>NC_142130.1:84534378-84842249 GCF_024610735.1 Ursus americanus
CTTTAGGACTTGAGATATAGTGTATGGTGATCACCTCACTGAACTGAGAGAATTCATTGGCATTTGGTGGAAGCACCTCAAAATTAGGAGGCACAAGATTTATAAAAAGCAAGGAATATAAATACATTAAAAACAACGTTTTCTAATCCTCAGAGGATGATGCTCAAAATGGAAAAATACCAGTATTGATCTCCTGTTGACCACGAATCACCTCCAAATAGTTCGCGTCGTATACACAAATATGGGGAAAGACCTTCACCACGCTTAGCATATATTTTCACCTTACCTATAGAATTGAGATGATTTCAAAAAATGGCTAAGCAAAAGTGGGAAGGTGGGAAAGTTCACCTCTGATAACCTCTGCCCACTTGTGCTTTCCTCTTTCTGGTACTTCCAAAAAGTACCTTTTTCTTCCCTCTGAAACCCCTGCCCCTGCCGAACATAGAGACACAAATACACCAACACAGACACACATTCGCAGATCCTACGTATGGAAAAACAAGTCTTCAATCTTTGTGCTTCTTGTTTGTTTGTTCTCTGGCCTTTTTTTTTTTTTAAGATTTATTTATTTGAGAGTGTGTGTGTGTGTATGTGTGTGAGTGTGTGTGTGTGTGCACGTGCGTGTGAGGGGGCGGAGCAGGGGAGGCGAGGGGCAGAGGGAGAGAATCTTTCAAGCAGACTCTGTGCTGAGCACAGAGTCCCACCCTGGGCTCAATCCCATCATCCTGAGATCAAGACCTGAGCCAAAATCAAAAGTCCAACACTCAACGGACTGGGCCCCCCTCTGGCCCTCTTTTTATAATGTATAATCCACTTAAATCTTCCAGCGCAGTCTCTTATGCTCAGGATCTTTCCTGCCCCCCAACACCTGACAGAATTGGTGCTTTTGTCCTGGCCTTTAGGTTTTACTTTTTAGTAACTAGTCAGAAAAAATAATTCCCGCTAGTGTTCTCGGTAAAAGGAAAGACGTTAATGTGTGACACCTTTCAGGTACCAAATGTACGCTCCTGAACAGGCCATGGCCTTTGGCAATGAGCTGGGCTAACCCATAGGAGCGCCTCCCAGGGCTACTGTGCAAGGCAGGACGGGGGCTGGCGCAAAAGGTACTGCTGGAGCGTAGGACCTTCTCTGTTCCCTTCAATTCACGCCACCTAGACAAGCTTACAAAGAATTTTTCCTAGGGGGTTATCTGTCACTCACTGAATTGGTTTTGGGGGTGCAGCCCAAAATGAGACAGAAAAAGCTTTATTTCGTCACCTGTTGCATAGTGGCGATTCCCCAGATTTTTACATGTTAAAAAATGCATTTATGCTTTTTGCAAGTGGAATTATTTCTCAGAAAGTTTTAAGTGGCTTTAAAAAATATGACTAGAATTTCTTGGAGACAGAAACTTCATTTGACACAGGTTTCCTATGAAAGCTTTTCATTGTTTCCTTCGTTAGTCTTTGAGTTGGGATTTTGTAATGTTCCAGACACCCCTGTCTCCCCTGCCTGCTGTGTGCATTATCTCCACTAAGACTGTTACAGCAGAAATGCAAAGAGAAAGAGCCAGATGGCGGCTTTGGGCTGCCAGCACAGGCTCTTAAGTCCTCCGGTTTCCTTTGAGCCCTTCCTATCGGCTAGCGGCTACTTGGTCTTCGTCACTCGGCTGAAGTCTAATGTCTCCAGAACGCCTTCTCCAGTTTCCGGTAAGTTCTCTTATTTTGGCTTCACAGTGTCATAGCACACTTTTATCTCAGTGTTCAACACACCTTGAAATTACTCATGTTACCCCTTTGTTGGCAGGAGGCTCGTCTTAGTCCAGACTCATTTGTACCCCCCCCCCCATGTCTACTCTAGTGCCTAGCACACAGCTTGCTCAATAAATGTTTATGAGAGAGAGGGAACTAGGCAGGATTGGGATGTATTCTGAATCACAGTTTGCAGTAACAGAACTAAGTCTAACCAGGAGTTGGCAAACTCTTGGTAGAAGGCCAGATAGTAAATATTTTACAGTTTGCACACCATCCGGTCTCTTTCACAACTTCTCAAGTCGGCCATGATAGCAGGAAAGTAGATAATACACAAATGATTGGGTGTGGCTGTGCTCCAATGCAACTTTATTTCCAAAAACAAGTGGCACACAGATTTGGCCTCAGGGATCGTTTGCCAGCCCTCGTACTAAAGTAAGAGTGGTTTACTGACCTCACTGAATTCTACGCTTAGAGTTAATTTGTACGTGGCTGTTCTTCCCCAGAACTCAAGGGTTTTTTTTTTTTTAACATATTTGAACGAGAGTATATTATGGTGGAAAATAATCTTCTCAGGAGTTTGCTAGTGGCCTAAAGATTTAATGTCCAAGCAAAGATGTATAATTTACAACCAAGAGGAAGCTTCCTCACTAAGAGAAAGCAATTTAAGTCCCACTAGGTCTAATGTGCTTGTGAGTGGGAAGAAACAATTAATATCAAGCAAATAGTACATTTTTAAGAATAATCTGTTCCCCTAGTATCTCCCAGGTCATCAAGACAATGGACTTTTTGTTTTATTTATTTATTTATTTATTTATTTATATATTTTTTAAAGATTTTATTTATTTATTTGACAGAGACAGAGACAGCCAGCGAGAGAGGGAACACAAGCAGGGGGAGTGAGAGAGGAAGAAGCAGGCTCATAGCGGAGGAGCCTGATGTGGGGCTCGATCCCATTACGCCGGGATCACGCCCTGAGCCGAAGGCAGAAGCTTAACCACTGTGCCACCCAGGCGCCCCGTGGACAATGGACTTTTTAATGGGCAGGAATTATGTACTTAATAAAATTGTAATACTGGCTCTGCTTGTCGGAGGAAGCTCATTATTCACAGATTATGTTTCTCTGCGTCGTCCTGTTCTCCCACCGTTTCTTGACATTAATGATGTTCTCTGGTAGGCTTGTCTCTCACAGAGCTCCATGTGGTCCAAGCTGGATCTTGGCTTATATGGCTCTCTGCCAAGATTAAACTGTGGGGGTGGCAGGAGGACAGACTCCAGGATCTCTAGGATCCCATTCAGTTCTCAAATTTATAAACTTCTTCCTCCTCTCTAAATGCCTCTTTTCCATCCCAGCCTGGCTCTGACTTTGGCACATATCCTACATTTAAATTAGCTTTTCCTTCTCTGAACTCCAATCGAGTCTTTAGGCTATAGAACATATGGCAGAGTTAGTTAGAATATTAATCTGGTTTCTGTGTATTTCCCCTTCTTTCCGTGTCTTACCTTCACTTGAACTCCGGGGAATCCCCAGACTTTCATCAAACACCAACGCAAGCATTTTCAGATGCTTACTTATAATCACTTCATAAGTTTGGGGCTGAGGCTGTGAGAAGCACAGCGGAAGGGCAACAGGGCTATGAGAAGGAGGTGTGGAGGGACAGAATTGCCCAAATGGAGCCGGGGAAGGGAAGGAAAGACCAAGATGTGGGGGGATTCAGCTTGAGATCCACTTGCTCTCAGGAACTGATGGTTACTGCCCATGGACAACCCACCGTCTAAAAGTACTGGGCCTTTATTTGTGCCCTGGACAAAGGTGGAGTACTTGCAAGGGAGAGAAAATATTTTTTCCTAGTACTTTCCTACTAGTATATAGGCTGAAGTCCTATAAATTGGATAGATGAAAGACACACTAATAAAAGAAAAGTAGCTTGGGGACAGCCCTTGGTCTTGGTGGCATGGGGGTTGCAGGTTCTGGGCTAGGTTTCCCCCCAGCACTCCCCTATGGAGGAGGCAGAGAGCACAGCCCTGGATGCTCTCACTTCCTACTGCACAGTGACGAAGTCACTAGCCATGTGAGCTCAAGAGGGGGATGGCCCCTGCGGGCCTGTGAGGGGAAGTGACCAGGGCCGTATGGTGCAGGGGCAGCTGCGTGACTGGCCTCCAACTGGGGCCAGAACTATTCTGCCGGGGTTTAAAATTTTAAACGAGAATACAGAGTATTATTTTTGAGGAAATGAGAGTGAATAAGTCATCTCTGACCTCTTCCAGCCATTTTTCATAAGAGAGACTATATTAAACTTATATATTCAAAGACTGCATAATCCTGCCTCCAGCATCAGTGGTTTCTCTGTTTCGTGATCCACAAGAACTTCTTCAGCAACAAATGAAATGCCCCGGGGTGTGGAAAATAGGACTTTTACATTGGTCTGGGATTGGCCGTGAACTCCAGCATTTTCACTGAAAGGAGTTTCATTTTGGGGGGTGGGGAGGTCTTTTGTGCCTTGCCAGGAAAGGCTCCCTGAGAGCAGGTCAAAGTGGCCATGCATATCTTAAAGAATGGTTGTGGTGGGCTGGACTGCGATCAAGTATGTATACAGAACATTCGAAGAAAATTTTGTAGTTCTATATTCGATATTTGCACACACTAGTATAGCCTCATATTAGCACATTTTAAAACTTTAAATAAATCCTTGTGGGTTTTGTTTTTGTTTTTGTTTTTAGAGAGAGAGAGAGAAAGGGAGAGCATGGGGGTTGGGGGGCAAAGGGAGAGAATCTTAGGCAGGCTCCAGGCCCAACAAAGAGCTGGAGGTGGGGCTTGATCTCACCATCCTGAGATCATGACCTGAGCCAGGATCAAGAGTCTGATGCTTAACCAACTGAGCCAGCCAGGTGCCCATATAAATTCTTGTTTTTTTTTTTTTTAATGAACAAAACTCAAAGTATGTAAACGTTAAGCCAGTAAAAGTCATCTAGCAGCTTAACAGTTTATTTAATTCAAATGAGAAGATTTTCTTTTACCTCTCTGATTAAAACATGTCTGATATTAAAAAAAGAAAACAATCAGAAGTTTATTAACACGTGCATCATGCTTACAAATGGGAGCACTCAGTGGTGAGTAACTCAAAGGGTTGGTTAGAACTTGGGCTTATATAGCATCTTAGCAAAGGAACAATATAATTTTAGAAAAATGACAAGACAGAGAAAGGACTTTTGAGTTTTCATGGCAGCAAATTGTGGGAATGCAGATAAATGGGAAACTAATGGTAGATAACACTAGTTCAAGCAAGGTTTGTGATGTAGTTTCCTCTGGTGCCACCTCCAGGCTGATAAGGGTCTAAAATTGTCTCTGTGATTAATTCTTGTTCTTCTTGGAGGAGGGGGTGCTTTGTAAGTTTATGTCCTGCTTTTAGGCGAATAGGAAAGGGCGGAGAGCTTTTCTTATATCTGCTTCTTCTCATTTGCCCTTAACTCAAAATAATCTTTATGCCAGAGTGACATATTTGGGGGTGGCATATTCTGCCACCATACATTCACCTTGTCAAAGCAGGAAGTGGGAAAGAAAACTATGGTGTCCTGGTCTAGATGGATCAGAACAGTTGGGAATTTCCCTGTGAGATGGAACAAATGTGGACCCACTACCATCATTACACACTCTGCTCTGCTGCTAACATTTGTTATTTCTTGTGAGTTTGTCTTGTTTTTAATTACTTTTCTATGAATAAATTTCTTCATCTCAAAACGGGTAGAATAAGACCAACCTTGCAGAGTTATTGTAGGGAGAAGAGAATGTGTGTAAGACTTGTAAAATTATTCTGTTATACCAAAATAAAGAATTATTAAATCAAAAGCTCTCTGAGGCTCAAGTTTTATTCTTCACTTTACCACACGATGACTCATGTCAGAATATCATCAAGATGTGAAGTTCATGGAAAGTGGTTCCTGAATTTTCATCATTTTGGTGTTATATTCATGAGTCACTGAGGTTACAAAATTCTTGCTGCATTGAATGTTCTCACTCTTCTTTCAGACTTCAACTCAAATGTTCCTTTCTCTGTAATGCCTTTGTCCACACTCCTCTGCCCCATCCTCCCCCATTCTGTTCATTCCTGTCTCATATACATCATGTTGGGTAATAATTATTTATTTACATGTCTGATTCTCCTGCTAGTTTATGATCACTTGGAGGAGAGGAAAACAGAGCCTGTGTTTTGTTCACCTTTGTATCCCCAACATTTGCACCATCTGACAGCATAAATGCTCCATGCAGTCCAGCAGCTTCTGGAGCTCTACTGCTGTTTGTAGGGCAATCGAAGTTTAGAACCCTGATAAGAGCTGTTGAATGTTCCTTACTCTATAAATGCAACTTAAAACTAAGGACATCTGGTCTACTGTAAAAATCTCAAGGTGTCTCCATTTTCCATTCTTGTCTCCTTTCACTCATTTTCCAAGTACTATAAAAGAGAGCATCTTAAAACAAATATCTATTCATCACTTTCTTGATTGAAACTCTTTAAAGACTTCTCCTTGCTGAGGGATAAAGTTAAACTTTTTAGGATGGCACAGGACCCTCCATAACTTTATCCTGTCTACATTTCAGGACATCTCTCTCTCTCTTTTTTAAAGAATTTATTTACTTATTTGAGAGAGAGAGAGAGACAGAGACAGAGAAATAACAGGGTGGAGGGGCAGAAGGAGAGAGAGAGTTTTAAGCAGTCTCTGCACTGAGTGCAGAGCCCCGACACAGGGCTTGATCTCACAACCCTGAGATCACGACCTGAGCTGAAAAGTGTCCAATGCTTAACCGACTGTGTCACTCAGGCACCCCAGGACTCATCTCTTGATGCCTCTTCTCCATTCTCTCCCCACATTTCCCCACCCCACCTGCCACTGTAGAGACGCTGAGCTCCAAGTAATTATCTAAGTGGACTATGCTGCCTTAACCTCTGTTCTTTGTCTTTTTTTCATCGTCATCATCCTGTTCTTTCGCTGTTGTCTCTATTCCCACTTTTATCTCTTTTATTATTTAAACTTTACTTATTTTATAGTCTTGTTCATATCTATTATATCTAGTTTTTGTAATGTGAATTGTCCATTTATAATGTTTACTGACTCTCTCTCATTATGGTGGATTGTTTCCGTGTGTGTGTGTGTGTGTGTGTGTGTTTGTGTGTGTGATGTTTTAATTTAGTTCATTGTGAGATCATCTTCAGTAGGCGTTGATTTTTCCCCTGTGGGAGTAGCGTCCTCTGTAGTGAAAATACCAGTTTTGCCAGTTTTCTAGTGGTTTCATGGGTCTCAGACCAGCTTTATGTTAATGTCTTAGCTTGGGATTTTGATGGGGAAAATATAAATTGGACCCTTACATGCAAATGTGCCTTAGGTGTGGGGTTTTCAATTATTCCCCCACCCTGAGTTCCAGGCAGATGGCAAGTTTTCTTGCTACTTCTCTAGTCTTGTGGGGAGAATAATTCTAGTTCCCTTTTCCTAGATGGGCCAGGCTAAGTGCAGAGATCTCAGTTCCAGCTATCTACCTCACGTGGGCTGTATTATTTTCTTTTTCCTGCCTGATATTAACACTCAGCCCTCTCTCTAAGAAGGGCTGACAACTCCTGGGAGGTTGCTACATCAGTTCAATCTACTACTCTGCATTTGGTTGTCCCTTTCATTTCTTAAAACTATGGTTGTTTTCCTTTTCCTTCTTTCAAGCTTGCTTTTTTTTCTTATGCTATTTTATCTAGCATGTGGGAGAACCCGTATCAGTTTGTCCACTAGGTTGCTGGAGGGACTCTGCTTTACCTACTGAAGTTGTCCTCGTGTCCTTTACATGTACTGTTCTGCCCTCAAACTAACTCAGACCCCAGATGAACTTTGCTCATCTTTCAGTACTCAGCTCAGGCACCCCTCCCTCAGTGGAGATTTTCCTAACCCTTCTCCAGGGTGAAATTTGTCTTTCCCTCACTCACACCTCCACTGTGCTCTTCATTCTTCTACCAAAATCTGAGACATCAATGTGCTTAGTAGCATATAGGACTCTCTCTTCTTCTCTGAAGATTGTATTTTATTTATCTTTGTGTCCCCAGGGTCTTGTGCTATACAGGGTCCGTAATACGTGTTCAATACATGCCAGATGAATGGATGAATAAATGAATGAATACATAACGTGAGTAGGTAAGGCATAACATAATCTAATAGTGTCTCTGTCTTTGCCTCTATGCCGGTTTCCATAGTAGCCTATTTCTGTAAAGGCATTGAGAAAATCAAATTTAAACAAAGCATTTTATCCCGAAAAGAAGTAAAATGTCAGATGTGCAATGAGACTAATAGCAGCAATCACAGTTAGTGCTCACCATATGCCAAGAGCATTAAATTCACACATCTAATTTTTACAACAATTTTTTGACAAGATACTTTTACAGATCAGGAAACTGAGTCACCAAAAGGTTAACTTGACCAAGCTCATAAATAACTTGGCCAAGCTCATAAATAACTTAGCCAAGCTCATAAATGGCAATCCTAAGATTTGCTCTCAGGTACTGTGGCTCCAGAGGTCATGCTTGTAACTATAACATTAGACAGACTGTTAATACCAACGAAAGAGACATGTCGAAGTTTCTGGATCCAAGATTTTTTTAAAGCAATTATTTTTAAGTCCAAAGTAAATAGTTGTTTTCTAATGATGGCTCAGGATCTTAAAACCATGCTATGCAGGAAGCTTACAACCTCACCCAGTAAATTATCTTTATATTTAGCTGATCAGTCTAAAAATCCTTCTAGAATTGAATTTAGATCTCAGATGTTGCTGCTTAAACACCCGCCTTTCTTATTCATAGGTGAGAAAAAAAAAACAAAACAAATATAGCAACCTTCTCCTTGTGTTTCTGGAATGAAAGTTGAAGCTTGATGAAAAATTATTTAGTAGTACAACCTTTTTTTTTTGAATCTAGAAAGTACCTAAATATTTTGGATATACCGATATAAGTACACCATGGCCCTTACTCACTCTTGTCCTTACCACTGACCACAATGTAAGAATCAAGACATTCTGCAGCAGAGCAACATGCCTCACTGGCCCAGCCATTCTCACTGCCATATTGGCTTTGGTTGGTTACCACCACGCTTATCCTTGTGGATGAAGCCTGCATGTGATTCCTGCGTTGCTAATAGGATCTCATTCTCTTATCTAAACTCCTTTAATGGAAATCTGTGGAGAAGCGATGACTTCTTCACTGGCTATAAGCAAAATGGTAATAAATTTTTAGAGTGGCAGAAGTTTCTTAGGGTTATGAAAGAATACGCTGAAGAGAGATAAGCAACTTGAGCGGTTACTAAAAATACCCAGCATGCATGGGGCTGAGATATGTGAGGTTATGTGCAGCTGAACAAACAAAATGACTATTTCTGTAGGGACCCTGAGTGTTTGGCGCTTCGCTTCTGATGACGCACCTTACTATTTAAGGAGTGCAGGAGAATTATCCTATCTGAAGTCCAGAATAGATTTTTCTCTTCAAGAGAAATTTATTTTTAAATATTTGAATGGCCCTTGAGTAAAATATATCTATCATAAAAATTAGCCAAAGAGACCGAGATGACACAGCCTAAGAGCCATGATGAGATCAGAAAAATAGATGTAATCAGTACAGTACAAGGAACTTCATTTTTCTTTTTCTTCAAGAAACTGGCTCTATTACAGTGACAGTGATTTCCAGAAAATGGATGGGTATTGAGATGAGATTACTCATGAGAGGTAATGTGGATTATTCAGGTGAAAAGTTTTTCTTGTCTTCTGTTTAGGCCTGAACTACTGTATTTAGATGAATGTTCAAATAGATGGTAGAAGCTATCGCAAGTATTAAAATTTAAATGGCTGGCATTGAATTAATGATCGGCAACCTTGGTTAAGGTGTTCTGGCCATGCATAGAATTGTAGTATGATTTTTCAAGGATTAAGAAAGAAATCATACCGAAAGACAATAACTGATAAAGGGTTCAGGCGGTTTGAGTTCATGTTTGAACAAGTATCAGGCAAAAGATTTATTGTTTTAGAAATACTCTCCCTGTAAAAGATATCTGAGTTGTTTATGAGTTACTGGCACTTTCTTATAAAGCTCCAGTTGTTGCTTTTCTCAGAGAACTGGGAAGTCCCTTTTGACTTCAGTTGTGTTCGACGGACAGCACTCCCATCTGCAGAGACTGGATGATCTCCTTTCTCGCTAAAGGACAAAAGCTGGAGCGTGCACGGTGGCTGGACACAGAGACCTCCATGAAAGGATTTTCTCACCCCAGTGCTCTCCATGCCTGAAATTCGTTATAATTCTTTACTTTGGGAACTGGATACCTGTCAAGATGACTCGGAAAGAAAAACACATTCTTTGATTTTGCAAGGATGTATTTTTAGGGTCAGATGATATGAGAGGGGATCACACAGTATCAGGATAGTTGACCTGAGTTGACCAAAGAGCATAAGCTGAAGAAACAAAAACAGTGGCCAATTTTAAAGTGGAGCTGACACGATACAGAAAAATAGCAGGTAATTCAGGGAAAAAGCAGAGAAGTCCGATCGGTCAAATCTGGAGAATATTGAACCTAACATGACAAGATAGAAATGCTAACAAAGTCACTTAGTTTGTACTCTGAAGTTTTTCAGTTCCAAGTGACATTGATGGGCAAGAGTATGTTTCAGTGACCATTTTAAAGAAATGCAGTCATACGCATTTTTTTGGGTATGTGGTTACAAAAGGGTTAAAAAGCAACAGTGATGGAATATATGAATCTGTAGCATAGAAAAAAATCGAGTAGTTTTTTAAAGTAAAAAAGTTTTAAAAAAATGTAAAAATTTTTTTTACTGTTATTGGAATTGAACTGATAGAGAAAATAAACAGGTGAAACAGAAAATAAATGAATTTTAGACTGATTTTTTTATTATGTTTTTAAATTTAAATTCCAGTTAGTTAACATACAGTGTACTATTAGTTTCAGGAGTAGAATTTAGTGACTCAACACTTTCATACATCACCCGGTGCTCATCACGAGTGGTCTCCTTAATACCCATCATCTACGTAACCCCCCCACCTCCCCTCCAATAACCGCCAGTTTGTTCTTTCTACTTAAGAGTCTGTTTTTTGTTATGCCTCCTTCCCCCCCCCTTGCTCATTTGTTTTATTTCTTAAATTCCACATATGAGTGAAATTATACGGTATTTGTCTTTTTCTGAGTTAGTTCACTTAGCATAGTACTCTCTAGCTCCATCCATGTCATTGCAAATGGCAGGATTTCATTCTTTTTTATGACTGTGTAATATTCCTAGACTGATTTCTTAATCCCCAAAGATATTATTTTCTGTAAAAAGTCCTCTTTAAAGGAAAATATGTTAAAAACATTTAAAAAGGAGGGGCGCCTGGGTGGCACAGCGGTTAAGCGTCTGCCTTTGGCTCAGGGCGTGATCCTGGCGTTCTGGGATCGAGCCCCACATCAGGCTCTTCCGCTATGAGCCTGCTTCTTCCTCTCCCACTCCCCCTGCTTGTGTTCCCTCTCTCGCTGGCTGTCTCTATCTCTGTTGAATAAATAAATAAAATCTTTAAAAAAAAACATTTAAAAAGGGGATTTTATGTGTTTTAAAAACACTGTATTTCAATTTTAGATAGTAGTTTTAAAACACCCACTAAGAAGATGGGGATTTTATTATAATACATTTCTTTTCCCTCCCCTCTGTTATAGGGTTAGGCAACTACAACCAAATCTGGCCTGCTGCTTGTTTTTGTAGATAAAATTTTATTGTTAACTTGTGCAATTGCCCATGCTCGTTTGTTTATGTCTTATTTATTCTTGCTTTTGAGTTACAGCAGTGAAAGGAGTAGTCCTGATGGGAACAACATGGTCCTGTTTTGGTAAATAAAGTTTTTGTATTAACAGAGCCACATCCTTTGGTGTGTGTATGGTCTATTCCTGCTTTTGAACTACAGCAGTGAAATTAAATCATCTTGACAGAGACCATGGGGCTGGCAAGCCCAAGTTATTTACTCTCTTGCTCTTTTTAGGAAAAGTTTATTGACTCCTATTATAGCATTACTTTTTATATTATCAAGATATATAATATCTCCTTTGCAACCACAGTTCTGCGTGTTTGGTATATTTAAAAGGATCCAGTGCCCATCACTAGTCCTCTTTACCATACCTTCTTCAATTTTGAGTTCTTTATTTTGATTCTTTTCTGGATTTCATCAGGTAGTTTCTTCAATAATAGGTTATAAGAGCTGAATTTCTCTTTTTACATTAAAAAATGTATACCTGCTGCAAATTACTTTAAAACATCTTAGGTAGCTATTTCATTCTTTCCTAAAAAACTATGTAGGTTAAAATAGTCTGATAGAACTGTAATTCTAGTAGCCACATTAAAAATATTGTGCAGAACAGATAAAATTAATTTCAATAGTATATTTTATTTAACCCAATTGTATTGAAATATCATTTTAACACACAGTCAACATAAAACTTTATTAATGAGATTTAAAAATATTATTATTATTATTTTTAGAGAGACAGAGAGAGAGTGCAAACAGGGAGGAGAAGAGGGAGAGAGAGAATTTTAAGTAGGCTCCATCCCCAGCGAGGAGTCAACATGGGGCTTGATCTGAGATAATGACCTGAGCCGAAATCTAAAGTTGGACACTTAACCAGCTGAGCCACCCAGGCGCCGCTAAATTATTGTTTCATAGTAAATCATCAAAACCAGCATGTACTTTATGCTTACAACACACCCCAGTTTGAATTAGCCATGTTTCAAGTGTTCAAAGGCCATATGTAGCTAGTGACCGTTATATTGGATGACACATTGTACACTATTCCCATTTATAGTTGAGCGTGGAATGTTGCTCTGCAGAAGTCTGAGATCTGTCCAATAATTGTTTTTCTCCTTGGAGGTGATTAGCTTTTTCTGATGCTTGAATGATAGTTTCTTCATTATTTTTTGAAGTTCACTAACTTCACATGGACATATATTAATGTAAAGAGTTCCATACCAAATTTTCATGTTCATTTACTGTGCAGATTTAATGTTTTAATTTTAAGGATATTTTCTTATAATATATCTCTGTATTTGTTATTTTTCTTCTAGACACCAATTATGCATTTGTCAGGGGCCTATTTTGGTAGTGGTTTCTCTGTGATTCTTTAAGCACTCATGTTGATTTATATTACTATGATGTGCATAAAATCCTTTTCCAAGTTTAAGTAAGTGGATTTTGTTTTTTGCTCTTTCAGTCTTGTTTATTTGTTTCTTATTGTTCTTAACTTGCTTATTTTTAATGACATTGTTTTGCTTCTCATTTCATTTTCTAAGAATTGTATTTTCTCTTTTCATGTTATGGTGTTCTTTATATTCTAATTATTGTGCCCTTATTTTGTCAAAGTCAAATGGTTGTTGTTGACTCTTGTCCTATTACTCAAAGCTTTTCTGAAAAATTTCCTTGTTTCTTGTTTGGTTTTTCTTCTATGTTAGTTTCTTTATTAGTTACATATTATATTTTCTTTCTTCTCCAATTTGTCCATAGTTTCTTTTCACTGTTGTCATGCCATTTATTATTTTTTAAAATCTCATTCACTTTTATGGTCGGCCATGGTTCTTTACTCTGCTAACCAGCAGATTCTTTTCTTTCTTTAAGATACTGATACCATTGGATGTTAGATGACTCTGAGGAGCAAAAGGAGGCATTGAGATATACTCCCACCCACTTGAAACCCCGATTTTTGCACGTTTTGCTGATTTGCTGATAGTGAAATAAGTGACAGTAACTTACACAGACTCTGAATAGTGGTTCTCACCAGTACCCAAATCTGGACTAGATTTTGTGTGTAGCCTAGCTTTAATTTGTTACCCCATTCATCACTAGCCAGAAGTACAGTGTAGCCTAAGGGTAATGTGTGTGTGTGTGTGCGTGTGTGTGTGTGTGTGTGTGTGTGTGTGTGTGTGTGTTTGGACTCTGTTTTCACTTTGGAGGCTCTCTCTAATGTTAGGCACCTGAATTCTCTCTACCCGGTCAGGATACATTCCATGTGTAGACCTTGGATTCACATTGGTCCTCAATTCACAAGCATCTCACAGACTTTATCTTCTTCATAGAGAATCAGCTATGTTGTTTACACCTTTTGCTTTCCTTTACTGCCTCCATAATCAGAAGACAAAGAAGATAAGCAATATACTATACTTCTTTTCAAATTAAGTGTATTTTTTTAAAAAGATTTTATTTATTTATTTGACAGAGAGAGACAGCCAGCGAGAGAGGGAACACAAGCAGGGGGAGTGGGAGAGGAAGAAGTAGGCTCCCAGCGGAGGAGCCTGATGTGGGGCTCGATCCCAGAACCCCAGGATCACACCCTGAGCGGAAGGCAGACGCTTAACGACTGAGCCACCCAGGCGCCCCTCAAATTGAGTGTATTTTAGTGAGAATTCTCAGGATTTTGTTAATGGATCAATGTGGCTTCTGAGGAAAGGGAAGGAGTGAAATTAGGAGCTATGCCATACTCTTCTCTGTGAGACACATCTGCTTTTTAAAATTCTATTTATTAAAGTTAATGACACTGGGTCATATCCCTTCATTTGTTTGGAATCTGCTGGTAAACTTTTTCTTTGTAGCTTCAGAAGTAGTATCTCTTACTAGATATTAGGGGAAAGTTATTATAAAGCAGCTTCGTTTCTCCCCTTAAACAGTAATTTCTTTTTCTGAAAAAAAAAAAAAAACCCAAAAAACAAAACCAAAAATGCTATCTCTGTGTCTGTCTGTCTGTCTGTCTGTCTCTCTCTCTCTGTGTGTGTGTGAGGGGGAGAGAGAGAGAGAGGGAAGGAACACAAGAATACTCTGGAATATTTCTGAGATAGTTTCCAATTCAGAAGTTATTCTCTTCTTTCCAAAAGTCAGGGAGACTCAGAATGTCTCCCAGACTGTACTCACAAAGGCAGTGGGAAAAGGAGAAAAGCAGATTTTTATGGCTTTTGTTAGATGTGTAATTTCTCAAGTTCAAGCGTCGGTACCCACTTGTGCACTTGCAGCAACTATAGACGGAAGATATTACAAATTCTATTTTACGAGCTTAACTTTGGGCTATTTTCAAATAGAGCTTAAAAAAAAACCTCTAAAATTCAGGTAACATTGACAATGGGGAACAAAGTGACTAATATTTTAGTGGAAAAACCCCTTCTAAACCTGTAAATCAGTGCATGGTTGACCATCGTGACTTGGCATGTGATCCTAAAGGAATCAAAGGGTAACATAGAACCCAGATAAAAGCAGAAGAAAATCACCTGGGGTAGACCCAATCGGCATTTAGGAATAAGATTCTGGTAGTCAGTCCAGGAAAGTGACTCCTTTTAAAGAATGGGGTTCAATCCAAGCCAGTTCTCATGGGGGCCTGCATCTTTAATGAAATTACTAAAATAAATACATGCCCTTCTTATCTCTGTGTCATACTTTATGCCTGAAGATGCTTGGCTACTCAATGCAGAAACCATATTGGTAAACACTTCTGTCAGTTATTTTATTGTGTCCTATAAAGTATGTTTAAAACTTCTATTTTACAGACAAGGAAGCAGAAATGAAGTGTCTTTGAGTATGTCTTTTTATATTAGCACCAAGAAATTTTAAATTAGGATATGGTAAAATTGACTTTATCTTTTTGTGTACAGTTCTGTGAGTTTCCTACTGGTCTAGATTCAGGTAACCGCTACAATAGTAGGGATACTAAACGGTTCTCTTACCCTCTAACGTTTCTTAGAGCTATGATTTTGCAGTCACAACCTGCCCCCACTCCTATCTCTGACAACCACAAATCTCTTCTCTGTGGTGACAGTGTAATCTTTCTGGAAAATAGAATCTTACACTATGTAACCTTTTGGGATCGGCTTCTTTTACTTGGTATATACGGCCTTTGACTTTCCTCCAAGTTGTTACATGTACTGATTGTTCCCTACTTTGTCTTTTCGTGTTTGTTCAACCATAGTTTGTTTAACCATTCGTCTATTGAAGAACATCTGGGTTCTTTCTGGTTTGGGGTGAATGTGGATACAGCAGCTCTAAACATCCACGTAAGGATTTTTGAGTGAACATAACTTTTCATTTCTGTGGGGCAAATACCTAAGTATGGGATTGCCAGGTCATATGGTAAATGTATGTTTCATTTTAGAAAAAAACTATCCAACTGTTTTCCACAGTTTCTATATTTTGCGTTGCACCAGATATGTGAAAGTTCCAGGTGTGCTGCATCTGAACTAGGACTTGGTATTGTCGGTATTTTTTATTTTGGCCATTGTAATCAGTGTGTTTGAAGCCTGGTTTTAATTATGCAAATGAAAATTAAATTTAAAATTAATTTAAAATCTCTAAGGGCAAATAATTTTGTCAAGTGTTTACTTGACATCCTCTTATCTCTTTGATGAGATGTGTAAGTCTTTTGCCTATTTTTGAATTGAATTGTTTGATTTTCTACTGTGGAACTTTGAGAGATTCTTACACAGTCTGGATCCAAGTACTGTGTCCAGTGTATGATTTTCAAGTATTTTCTCCCAGTCAATAGCTTATCTTTTCATTCTTTTAACGGTATCTTCGAAAGAGTAAAAGGTTTTAATTTTGACGTAGTCCAATTTATTATTTTTTTCTCTAATGGATTTGCTTTTGTTTCCATGTCCAAGAACACCGTCTATTCTTGATACTGAAGATTTTCTCTAATGTTTTCATGTGAAAGTTTTATAGCTGTCTATTTTACATTTATTTTTTTATATCATCGTTCCTTTATTTTTTAATTTAAATTCAATTAATTAACATGTAGTGTATTATTAGTTGCAGAGGTAGAGTTCAGTGATTCATCAGTCTTATATGACACCCAGTGCTCATTACATCAAGTGCCCTCCTTGATGTCCATCATCCAATTACCCCATCCCCCCACCGACCTCCTCTCCTGAAACCCTCGGTTTGTTTCCTATGATTAAGAGTCTCTTATGGTTTGTCCCCCTCTCTGATTTTATCTTGTTTTATTTTTCCGTCCCTTCCCCTATGATGCTCTGTTTTGTTTCTTAAATTCCACATCTGAGTGAGATCATATGATAATTGTCAATTGACTTGTTTCACTTAGTATAATACCTTCTAGTTCCATCCACGTCATCTTTGCAAGATGTTCAATTTTTTGCATATGAATGTCCAATTATTCCAATATCATTCATTGAAAAGACTACCTTTTTCATTTAAATTTCTTTGGAACATTGTCAAAACTAATGGGTCATATTTGTGTAGGTCTGATTTTGGACCCTCTATTCAAATCCACCCATTGTTATGTCTAAACTTTCGCTAGTACCACATTGTCTTGATTATTGTAACTTTATAGTAAATGCATGAAAAAGATAGTGTAACTCCTCCAACTTTATTCTTCTTTTTCAAAATAATTTAGCTATTCCAATTCCTTCGGCATTCCATATCAATTTTAAAATCAGTTTGTGTATATTTACAAAAATCTTGCTGGAGTTCGAGAATTTATCATACCTATTGATCAATTAGGGAGAATTTACTTACAGTATTGTCTTTCAATCCATACACATTGATCATTTTCATCAATATTTTGTAGTTTTCAGCATACATAACCTGTGTGTTTTGTTAGATCTATACCTAAGTGTTTTATATTTTTAGAGCTATTGTAAGTGGTATTAGATTTTATTTTATTTTTTTTCCCCGAGAGAGTGTGAGAGGGAAGGGAGGGGCAAAGGGAGAGGAAGAGAAAGAATCTTAAGCAGGCTTCATGCGGTTGACACGATCATGCGGTTTTTCTCCTGCAGGCACTCAACATGATGGATTGCACTGATTGACTCAGATGTGCATTTCCAGGATAAACCCCACTTGGTCATATTGTATAATTATTTCATACGTTGCTGGATTTTAGTTGCTAATATTTTGTTGTTGTTTTTTGTTTACTTGCATATTTTCATTTAGTTCTTACAGTAACCTTGTGAATGAAGAAGTATCCCCAATTTATAGAGGAACATAATGAGGATTGAGAGCATTGGTAATTTGCCCAAAGTTACACGGTGAATAAGTTTGATAAATGGATTTCTGAATCCAAAGTTATTCTCTTTCCACTCTCTCACCAAGCACGGGATTTGGAAAAAAGAGTAAGAGAGCCTCAAGAGATCTTAAATGTGGTCATGCCTTCAGGATTAGATAAATTACTTCTCAGAGTGTAAAAGTCTTCAGGATTTGTTGTCAGAGACATTGGAGAATTGGAGAGGTGAAGGAAGCCTGACAATGCAAATATTTAAAAAAATAGATTTAAGAAATTCTAGAATTCTTTATTAGATGGATGGCTGATGCACACCTGGAACAGAAGATAGTAATCAGTAGGGACTGACATACATTTACTGAGAAAAGGTCAAAATAAACTCTCATTTTCTCTGATCATAGATTTCCTAGATTGCATGATCACCATAGAATAGCGGACGAGCATATATCTTATTGGCTCTGGGACCTCCAGTTATCATCATTGGACCAAAATCCACATGGGAGAAGATAAAGTAAGAAACAACTCCAAATTAAAACTCATTTGTATAAACCAATAAGGACTAGCTTAATATTACCTAGAAGAAGAATTACCAAACCTCAAGTCAAGTCCACGAAGACTTTATCTTCCATGACCCAGGCAGGTATCCTTCCTGTCTGTGATCATTGTGTCTATTGCATCCTATAATAAACTCCTACAGTGTGCTCTTTTCACACATCCTAAATTATTCCACGATATTCCCAGGGGACTGAAGGGCCACATTTCCTAGAAATATGTGAGTTTTCTAAGGGGATAAGGATTTCTGCATTCTCATGACCATTGGCACATGATTTGGTAGTGTAGTGTGCCCCCTCATCGGAGCCCTGTGGTTTCTTTATAGACAGTTTCTGCTGTTGTCTTTGTGATTGGTTCCTCCTTTGGCCTTTTTATCAGTTAGCTATCTGTGCAGTTCTTCTTTTTCTTTTTTTTTTCTATAGAAGTAACTATAAATAGCACAAATAACCATCCCCCCTTCAATCTTTATTATTGTCTTGCCTTGGATAAAGCCTATCTAAATAATCTTATGAACAAGATAGAGGCATGTGGGATGGCTGATACTACTGATGACTTTTCAGGTAGTTGGATAATCACATGAAAGGATATAAATCAAGGGAGGTCAACCTGGAAGGAAATTTCTCCAGGCATCCAAGCATGCCACAGTTCTTTGTTCTTGAAGTTTTCCTGTGATTTTTTTTTTTTTTTTGGTAAGCTCCATGCCCAGCTTGGAGGCTTGCTTGAACTCATTACCCTGAGATCAAGACTTGAGCTGAGACCAAAAGTTGGTCGGTTAACCGACTGAGCCACCCAGGCACACCTCCTGTGAAAATTTTTATCAGTGACTTGGGCATAAACATAAATGCCATGTTTACCACACTTACAAGCTTACAGTTTATAAAGCTGGGGGTAAAAGATGAAAGATCTCTCCAGGCTGGACCACCGGCTATGAAATGACGAGAAATATGTGAGTCCCTATTGTCAACTTCAAAAGGTCAGTTTTACAATGATAAGATATGACATACAAACCTTTTTGACAGCAGTTTTTTGACACCAAAAATAAAACACGAACAAATCAATGAACTATGAATTTGCAGTGAAACCAAAATACTACACGACTGCCAAAAACCTAACAGTCTTATTCTTCAGATATTTCCCATAAGATCTGAGTTCTAGACATGATGTTTTATGCCTCTTTATATCCCCTGTGTCTTGCACTTAATAGATGATCAACGACTGTTTGTTTAATAACCGCTATGATAGTCAAGATGTAACTGGAGTATTGTACTGAAATGTCACTGTCACATTTTAAGGGTCAGTTGCTAAGCTGGAGTGCACATAAATAGTGATGGGTCAACAGAGGGGGTCTGAACACTACATTCCTGGAGAGCCAATGGAAAAATTAGGAATGTGCAGAAGAGATAATTAATGAGAGACAGGCTAATTATTTTGGTCCAGATTCATTTTATCCTGTCCCAAGGGAAGAATTTGATTGATCCTGTGGGGAGATAGCTGTAAACTCAATATTAAGAAGAACTTTCTATAATTAATGGAGACAGTGGTGTGGACTATTGATGAGCATCTGTTAGGAATATTGCCGAGGGAATTCTTGCCTATGTATATGGTGTGGTGATTTAGCTTGAATGGCCTTTCCAACTCAAAGATTTCATGGAGTAAGTAGTAGTAAGATTTAGTCTAATTTTTTGAAAAATGGTAATAAATGTGTGTGATTTCCATGAATGACAATATTTTACTAAAACACCTTCCCTTTTATCTTTATTTTTTATTTATTTTTATTTTTTATTTTTTAAAAGATTTTATTTATTTATTCGACAGAGATAGAGACAGCCAGCGAGAGAGGGAACACAAGCAGGGGGAGTGGGAGAGGAAGAAGCAGGCTCACAGTGGAGGAGCCCGATGTGAGGCTCGATCCCTGAACGCTGGGATCACGCCCTGAGCCGAAGGCAGACGCCCAACCGCTGTGCCACCCAGGCGCCCCTATTTTTATTTTTTAAAGATCTATTTATTTATTTTAGAGAGTGAGAGAGTGAGTGGGGGGGAGGGGAAGAGGGAGAGAATCTCCAGCCAACTCCCTGCTGAGTGTGGAGTCGGCCTCTGTCCCGTAACCCTGAGATCATGACCTGAGCTGATATCAAGAGTTGGACACCTAACTGACTGAGACACCCAGGTGCCCCAAAGACCTTTCTTCTTTAATGATTTAGCCAAGAAATGGGGTTTTGACTTCTTTTTTATTAGACTATAGTTTTATTTTTTCAATTTGTTTCACGTTAGGTACCGCTAGACATTTGCATTACTCATATCCATTATTTTGTCAAAATGTAGCTATCTCTCGGGGCTCCTGGGTGGCTCAGTTGTTAAGCGTCTGCCTTCACCTCAGGGCATGATCCCGGCGTTCTGGGATCGAGTCCCACATCAGGCTCCTCTGCTGGGAGCCTGCTTCTTCCTCTCCCACTCCCCCTGCTTGTGTTCCCTTTCTTGCTGGCTGTCTCTCTCTCTGTCAAATAAATAAAATTAAAAAAAATGTAGCTATCTCTCTGTTGGTTTATTAAGTCCTTAATTTTTCTGAATTTAAAAAGTCATTTTACAGGCGTTTTTTCCACACTCAGTTCATTGTAATTATTTGCAAAGCCAATAATAACATGTTTTCAGTTTCACGTACTTTACATTTCCCCCCATAGTTAAATAAACAATGAACATTAAAATTTTTTAAATGCTAATTTTTATCATATAGTGACCCAAATACCCCAACAATGAAAAGCTGAGTCAAACCAATTGCCTGCCCTCAAAATAGTTCAATGTAACATTAATTTCAATTTGCCAACAACACAAGTCAGCCGTGTACTCTTGCGCGGATTTACCACCACATTCTTAACATTATTGCACCCTGGATCCCAAGAACACTGTGTTTTCTGGTCCCACTCTGCCTCTCTGGCTTCTTCACCGTGACCTCTCCCCTCATTCTCATTTTAATTGTGGTTCTACTTGAACAAAGT
The DNA here is from genome assembly GCF_024610735.1 of Ursus americanus. Taxonomy (NCBI): domain Eukaryota; kingdom Metazoa; phylum Chordata; class Mammalia; order Carnivora; family Ursidae; genus Ursus; species Ursus americanus. The sequence continues at coordinate 84,555,686 of NC_142130.1, forward strand.
CCTTGTCATTGTCGTGTTTCTTTAGGATTTTCTATGTTGAGGTCTCATCTACTTCCATGCCTTACACGGTGGAGCCCCATTTTCCCTACCCATCCTGTGCCCTGGCTCTCCACCTCCCACTTAGGTTTCTCCATTGGATTACAGATCTAAGATCCAACTCAAACAACTTTTGTTTTTCCCTCAAAACAAAACTTTGGGATCTTCTCTGTTTCTGCCAGTGATAGCACTGGCAGCCATTCAAGCTCAGAATATATCGCACTCTCTGCTCCCTGCTTGCAGGGAGTAGCCTCTCATGATTGTGAAGAGCACAATTTCCGACTCAGGCTAACTAGGTTGAAACCCAAGCCCTTCCTGCTTCCAACTAATTGTTCATCCTTTTGAGGCCTCATTTTTCCCACCTGTCAAATGGAAATGATAGGAAGGAACTGTGGATGTTGATGTTCATGTGGCTGGAACAAGTATTATGCATTTGAGAGCTCAAACTTCCAGGCTGACCAGGTCATTATTTTGGTTATTCAGACATGTCTCCTATGAAATGTGGGTGTTAACAAAACATTAACTATGAGAGACAGATTATATTTAGTTTTTAAGTCACTCCTTAGTGATAAATTTTTAATATACTAATATATTCACTGGGTTATGTGAATAGATTAGTGTGGAAAAATCAATATACTGTATTAGTTTGCCAGGGCTGCTGTAACAGAGGTACAAAAGACTGGGTGGTTAGAACAATAGAAGTTTATGTCCTCACAGTTTGGGGACCAGAAATTGACATCAAGGTGTCGGAAGGGTTGGTTTCTGTTCACGCCTCTCACTTTGGCTCGTAGGTGATCATCTTCTCCCTGTGTCCTCACATTGTCTTCCGTCTGAGTGTATGCGTGTCCTAATATCTTCTTGTAAGGAACACCAGTCATATTGGATTAGGACCTACTCTAATGATCTCATTTTATCTTAATCACCTTTTTAAAAGCCTTACCTCCCCCCAAAATCACATTCTGAGGTACTGGAGACTCAGCATATGAATTTTGGGGATGCGGGTGGCGGGGGACACAATGCAGCCGACAGCATATACTTACGTGAGGTCTTAGCAGGTGAAAAAATGAGTCGAGTTTTAAATTTGTCTGCTCTGCTATTTCCCATAAGGCAATCTAAAAGAACCTGGGGAATCTAGGTGGTTTTTAAAGCAGTTACTTTTGTGGTGTTTCATCATTCCTTCTGCATGGAGGGAAATGAAACTCAAGCTGGCCTATTTGGTTTCTCTGAACCTGCTTTGCGCACCCTTCTTGGGGAAGGATGATTTTGAAACTACGGACTAGAAAGGCTTTTGGATTGCGTGAGTCATGCTCTCTCTGTGACCCTTACCATGCTGGGTGATCAGGAGTTGGCTGTTAGGTTATTGCTCTGGGCAAAGACCAAATTTCCATCCTGATCTCAGTCCTGACACCAATATCACTCTGATACATCATGCATTAGTGTGTGAAGCTTCAAATCAATCCACTTAATATTTTCCCTTCTGTAGGTGGACTTCAGTTCCTTTATGGATCAGGTTTATGGTCTTGGGTGGGGACCCAAGGTAGGGGGAGTAGGAGGCTGGAGGGAGTCACAAGGAGTTTGCTTCTAACATGAGTATGGGCTCAGGTGCCCTCTTGTGTCTGCTTTGGCTTACTCTGCAGAGGAAAAGCCCGAGTTACATGGAATCCCAGTGCCCATCTAATTTCTTTCTCTCTTGATTTTCAGACAGGTTTTAATCCCAACTAGATAACCTGGTGATAGAATCACTTTCGGTAGGGTTCGGTTCATCTCAATGATTCTTTGAAACCTTTAACTCACACTGCCGTTTGAGTTGTGTCACAGCTCAGTCAGCCCTGAAAGCTTTTCCAGCGAGGTCTGGGTTATCGTGTGGTTTATGCAAAGAGAAATTCTGGCCATTGTCTGCTCCAAGTAACAAAAATGGGTACTGTCAGAAGAGACAAAACGAATCTACCAAGTGCTGAAGAAGCATTTCCTCCTGAGAAGTTCATCACTTTGTGAAGCCCAAGTGCAACAGAGTGATGGTGGAAAGAATATCTTCCCCTGGAGACTGACAGTATTTGCAGAACGAAGTTACATTGTTCTTCTGATAATTGGGGTGTCTGTTGACGATGTCATGTTCTCTATTTTGCTGAGTAGGTATTTAGGATCTGCTTTGGGAGGAAACGAAAGTATGACAACTGGCAAGGGGGAAGGAAATCTACAGAAATTTGCCTTTTCTGTGTATTTATAAGATCTTATGTCAATCCAGTGTTTTGAAAGAACGTCCAGTCTACCTACAAGCATTTTAAATGAGTCCTTTACTCTGCTTATCATATGAAAACCTAATTTAGCCGTACTCTCCCGGCCAAGTTCTTTGTTTTCATTATTTGTCGGTAAGTGTTTTTGTTAAGCACTTCCCCCTTCTTCCTTCCTCTTCTGAGCCCCTTCCACTCCACCCACCTGCCTTCCCAATCCCCAGTCCCAAAGGGAGAGTGATGAGTCTTACTCATGCTTTACGCAATTCTCGTTAGGGAGGATCCTTACCACTGACAATAAGGTTGACTTGTGGAATTTTCAACGATGAAATTTCAGTGGCTTGGGGGAAATCGCATGGTTTGTTTTTTCCTCCCCCACATGCAGATAATATCTACACAACAGTATCTTTTTTTTTTTTTAAGATTTTATTTATTTATTTGACAGAGAGAGAGACAACCAGCGAGAGAGGGAACACAAGCAGGGGGAGTGGGAGAGGAAGAAGCAGGCTCCCAGTGGAGGAGCCTGATGTGGGACTCGATCCCAGAACGCCGGGATCATGCCCTGAGCTGAAGGCAGACGCTTAACGACTGAGCCACCCAGGCGTCCCATATACAACAGTATCTTATACCTCTATTCCGTATGGAAACCTTGAGCAGAAATGTCCTGGGCTGATCACTTGGTAATTGTATCAAGATTCAGAAGTCCTTGCTGTTGTAGTCACACCTTCTTTCTGCTGACCTGGACTGGACGTTAGGGGCTCCTGCCAGGCCCTTATATTTATTTTGGAACAGGCCAGCATGGAGACTATGGAAACGCTCTCACCCTGCAGATGGAAAATTCAGCCTCCAGCCCTGCCCTGCCTCTGCCATGTGCTCACTGGCTGTGCGGCCTCAGGTGGGTCCTTTAACCTCTCTGGACTTCGTTTCCTTATCTATAAAAGAAGGACATTGGCCTGATAGGGGAACCTGGTTGCAATATCCCTTCCAGCTGTGGCTGCTCTGTGGTAACCCATCCTTGGACCATCATTGTTTGGGTCCTGTCGAGCTTTGTCTTTCATGAGTTCCTTCTGCTCATCCTTTTTCCCAGACTCCTAAGGCCTAGAGGGTGACTCATCCCCTCCAGTTGGTCTAGCCAAAGAGTGAATCTTCTTTGCTGCTAATCTTCTGAAGAATAATTCATTCCAGGGACAGCAGACATCATCTGTATTGCACCAGTCAGCTTCCTGCTGGCTTTCTTCAGGAGGCCCGGGCCCTACCACCAAGCTAAGCTTGCCAAGGATTGGGGTGTAGCTCCCACAGCTATGCTTGAGGTCTGCTTCCCAGCCCCGTCTGGCCTTGCTGGATGAGGCAGCAGCATTCTAGGAACACATGCCCTCTGCTCAGCCTGCTTTCTTGCCATCCAGCTCATTTTCTGAATCTCACGGTGCTTTCCTCCCTGCCAGTCCTGGCAAGACCGAGTTTGTCAGGCCCTGCAAGTCCCTGTGGGCCCGTCCAGGTGGTTAGGACTTTGGTTGCTCTTGGCTTCTTCCCTAAATATTTTTAAATGCTTTTAATTGATTTGAAAAACATGCTAACTTTGAGATTTAAAGTATTTGTAATTGCACCCCAAGGCCACTGGCTGAGCAGTGGAGTTGTCAAACAGCCTATAAATAAACAACTTAAAAGGGAGAGGTGGAGCCATGAAGACCGTTGCCGAACTGGGAGCCCAAAGAAGCAGTTTCTCTCTAATAGCCCTGCCTGTGTGTATTAATTCCACAGACTCCAAGAAGGGAGGACAAGTTAACTTGCTTTGGATTCCAAGAAATGGGTTGCAGTGGGACAGGCATAAACCCATGCTTACCGACTCCTTCAAGGCTGAGCTATGTTATGGGCACTCCCAGAATTGTAAAATGGTTAATTACAACTCCCTAGGATAATGATGGCTTACCTTGTAGTAGCCAGCTCTTCCAGGATGGCACAACAAGTGCTCTTTATCCCCGGTACGTCTGACTACAGATAACATAGATCTTGAACCAATCCTAGCTAATCTCTGGCTCATGTTTAGCTTAAAATCCAAACCCCTTAAGCAATGGGATGCCCTTAGAGATGGGATGTTTATCCCAATGCAGTAGTGTTGCTGCTTTGTGGTGTCAGATGTGTTCGTCCGCTTAGCTGTAGTAACACACAGTCTCCGAATCTCAGGGGCTCACACCAACAAGTTTCTCCCTTGCATGGTACGGCAGTAGCTGTGAATCGGTTGCTACGATTCTGCTGCAAATGTCTCCTCTTTTCAGGGATCAGCAAAAGAGCAGAACTTAGCTGAGATATGCTATTTTTGTGGCAGAGAGAAAATAGAGAATTGACTAAAAAAATGTGGTTCTTCTAAGTGTTTGCTTGAAACTGGGACACTATCACTTTTGCTTGCATTTCATTTGCTCAGACAGAAGTCATACGGCCAAACCTGACAATGTGGCAAAGCAGTATACTCCACCCACAGAGAAGCACTACAAGTCACCTGGAAATGGGCTGGGATGTGCAATCACCTTACAGGGAAGAGAGCCAATGTGGGGAACAATAACATAATCCATCATATTGGGCTGACATGCCAGACATGTAACTTCATGAGAAAGGCAAGGCTTTCAACAGAAGTCTCAGACCCATAAATCTACCTTTCCTATCCTTGAATGTTTTCATATGAAGGAGAGAGAGAGAAGATCTCTTTGATTTTCACACTTGGGAAGCCTTATACAATGTTCTTTTTCTGAGATGAAGTCTGGCTTTGATCTCACTCCCTTGAAGTTCACTGATTCCTACCTTAGACTGTATCTCCTTTCCTATGAGTTGTTTCCATTGGTTTGATTTCATCTTTTCATTTCATTTGGTGGCTTTAGTGTAAGCAAAAGTCCACTTTGCTTAAGTCCACTTTGCTCTTCTTTGGGCTGACGCTGAAACAGTGCTCTTGCAGCTGCAAAATCACTGTGATTGGGAGCAACGCCAGAAGATGCAGGAATCAGCATAGGCAGAGACCAGAGCATCTTAGCACGAAGACGGGTTCAAGAAGTAGAAGATGACAGGAGTGAGATATGGAGACAAATGCATCCATTTCTCTATTTTAACTAATTGGTTGATTGGTTAATTTTTTTTGAAGATTTTATTTATTTATTTGACAAAGAGAGAGTGAGCACAAGCAGGGGGAGTGGCAGGCAGAGGGAAAGGGAGAAGTAGGCCTCCTGCGGAGGGGGATATCCCAGGACCCTGGGATCACAACCTGAGCTGAAGGCAGATGCTTAACTTATTCAGCCACCCAGGTGCCCCAGTTGATTGGTTAATTTTTAAAATACTAAGGGAAGGGGTGCCTGAGTGGCTCAGTTGGTTAAGTGTCCAACTCTTGATCTCAGCTTGGGTCTTGATCTCAGGGTCTTGGTTTGGGGGCTGCTTTGGGCCCAGCATTGGGCTCCACACAGGGCATGGAGCCTACTTAAAAAAAAAAAAAAAAGGAAAGAAAAACAGAGGAAAAAAATACCAAGGGAAAAATAAAGGAAAATGAAAAGCAATTTTCATATCCCTGCAAGCAAAATATGAAAAATAATAGCTGCCTCTTACTGATATTTTCCTGTATGTCAGTCCCTGTGCCAAGGCCTCTGCAGGAACGAGAAGTGGGACTCTGCCCGCCATGTTGGAGATGTGGAGCTGAGGCCTAGAGAGAGTTTCTACTTGCCCAGTGCCACACAGTTGGCCCATGGTGAAGCTCCGATGAGAACAATGGTTATCTGATTGTATGGCTCACGTTTGTAAAGAAGATATTATTAAGTAAAATTGTTCTGCTTAATGCACCAAAGAGGTTGACTGAGCACAAAATTCCCTTCCTTAAGAGTCAGTGGCTTGCCTTGGGGACACTTGAGGGGTTGGCATTTTTGCAGTCAAGTTGCTTCGGTTCTCTGCCCGTCTCTACTCTAGCTTTTCTGCCACCTACACACTGTGTTTTTTTTTTTTTTTTTTTTTTAAGATTTTACTTATTTGACAGAGAGAGACAGCCAGCGAGAGAGGGAACACAAGCAGGGGGAGTGGGAGAGGAAGAAGCAGGCTCCCAGCAGAGGAGCCTGATGTGGGACTCGATCCCATAACGCCGGGATCACACCCTGAGCCGAAGGCAGACGCTTAACGACTGAGCCACCCAGGCGCCCCTACACACTGTTTTGTTTCAAAATGAGCACAGTTCTTTTACTTTGTAATTTTTTTTTTCTGGTGCCCCTGACCATATACTTCCCACCCCTCCTCAACCTAAGCTTTTCCAAAAGTGTGACAGGCAGGTGGAGTTTCCATCTTTAGCAGAAAAGCAGTGGGTATGGATAGCATTGAAACCTACAGCCTGAGTCGTCTGTCTCCCCTGAAGTCCCAACATTTTCCATTTTCTCAGTTTCTCTATGAATCATCATGTCCCTTAGTGCCTTTCTTCCACCTTACCGCCCCAAGGAGTAGTCTCTTAGAATTAGGGTTATACAAAATAAATATATTGATAATGACATACTTATAATGAGGAAGCTTTCCTCTAAAAAATCATGCTAACACTTTATATAATTATGATGTATTTGCTCTTCAGTGTTTATAACCCATTTTGAAAAAAAAAATACACTGTGTGTTAGAGGTTGGCGAGATCTACCCAAAAGCAAGGAAAATTTATTTTAAGTTCTGCAATTATGTCAATTATATCATGAAATCATGAATTGTGGCTCTCTGTCAAAATGTGCTGTATTTCCTTAGATGTGCAGAAGACGATGAATTCCCAAGATAACTCACGGAGGTGTCTTTGTTAGGCTGACATATTTGATATCATTCCCAGATAACTTACATGGTCAGAGAGGTCCTCATTATGCAACCCATCCTTGAGCAAGAGACACTAGGGATTTTGCTCAACCACTCAAGGTTCAGATGAGTTGTTGATTGCTTAGCTAACCAAATCAAGTTAATCCTCTATCCATATACGGCAGCATTTATTTAAAAAAAAAATTATTGAATTCTTTCTATGTGCCAGACGCATTTCCAAGTGTTGGGGACTCCCAGGGAATGAAACTGATATGTATGCCTCCTCTTGGGGAGATTACACTCCAGCATCAGGTGTTAAAACAACACAATCTAAAAAATGTGCTTGGTAATTTTTAAGGCTTAATTAGTTCAAAAGGATCAGAGTATAGATTCTATATTAAACATCTTTTAAAAGAAATCTTTAGGCACTTGTCTATGTTAGCTTACATTATTCATTTACTGCATTTCTTTTTTTAAAAGATTTTATTTATTTGAGAGAGAGAGAGTGAGAAAGCGAGCACTGGGGGTGGGGGGGGCGGGAGGGGAGCTAAAGGACACTGGCAGAGGGTGAAGCAGGCCCCCGGCTGAGCAAGGAGCCTGATGTAGGGCTCAATCCCAGGACCCTGGGATCATGACCTGAGCCTAAGGCAGATGCTTAACCGACTGAGCCACCCAGGTGCCCCCATCTACTGCATTTGTTTCTTTTTTTTTTTTTTTAAGATTTTATTTATTTATTTCACAGAGAGAGACAGCCAGCGAGAGAGGGAACACAAGCAGGGGGAGTGGGAGAGGAAGAAACAGGCTCCTAGCAGAGAAAACTGATGTGGGGCTCGATCCCAGAATGCTGGGATCACGCCCCGAGCCGAAGGTAGACGCTTAACAACTGCGCCACCCAGGCGCCCCCATCTACTGCATTTCTTGACAAATAATTTCTTGCTGTTTGTCTTTCAGTCTCCATTCTATAGTGTATTTGCAAAGCCAGGAAGCACAGGATAAACTTCAATTAAAACAATATGTTAGCTACATTTTCGAATAATAGGCTCAACATGCTTATCATGTGAGGTGAATTTGCTGTTGAAAGCAATGGGTCTAATTGCTAATCTGGGGGAAAAAAACTTAAGAAAACACTACTGATCAAAAATTCTGGAAGAGGAGGGAACATAGTATAATTATGATACTTTTAAAAGGGTCTGAAAGTTGAAGAAATACAGAGTGAGTATGTTTTGACTCTATAAATGATACATTGATGAAAATGAGTTTATCCTGTGTTTCCTGACTTGGCGAGACACTCTGTGTTTTACTTTTCTACCCACTGCAGTGAGGAAGTAGCCCCTTCCTGATAGTTCCTACATAGCCCTTGTTTGATCTCCCCTTTATTCTTCCTATCTTGTGAAACAGAAGCAAAGATTGGATGCTAGTCACAAAAAGGTAGAATGGAATGCAGATTTTCTTCTAGAACACTATTAACTTGTCTCGACTGAGGCGATGGAGGTCTGGTTTGATGGAAAGAGACAGGAAATCTATCTTCTGGTTCTATATCAGTTCCCAAGGGCTTTCTGATATGGGTCAAACTGCTTCCCCTTGTGTTCTCCTCTATAAAAAGAGGAATGCGGGGGTAGATATTTTCTACGTCCCTTCTTGTTCTAACATAATGTGTTTCCATTCCATATGTGTCATTGTGACCTTGTGAAGGTGGGAGGGAACCATTTCTTCCCCCTTTTTAAATTTTTTTTGATGTCTCTGCCCATAATCACCATCTCTTTAAGGGTTTGGATTCATAATTAATGGCAATAATTCTTTCGTGCTTTGTTAATAAACAAAACTGGAACATCAATTGACCCCTCTCTTAATCAATTAGAAATTGTACGAAAGAGTGAGAAATGCACAAATTGTGGCACAAACAAGGGCAGTATCCCCTTACTTGTTAGTCAGATTTTATGCTTATTAGTATTTTTGAATATTTTAAGTACACACACAAAAAGGTAATTTTAGCCATTAGGAGAGATGCGAAGTGGTATTTCATTGTAGTTGTTTTGTATTTCCCTGACGATGAGTGATGTTGAGCATCTTCTCATGTCTCTGGTAGCCACCAGTATGTCTTCTTTGGAAAAATGTCTATTCATGTCTTCTGCCCATTTTTTAACTGTATTATTTGTTTTTTGAGTGTTGAATTTTATAAATCCTTTACATATTTTGGATACTAACCTTTTATCGGATATGTCATTTGCAAATATCTTCTCCCATTCTGTAGGTTGCCTTTTAGTTTTGTGTTTGTTTCTTTTGCTGTGCAGAAGCTTTTTATCTCAGAGAAGTCCCAAGCATTTATTTTTGCTTTTGTTTCCCTTGCCTCTGGAGATGTGTCTAATAAGAAGTTGCTACAGCTGAGTTAAGAGGTTGCTGCCTGTGTTCTCTAGGATATTGATGGATTTCTGTCTCACATTTAGATCTTTTATCCATTTTGAATTTATTTTTGTATATGGTATAAGAAAGTGGTGGAGGATGTGGAGAAAGGGGAATCCTCTTACACTCCTGGGGGGAATGCAAACTGGTACAGTCACTCTGGAAAACAGTATGGAGTTTCCTCAAAAAGTTAAAAATAGAGCTACCCTATGACGTGGCAATTGTAAAATCAGGTATTTACTCAAAGGATACAAACATAGTGATTTGAAGGGATACATGCTCCCCGATGTTTCTAGCAGCACTATCAACAATAGCCAAATTATGGAAAGAGTCCAAATGTCCATCGACTGATGAAAGAATAAAGAAGATGTGGTGTATTTGTACAATGGAATATTACCGCCCATCAAAAAGAATGAAATCTTGGGGGTGCCTGGGTGGCTCAGTCATTAAGCGTCTGCCTTCGGCTCAGGGCGTGATCCCGGTGTTCTGGGATCGAGCCCCACATCAGGCTTCTCCGCTGGGAGACTACTTCTTCCTCTCGCACTCCCCCGGCTTGTGTTCCCTCTCTCGCTGGCTGTCTCTCTCTGTCAAATAAATAAATAAAATCTTAAAAAAAAAAAAAAGAATGAAATCTTGCCATTTGCAATGACATGGATGGAGGTATAAGTCAATCAGAGAAAGACAATTATCATATGATTTCACTCATATGTGGAGTTTAAGAAATAAAACAGATGAATATAGGGGGTAAAAGAAAGAAGCAAACCATAAAACAGACTCTTAACTATAGAGAACAAACTGAGGGTTGCTGAGAGGGGAGGAGTGGGGGGGATGAGTTAATTGGATGATGGGGATTATGGAGGGCACTTGTGATGAGCACTGGGTGTTGTTGTATATAAGTGAGGAATCACTAAATTCTCCACCTGAAACTAGTATTACGCTGTATGTTAACTAAATGGAATTTAAATAAAAACTTGAGAAAAAAAAAGTAAGGACTTTCAGGAACGATGGTTTCCAGAACTCACAACCACATTGAGTTCTTATATTTTCATTTTGAAAAATATAGATCAACTTTGTTGAAGATGGTGAATTAAAGATTAGGAAGAGGAGGCCTAGGATATTTCAAATATTTTGACATGCTTTTCCTCAGGAACCTTCACATGGGTGTCCGGTAAATCAAAAAAAGGTAAATTAGTAGCCCCCAAAAGACGTCTGTGGCCAGTCTGTACGCAAACCAGAACGTATGGCAAAGGGTGCTATTTCGATGCATTCCTCTATCTCGGAGGAAGACTGGAGTGTTATTTTCATAGTCAAATGATTAAAATAGTAATGGTTTATTTACTGTCTCCTAGTGTGGTTGGGAAATACACTAGATTAAAACTCAGGCAACTGAGTTTCTGTTTCTGATCCGCCAACTACCAGGGTAAGCTGGTCTCTCCATGTGAGCTTCTTGGCAAATGTCTCCTCAGGCCTTTACTGGAGAGACAGGAAACAATGATGACAGAGCCGGGCAAGCCCAGACCCCACACGGGCCTCCTCTGTAATTTTGGATAGTTCTGGAAACTGGACCATCAGCTCTAATTACCTATGTCGGGAAACCAATGCGCACTAGGCCACGTTTCTCAACAGCTTGCCCGGGCCCTGCTCCTAAAAACAGCTCAGACCTGCTCCACAGGAGCATGAGTCCTGGCAGCCGAAGAAGGTGAACTCATTTTGGGCATAGGTTTCTGTCAACAACAGAAAGATCCACCGTTCTAAGCATAGCCCTGACCCGACGGCAGTAGCTGTAAACTGTTTCACTTTTGCAACTTGAGAAGCTCCGTACTTTCACCTTATAGCAGATCTTGGTCAGATAAATGTCAGTGAACTTCTAGCTCTCTGCCCCATCTCTGCAGAAACAACTACCAAAACCACAACCACCTCCACCACCATTACGACAAAATGAATTTCGGTGGTTGAGTGCCATTCCTCAGCTCTTTCTCAGAGCCGTCAAGCGGCCTGGAGCAAACGAACCAAGCCTCTTGTGTCACCGGCACCGATAGCGGAGTTAAGTGGGAGTTGTGTGTGTGTTTTCCACTCTCTGCACGCCAAACCGTGAGGGCCATTTTAAAATGGTGACCGTTTTGTAGGAAGCAAGCCAGGGTAGAAATCAATGGCTCAGGGATGGAGCCATGAATTCTTTACTCTTTCATTCCATACAGTGGCAATCAAATGCAAAACCAAGCACAAAAATATATTTCTGTAAATGTTTTATTTTCAACCTGAGGTTTTGAGCTTTTTTGTAGATACTGATTTCCTCAAGTTTTATGATAAGAATACTACTACTAATGGTTACATTGTGCACCTGGGTCGTTGCATGTTATACAGACATAATGATACTGTGACTTGCAAATGATTTTGAGAAATGTTCCAAGAATATGCCTACAATTTGTTATTCCTACCTAATTCAAAGTTTGTATTCATGAGAAATGGTTTCAGGAAGAGAAAATGTACCACGCAATTTTATCTGATGTTTTTTAATAATTATGAAGAGAAAAACGGCTGAGAAGAATGTGTCGACTATACTCTTTAATACATTTCAGCAAATATAAGAACTGACTGCACTGGCCACTTTGGTAGCTAAACGGTATCCATTCAATAGAATGTTTGCTTAGGAGAGACGTAATATTCTTACAGGCTTATTGAAGGATATTATCTTGAATGAGCTAAAGTGTTTAAAGTAGTGATCTTGACAGGAAGTATCTTGAAAGAAAACACAGCAAGGCTGTAAGGCAATCTTCACTCGAACTTGGACTTGTGAGAATAAGTACGTAATGTTGCCTGGTGAGAATCATAGGGTGTTATCACCACCTGGGACCTGTTGATGTTTTACAGATGAAGCAATTGCCCAAAGCTGCTTAGAGTGAGCAGAGTCCGAAACTCGGGTTTTCTTATTTCGAGCCATTTGCTGGTTTCAGCAAACCCCTGGTTCTCTTCCAAAGGGAAAAAGTTCCTCCACCTGGCAGCTTTGCAAAATTTATGCAGGAATATTAACTCGAGGTTGGCCACTCTCAAGGCTATGCTTCTACAGAAATATTTTTTCCCATCAAGAAATAACACTGAACGCCTCACCAAAAAAGATGTACAGATGGCCAATAAGCACATGAAAAGATGCTTCACATCATATGTAATCAGGGAAATGCTAATTAAAACAGCTATGAAATACTACCACACAGTTACTAGAATGGCCAAACTCCAGAACACTGACAACACCAAATGCTGGCGCGGATATGGAACAAAAGGAAGTCTTGTTCATGGCCGGTGGGATGTAAAATGGTATAGTCACTTGGAAGACAGTTTGGTGATTTCTTACAAAACTAAACATACTCTTACCACACAATCCAGCAGTTGTGTTCCTTGGTATTTACCCCAGGGAATTAAAAACTTGTCCGTTCCAAAACCTTCACACGAATGTTTATAGAAGCTTTATTCATAATTGCCAAAATCGGAAAGCAACAAAGATGTCCTGCAGGAGGTGAATGGATAAATAAACTGGCAAATCCAGACAATGGGATATGATTCCGCATTTAAAAAAGTTATCGAGCCATGAAAACACATGGAAGAAACTTAAATGCCTATCATTAAGTGAAAGAAGACAACGTGAAAGGCTATATATCATTCCAACAGTATGGCATTCTGGAAAAGGCAAAACTATGGAGACAGTAAAAGAATCAGTGGTTGCCCGGGATTGGGGGAGATGAAAAGATGGAGCCCAGAGGATGTTGAGGACAGTGAAACTATTCTGTATGATACATGATGAATACATGTCATTATACATTTGTCCAAACCCAGGAAATATGCAACACCAAGAGTGAGCCCTATTGTGAACTATGGACTTTGAGTGACGATGTACCAATTATAGGTTCATCAATTGTAACAAATGTAGCGCTCTGATGGGGGATGTTGAAAAGGGGGAAGACTAGGCATGAGTTGGGGCAGGGAGTACATGGGAAATCTGCATCTGCCTCTCGATTGCTATGAACCTAAAACGGTTCTTAAAAAACATGAAGTCTATTAAAAATCATTTAAAAAAGAAATAACACTGGAAATCATAATCAAATTCATATTTTACATTTAAAATTTATCTTTTAAATTGGTTGTACAAGCTGCAAAATGGGAAATATTTTTTCATCGGTCTGAAGAATGTCCACCTGGCACCTGGGTGACTAAATGTCAGTTGGTTAAGCATCTGACTCTTGATTTCAGCTCAGGTCATGATCTCGGGGTTGTGGGTTTGAGCTCTGCATCCGGCTCTGCCTTTGGTCAGGAGACTGCTTGAGATTCCCTCCCCCCATCTCTCTCTCCTACTTTAAAATAAATAAATACATCTTTAAAAAAATCCTGACAAAAAGTAAGTGAGCATATGTAGGCAACGAACTTTGATTTAACCCCTGGTAAGAATATGGGTTTTACCATTTTCCAATGGAAAAACTTGGGTTTATGCTCAACATCTCAATTCCTTATAATTCTACATTTCTTAATTAAAAGAAAGAAATTATCCGGTGTTATTTCATCCATCCATTTCCCCTTTGCTATAATGATTCTTGCTACTTAGAGTAAATACTCAGCAAAAAGCAGGATGCGTATTTTTGAATGGTTGCTTTTTGTCCAGTAGAAATTTTGTCTTTTGGTCACATGAACTTCTAATCCGAGTAGTCAGCAAATTTTGTTTGACTTCTCTTTCTTATTTTAACAGACATTAAGATCTCTATTACACATTTGCTATTTTCAGTTTATTCGCTATTAGATACGGTAACATAGTTCCCAAAGTGCTTTTTTTGGATGATTTCATTTCTTCTTCCAAGAAGAAAATTGGCTAACCTTCCCTTAAAAGTTATATTGTACAGCAAGTGTTCCAATACTTCATTTGGTTGCAAATGAGAAACAGAATTTTTACAACATGACTTTCCTTCTGTGTGGTGAGCACAGTGGGTGGGAATCAGCATCACTAAAGAAAAAGACAAATGCTCCTTTGTCCTTCTCCTCTTACAGATTCTAGGAATCTAGGGTTCCATCCAAGCTCTTGAAATCATATAATTTATGTCCATTTCTCCTCTTCTGATAAGAAGGCTATATGGAGAGATTTTTTAGAACTAAACTCCCTCTTCTTCTTGAGCTAGGACTAAAATTCCTATTTTTATGGTTAAAGTCAACATTTCCAGCTATCAGGTTTTTCCTGTAATCTGAGTTTTTGTCCGATGAAGAACAAAACTCAGGAGTCAGAACTTGGTTTAAGACAGTGCCAATAATGAAATTATTGAAATTAAAAAAAAATTAGTAGGTATGCCTGGGTGGCTCAGTCGGTTGAATGTCAGACTCTTGATCTTGGCTCAGGTCAGGATCTCAGGGTTGTGAGATCAAGCCCCACGTTGGGTTCCATGCTGGGCGTGGAGCCTGCTTGGGATTCTCTCTCTCCCTCTGTCCCCCTCTTCCCTTAAAAAAATCAGTGATTACTGACAACAATATCCACTTCCCTGTAGTTTTTATGTAATGGGAATGAAGATGTTTTACTATGTTATATTTGGTATTTCCAACTATTTTTAACTTTAAACGTTCAAAATTCATCCAGAAAATATTTAAATGTCTTCTTTATGATTGGGGTTCTGCATAAGCATTTATTTGAAAAGGATTTCTACTTCTTTGAAAGTTTGGAGCCATCACTTTAGAATATTTCCTTTTCCATTAAAAAAGTACCATATTCTCATTAAAAATATTTAGGAAATATAAAAGTGTTAAAACATGCCAATAAATCCACATATACACAACTATTGATAATGTCTGGTGCTTCCTTCCGCCCCTTTTCTCCCTACATATATTTTTCAAATATTTTTATAATTAGATTGTATATGCAAGGGGCACCTGGCTGTCTCAGTCGGTTAAGCATCTACCTTTGGCTCAGGTCATGATCCCAGGGTTCTGGGATCCAGCTCTGAGTGGGGCTACCTGCTCAGTGGGGAGCCTGCTTCTCCCTCTCCCTCTGCCTGCCACTCTCCCTGCTTGTGCTCTGTCTCTGTCAAATAAATAAATAAAATCTTTAAAAAAATCATATTGTATATGCAATTTTTCCATGTCTTAATGTTATATGTATTTTCCATAGTATTATTGTATCTCTGGTAGAGAATATTAAAAATAGTGTTTGTGAAAGTAACCTTTTAAATTATTTTTATTTTATTATAAAAGTAATATAAAATGAAAATATAAAGTCTCCTAACTGGTCCTAAAGTTTCTTAACTGGTCCTCCTACTACCTCCCCCTGCCCTTTAGAGATAACCACTTTTTTTTTTTTTTTAAGATTTTATTTATTCATTTGACAGAGAGAGCAGCAAGAGAGGGAACACAAGCAGGGGGAGTGGGAGAGGGAGAAGCAGGCTTCCCGCTGAGCAGGGAGCCCAATGCGGGGCTCGATCCCAGCATCCTGGGATCATGATCTGAGCCAAAGGCAGATGCTTAACGACTAAGCCACCCAGGTGCCCCTAGAGATAACCACTTTTAAGAGTCTCAACTATCCTTCCAGAAATTCTCAGGCATATAAAAGCATATGCTTACATAATGTAACATTTTCTACATTACATGTTATCTAAGTTTGTGTACACACCATACACTGAGAGAATCATTCATAATTTAACTTATAAAATGTCTTAGGGGTTACTTTTTCAGACCAGTTCCTATACATTTTTCTCACTTTTTAAAAAAAACTCAATAACATTCCATTGTATTATGTACATTAATTTGGTACATGGTCCTCTAGTAATGAACATTTAAATTATTTCTTTTTTTATGCAACGATTAAATGTGGACACTAAGGTGGCGGCCAACTCCATGATGACTTTGTACGGATTAGAAAATGACACTCTTCTATGAAGGACGTCTTCTACGAGTCCCTCCAGTTTCCTCTCCACCATTTCCTGCCTCACTCTGTTCCCTGGGAAGCTGATCTGCATATGGATCCTATCAATACACTCTTCCTTTTATATGGGTTCAGCCAATGCGAGCAGCTGCGCGAAGTTGGAAGGGGAAAGTGAGGAGAGTTTGGGATATTTCCTCCCTGGGTTCTTTTCCTGCCTGCCTGCTGAGGACTGGGTTTCCTCCCTAAACTTTCTCTCTCAAGCTCCTACTTCCCTCCTCTGATAGCTGCTCTTGTCTTTCTAGTCCTGGGACACTGCACTATCCTCTCTAGCTTCTCTACACTTTGTAAGTAGGTAGAGCTCAAATTATCCAAATGGATTGTGCCACTATTTCCTACTAGGATGCTAACTGATACACTTCTCTCAACAGATACAGCCCCAAACCAGGATGTTTGATTTGTTGATTGGAGTAGGTGATTACCACCAGCCACCACCCCCCCAACCCCACTCCCTGACTCCCTGCTACTTTGTCAAGATGCCCAGTGTAGGGCACAACCTAGACAAGACCTGACAGCCCTGATTGCAATACAAATGATGGTTTTCTGTGCTTTCATGAATTCCACAGGATAGCTTATTAGCAAAGATTATACACACCTTTTAATTTTGAAAGAATTTGCCAAATGGTTATCCCAAAGACAGCCTGAATTTACATCCTCTCTGGACTTTTGCCAACTGTCGGTTGTATAACTTCAAAATTTTTGCTATTTTTGTAGGTAAACATGGTATTTCATTTTCTCTTTGACATTACGTGTCTTTAATTATGAGTTCAGGTGGGCATCTTTTCTACTGGGTTAATATTTTCCTTACTTATGGGGCCCCTCAGTGGCTCAGTTGGTTGAGGGTCCGTCTCTTGGTTTCAGCTCAGGTCATGCGTAAGATGACCCCCGTTGTAAGATGGCCCCCATCGATCCTGGTGTTCGTGCCTTTGTGTAACACCCTTCTCTTGAGTGTGGGCCAGATGTGGTGACTTGCTGCAAAAGTGATGGGCTGCCACATCAGCAATTAGATTACAAAATCTATGACTTCTAGACTTACTTCTTACTCGGATCTTTCACTCTCTCTCTCTCTCTCTTTCTGTCTCTCTTTTTCTCTCATTTGTTTGCTATGTTGTGAGCTGCCATGTTGTGAGCTGCTCTATGAAGAGGGGATATGGCCAGGAAAGAAAGATATCTCTAGGTTTCAACCTGTGAGGAACTGAATCCTTCCAACAACCAAATACTTGAGCTTGGAAGCAGGTCATACCTAGTTGAGACTTGAGAAGACGGTAGCCCTAGCTGGTACTTTGGTGGTAGCCTTGGGAGACATCCGGGGTCAGAAAACCCAGCTAAACCATACCCAGACTCCTGACTCCAAAGAACTATGAGGTAAAATGCCTGTGTTGTTTAAGCCAATGTTTTGGGAAAACTTGTTATACAACAGTAGATAATGAATACACTAGTCCTGTGACAAAATGTTTTAGTTCTTATAGTTTTATGTGATCTAATATTTGATAAAACAAAGTCCTTTCTCAATTTATTTTATCTGGATTTTTTTCCCCCTGGCTGTTCTGGTATATTTGATCTTCCAGATGAACTTCATACAGTTTTGTCAAATACCTCACAAAGTTTTATTCTTTTTTTAATTGATTTTTTTTGGAATGTTGCGTTGATAAATTTATAGTTTTGAGTTTTTCTATACAGGAACATTTAGTCAACTCTCCTTTTATGTGTTCTTAGTAAAGTTGGGAAACTATATTCATGTTTGTTCTATATATTCACCATTAAGATGATTCCTAATTATTTGTTTTGTTTTGCTATTGTAAGATTTTGCTTATTTTCTCCTTTGTTATGATTTGTATGTTGGAAAACTATTCATTTTCATAAATGATATTTTCTAACTAGCTACTTTATTTAATCCTTGTATACAATCATTCAGTCTCCAAATGACAATTATGCATCTTCCTTTCCAATATGTAGACTCCTTATTTATTTTTCTTATTTGATTACATTGGCTTTTACTTCTAGAACAATGAATTATAGCAGTAGTGCATAACACCATTTTTTTTGTAAATTTGAATGGAAAATTGAAAGTTTTACCATCAAATTTGATGCTGGCTTTTGATGTGATTAAATGTAATAATCGACCTTTTTTGCTTTGTATCAGGGATGGATGTTGGATTTTATGTCATTTCTGCATTGATTGTGATGTTTACCTGATTGTGAATTATTAATACCAGAAGTTATACTAATAGATTCTCTAAGATTCCACAATGCAGTTAATTACGACAGAATAGTCCATCAGATGAAGGCCTTGTAGTTTCCACTCCTATGCAAGCCAAGTTTTGCTTTTGTAACCACCTCTTTAACAAACATCCTCATGTTTATAACTTTGTCCTTTGCTAACAATAATAATGGATCACACATATAGAAACTTCTATCTCTCAGCCTCTCTTACATCTTCATATTTATTAATTCATTTTTTAAAGACTTATTTATTTATTTGAGAAATAGAGAGAGTAGGGGAAGGGTGGCAGAGGGAGAGCAAGAATCTCAAGTAGGCTGCACACCCAATGTGGAGCCTTATGTGGGACTGGATCTCACGACCCTGAGATCATGACCTGAGCCAAAATCAAGAGTCAGATCCTCAGCCTCCTAAGCCACCCAGGGGCCCCTATTAACTCATTTTTTAAAACAATTACCACAACTTTATGAAATAGGTATTATTATTATTATACCCCTTTCACAGATGAAGGAGCTGAGGCCCAGGAAGGTTAAAAATAACCTGGCTAAGTAAGTGATGGAGTCAAGATGCAAAGCAGACCCACTGGGCCTCCGCACAAACTAGGTAATGGCCACCACCACAGTCAGATACAGAGCATTTCCATCCTATCAAAAAGTATCTTCCACATATCAGATAAAGACCTAGTATCCAGGATCTATAAAGAACTTACGAAACTCAACACCCAAAAACCAAATGATCCAGTCAAGAAATGGGCAGAAAACATGAACAGATATTTCTCCAAAGAAGACATACAGATGTCCAACAGATGCATGAAAAAATGCTCAACATTACTTGTCATCAGGGAAATACAAATCAAAACCACAATGGGATATCACATCACACTGGTCAGAATGGCTAACATTAACAAGACAGGAAGCAACAAATGTTGGCGAGGATGCAGAAGGGAACCCTCTTATACTGTTGGTGGGAATGCAAGCTGGTGCAGCCACTCTGGAAAACAGTATGGAAGTTCCTCAAGAAGTTAAAAATAGAGCTACCCTACAACCCAGCAATTTCACTACTGGGTATTTACCCCAAAGATAAGTTGTAGTGAAAAGAAGGGGCATCTGTACCCCAATGTTTATAGGAACAAAGTCCACAATAGTCAAACTGTGAAACAAGCCAAGATGTCCATTAACAGATGAATGGATAAAGAAGATGTGGTATATATATATATATATATATATATATATATATATATATATATATATATATATATACCCATGTGTGTGTGTATATATATATATACACATATATATACACACATACCGTGGACTGTTGCTCAGCCTTCAGGAAGGGATGAACATTTACCATTTACATCGATGTGTATGGAACTGGAGGGTATTATCCTGAGAGCAATAAGTCAGAGAAAGACAATTATCATATGATTTCACTCATGTGGAATCTAAGAAGCAGGGCAGAGGACCATAGGGGAGGGTAGGGAAAACAGAATGGGAAATCATCAGGGAGGGAGAAAAACCATGAGAGACTCTTAACTCTAGGAGACAATCTGGGGGTTGCTGGAGGGGAGGTGGGTGGAAGGATGGGGTAATTGGGTGATGGTCATTAAGGAGGGCATGTGATGTGATGAGCTGTGGGTGTTATACGAAATTGATAAATTATTGGACACTACATCTGAAACTAATGACATAGTATAAGTTAGCTAATTGAATTTAAATAAAGAAAAGAAAAAGAAAAAAATTGTCTTCCAGCTTCTGTGCAATCATCCCCCATCCTGTGTGGCCCCAGGTATCCACTGATATTCTCTTATCACTATAGATAAGTTTTCCTGTCCTAGAATTTCATATAAATAGAATCATCTTGTGTGCATTTTTTTATGTCCAGCTTCTCTGGCTCAGTGTAATGTTTTCCAGATTCATTCACATTGTTGCATTTATTAGTTTGTTCCTTTTTATTATAAGTAGCGCCCTATCATATGGATTCATCATAATTTAATGTCCTCTTCATGGACATTTAGGTGGTTTCTAGTTTTGGGGTATCACAAGTAAAGCTGCTATGAGCATTTGTATACATGTACTTTGTGGACATGTGTTTTTACTCCCCGTGGATAAATACGAAAGCATAAAATAGGTCTTTCCTTACATCAATACTACACTGTCTTGATTAAGTTACAGCAGGAGCTTGATGTTAATGAGATATATATCCAAAGTGATTGATTAATTTCTAAATCCACCAAACCACCATTTCTATCAAATTTCTCCTGTAAAAATGTATGTTATTACTGAAATTTTTAAGTAACTTCAGACTCCGGGTTAGTGTTTTATTGATGGCCTTTTTAAGTCACTTTGAGGTCTCTTTCGTTCTTGGTATGACTGGTAATTTTTGATTAAACCCTGGATACTTAAAATCTTTTCTCAAACAACAAAAAATTCACAGCTGCCCATTTACAGTCATTTTCTTTCTTCTACTTCTAGCTTCAGGCAACTACTGGCCCATTTTCTGCCTCTCTCTGTTGTCTTCCCTAGAAATTTCATATAAATTGAATCATATAATATGTAGTCGTGTGTGTCTTTTTTTAAGATTTTTTATTTATTTACTTGATAGAACGAGAGCACAAGCGGGGGTGGTGGGGTGGGGAGGGAGAATCAGACTCCCTGCTGTCCCAGGACCCCGAGATCATGACTTGAGCTGAAGGCAGACACTTAACTGACTGAGCCACCCAGGCGTCCCAGCACACTGTTTTCTGCCACCGCCACAGTTGAAAATCTTATCCTCGCACTTGCAGTGTTTGCCTGTCTGAAAGAAAGGCTCACCGTTTGTTTTCCAGGTAGTACACAATTATGAAAACTGGCATGATTTTTGATATATGGATTAGCTACTCTTTTTAAATGTGTGTAAACTCCTTTAGTAAAGCTCAAAGACTGTCCGCCTTCTTTAAATATATACAGCATGCTGTCACGAGTTGGATATCACGTTTGTAACCTGCTAGTCCTTGAACTAGCAGGTGTGGCTTATTTAAGAAGGTAGTCTACTACTCACCTGTGGTTGACAGGAAATAGGTGTTCTGCTGCCAAAAAGCCCATCTGCTCCCAGTGTCTGTGGACTGTTCCCAGAGCCGGAGCTGATATGACTCACAGTCATTATCTCTCTAGGAAAAAGAGCGCCACAGATTGGCGCTCCCAGCTGTAGGGGAGGGCATGCCATCACTTGCTTTCCCTATTTTAGTTGTAAAGCTCTGTTCAAAGTGTATTTTAACAAGATATATTCTTTCAGGAAATTTCCACTGCTCTCTAGGTAGCATCTGCCCTGGGAACCTTGGGCCATATGTTAAAATACGAGGCTTTCATTAAGTTCATTTTGTGATCTCGAGTGAGACATCTCTTTTCTTACAGCTCCTATTAAAGAATTGTTGAGAAGGGGTAAATTATCCTCGTGCATTACAGTGTTTTGGCAGGATTATGTACTAACGAGATTTATAAAGCTCTTTATAAATGGAAACTCTCACTTGATATACAGTCCTTCTATTTTAACTTTGAAAAGATACTCGGGTCAAATGTATTCTTACTTATTAAATGTTTCAAAAGAAATTGAGTCTGAGGAAGGCAAGATGTGACAACAGGTCATGTTTAAAATGATAGATTTCTTTGTCTTGGACTTCACATAAGCATTCAGTTTCTGTTCTTCTTGCATATGGAAAATTGCTTTAAGCTGTTTTCGAGGATTCTCAGAGTGATATGGCAAAAACACAGAATTTTGGTCTCAATAACTGTTCCCCCCCCACTTGCACTATGTAAACCAGCTCCTTTCCTCCTGGGTATCTTGTCTCTTTCCGACATTTTAGCTGGAGTCTCTAACTTCCTGTCATACTAGGTATTAGGTCAGACCTATGTAGGTATTTGAAAATTCTCTGAGACTCTTTAATCATTGAAAGTTGTGTTTTCTGTTCACTCTCCTTGAATCTGGGTGAACTCGGGACTGCTTTCATCATCAAAAACCCCACAGAAGTAATGTCATATATGATTTCTGACGTATGGTCATAGGATAGCAGGTGACACAGATGGTCTGGGAGGTTGAATCACTTGCCCAAAATTATGTCGTTCATGAGTTGCCAAGTCAGGATTGCAGGTGATCTGTCTATCTGTGGAGCCTATTGCCACTTCGGTCCACCACTGCCTCCGTTCGAGAATGGCAACGCTCTTGCATCTGGGTTATAGCTTCATAAACACCTTAATAAATTCATAATGAAAGTTTAAAAAATACATTCTTACTTAAATGGCCACATGGACAAAGAGCAGAGTTCTTGGGATTTTCCAAAGGAAGTGACTTTCATAAAATATTTTCTATCTTGCCATTTTTCTTGGGGTTGGTTTCTTTTCAATTTCTCTTTCATTCTCCTGATGTCCTTATAAAAGATGAAGGAAGAAAATATTATCCTTCTTTTTCCCCAAAGACTTCAGACCAGAGGACTTTAGAACGTGATGTAGTAGGAAGAGTGTAAGACTTTGGAATCAGGCCAAGGCTCTAAACCTGGCTTTGCAACTCAAGATCTGAGTACTTTTGGAAACAGCGCCTTACAGGTAAAAATGGAGATACCACCTCTTTCATGGGATCTGATGATAGAAGCAGTAAGATAACATAGGAAGAACATCTGTCTTGAAGCCTAGTGTGTTGGAGATGTTCAGGAAGTGGTGCTTCCACTTCTTTTTGTAGCTGTCATTATTTCACCAACACTGAGACACTCAAGCAAGGCTGAGTGTGGACCACATAGGAAAAGGGGCTAAGACCTAGTCCTGTTTTGAGGGAATTTGACCATTTATATACAAAGTGTGGTTGTGCAGTGATATTCACAAACATGGGACCCCCCCCCCCATCAATATGATTTAGTTGGTACTGAAAAGTACAATTCCAAAGATTAGGAGAAAAGGGGCATGAAGAGACATGGGTGGTAGAGGGTGGGATGAACCAAGGACTCGTGACTGATCGCAGGAATCCTGCTTTCTGCTGGAATGAGCCAAGGGAAGGTGGAAGAAATTCATGTAATAGGAGGAGGTGGAATGTGGGTGCAGCCTCCTGGCACGTGTTTATCCTGCACCTTCCTATTTCCGGAGGCTATGCCTACGTGATGTTGCCTGTTGCATACCTCAAATCAATCATCTCCCTTTTTTTAATTGTAGCAAATTGTGCAATCTTCTCTTGTTTGTTTTTGTCCAGATTTCCTTCACTTTATCATTGGCAGGAAAAACTTATCCCTGGAGATTTCCTGTGGGACATGATTATTTACAGTAACTACAATTAATGAATTCTCGAGGATTTCTTCCTGATTTATCCTCTTTTTTTGTTCATTTGTAAATATAGTTCCTTGGTTTTTGGCTGTTTCTCTCTTGGGTGCTTTTGAATAATTATTTTTTAAAATACCTGCAGTGTGTGTGTGTGTGTAATATGTGTCATTCATCAGACATCTAGCATGTGTGCTTTATTGTTTTGCACATCGTGGTTTTGTATTATAAAGTAATGATCTGCAACGTTTGGCTACTTCGGCCACCATGAGCTGGGTTCAGACTATTAAAATCTCTTGCTCCAGCAACCAGAACAGCCTCCTGTCTGGTCTCCGGGGCTCTCAATTTCTAGTCTTCTAACACACTGAACCAGAGCAATCTTCTTCTGAAGAGAAAATCTGATCATATCTGCTTCGTACCTTGCAAGGGCACCATCAGATCTGGGAAGCACGATCTGGCCCCTGCCTGTCCCTCTGGCCCCTCTCATCTGCTTTTACCCCCAGTCCGTGTCCCGGTCACACTGCTGAGTTAAGAGTTATCTCAACATCTTTCTCTCTCCGGATCCTCCTGCCCTCTGCATGTTACTCTCTCTGTCTTGGGAAGCTCATCTTCACCCCACAGCTTCTTTTTGCCGATTTCCTCCCACTGGTTATTTAGGACCCAATTGAGACATCCCTTCTCACTGCTTGAGACTGCATTTTTCGCTCCTGTATCACTCCTGTTTGTTGTGCATATCGTGTTACTATACTCTTTTCTAATTACAGGACTGTGCATCAGAGCAGAGACCCTGACTTTGGAGGTAGCACTCAATAAATATTTGTTTAATGAGTGAGTGAAGGGAGGCACTTCCTTGAGGCAGTGTGGCCCGGTGGGTAAGGAAGCTGGAGTCCGAGGGCTGGGGCCTGGTTCCTGGCTCCACCCTTAGGCAGGTGTGTGTGGCAAGTTACTTCCCTTCAATTTCTTAATCAGTGAATTGGAGATAATAATATATAGCAGACATCTGTTTAGATTATTGTAATGAGTAAATGTTAATAGACGTGAACAGTTAGAATGACGTATGCACAGGACACGGTTTCATTTCATGTTAGCTTTCATAATTATTATAAAGTTAAAATTAAAATGAAAATTGTAATTAAAAATCATAATGAAAATTATAAAAAGAATAATGATTTATATTTATTATTGCCTCAAGTTTCATCTGGCCACTTAGTAGCCAAAGTAAAAGGCATAGGATTTGGGATGGTCTATTAGCAATTGTCTACTCAGCTCCTTAAGAAAATTCACAAGAATTGCTTTATAAAATGCTGGATTTCTACAATTATGCTGCAAATGATTTTGGCTGTAACATATGATATAGGTATTCTATATTAGAATTTAATATTATAATTATGGGGTATATATAATCTCATATCTTTGCTTAGATTTTACTGTATTCTGAGTAAATAGGTTTTAAGGAATTAGAATCTATCGTAGGCTGAATTTTCTGAATTAGTGACAGAAAGGAATCTATATTAAAGGTCTCGCTCTGAGAATTATGTTTGAGACATTGTTCAGAAATTGGCTAGAGAAAGGTACAGAATTTTTCCAATAGAAAACACTGGTGAAGACTTTGAAGAAAGCTGTCAGGAAGCTCATAACTTGGAGGAAGATTATGTTTCACTCAAGTCAACAGTGATGGTGTTGGTTAATATTTCTCATTTTACTGGGTCCAGAAACGAGAAACAAATCAGAGAGGGGAGGAGGGGGAGAGAGGGAGAAAGGGATAGAGAGGGAAAAGAGGAGGGAGAGGAAGGGAGGCAGAGAAACTTGAAACTTGGAAGGAATATTTTTCATCATAAATCATAGGGTCTGGCTATAAATCACACTTTTAAAGGAGATCAAAGGTAGTCAGAAGTGCTTGCTGGGTCTTTGGACACAAAGGTGCTGAGAAGCCAGAAAAGCTCTGGGAAACTTAACATTCAAATTAGGAGTTTCAGCATGAATTCAAGTTGCTTAGGCCAGAGGGAAAACCAGTATTAGAATAAGCAGCATTCAAAAATGCTAGAGGTTAGTTACTGAGATAATTGTACCTAGGTAATATGGGATGATATTGGATGTTTGCGTGTGACCTTAAAAATGTACCTTTTTGTTATTTTAAGAAAAACATTAATGAAATGAAAATAATATTGTATTATATTTTCTTGGACTGAATTATTTCGGTCTGTGGGAAACAGCTTTTTGGACAGGGAGACAGTGTTCCATGTCACACCAGCTATATGAATGGACAAATAGGAGATCGTGCCCTTGTTTGAGGCAGTGTGGA
This sequence comes from Ursus americanus, assembly GCF_024610735.1. NCBI lineage: Eukaryota > Metazoa > Chordata > Mammalia > Carnivora > Ursidae > Ursus > Ursus americanus. Next base: position 84,581,874 of record NC_142130.1, read on the forward strand.
TAGTGGTTCAGTGCCCCTTGCCTTGGATTCCCTCCCAAGGCGTTGAGTGTCAGTTGGTCAGAGAACTGGTATTGTTTGAAAACTCCCCAGGTGATTCTATTAGGCGGCCATGGCTGAGATTTTGGTCTAAAGAAAAAGAAGGAGCACCCAATTGAACAGGACATGAATACTTGCTGAAATGAATTATGTAATCGGGGCTTTAAAAAAAGTCAATGCCCGCATCTGACCAGCTTCCACTAAAGAATCTTTCTTTGAACTTGACCCCACTTGAGAGGCCAACTTCTTGCCTCAGAGCCACTTGCCTGAAGAGTAGAGGCTGTTTCCTCATTCTCAGTCCACCTCAAGTCAGCAGTCATGGTCTCCACCTTCCTGAAACTGGTCTTACTGAGCCTCAATAAGTAATTCATTTCATAGATATTAATATATAATCAATACATAGTACATTATATAATAATACAGTAACATAATCTAATCAATGCCTTATAGATAAAAATCTTAATAGAGCAAAGATGGACCTGAAGATCTCCCAACAGTGCTGTGAGTCGTAAGTTGTGCTACTTAAGAATTGATATTTAGGATCTGATAAGATTATAGAGCAGAATAAAGATTTGGAGGTTTCCTTGTGCTGTGCTTCTCAAGTTAGTTTTTTTATTTTACTTTATTTTATATTTTTTGAAGATTTTATTTATTTATCTGAGAGAGAGAGAGAGAGAGAGAGAGAGAGAAAGTGCACACGAGTGGGGAGGAACAGAGGGAGAGGGAGAAACAGGCTCCCTGCTGAGCAAGGAACCTGATGTGGGGCTCGATCCCAGGACCCTGGAATCATGTCCTGAGCCGAAGGCAGATGCTTAACTGAATGAACCACCCAGGAATCCCTCAAGTTACTTTTTTTAAAAAAAGCAACACATCCCTTTATTTGGGAAGCCTGTTTGAAATGTCAGTATATAATAAGAGAGGTTGGAGCTGCTTTGCTTGAATGATGATGGTTATGGGGGGGGGGCAGAACCTGAGTGCTGGGTTCTGTGTGCCTTTCAATCTACCCATCCCTCAGGGAGAGACTTTGGAGATTTACACGGACCCCTTGCCTCTCTGAGAAGCACGGTTTAAAAATAATCCATCCAGTCTTGATCTCTTTCAAATAGAACATAGGACATGCCTGCTGCCTTTCGGAAGCTTCTAGGTTTTGTAAATACGAATACCTATTCATGGTAAAACATTATAGCTCATGAGCTCATATTTACCTAATGTTTATTACGGCCAGGCACTTTCCCCCCAACAGTGCTGTAAATGTGACTATTATTACTCTTACTTTATGGATGATGACAGAGAAGCAGGAGATGTTATGTCACTTGGCAGTGTCACACAGCTGGGCAGTGCACTTACGAGTCATGCAATACCCTGCTTGATATATACATGGTGTGTATCCCATAATCCACACCGCATATACACGGTGTCGTCAGGCAAAGATATCATTTAACCAATAGATCTTTAGAAGCAGTAGCTCGTCATGTTGTAGACACTGAGGACACAGGAGTGAATAAGACAAAAGGTGTCCCTGGCTTCATGGACTCTGGTTGAGATAGACAATACACCAAACAAAGAAATAGGATGGTTCAGATAGGGAATCATGTTATTAAGAAGGTACCGCAGGACGGGGCGCCTGGATGGCTCAGTTGGTTAAACGGCTGACTCTTGGTTGCAGCTCAGGTCATGATCTCAGGGTCCCGGGATCAAGCCCCACATGGTCCATGCTCAGGGGGAGTCTGCTTGTGGATTCTCTCTCTCTCCCTCTGCCTCTCCCCCTGCTCATGCTCTCTCTCTCTCTCTCTCTCTCAAATCAGTCAATCAATCAAGCTTATGCACGACAGGATAAAACTGTAGGTGGCTATGGGGTACATTCTGCTTCCGTAGACTTCCTAGAACTCACTGCTCAAAGCATTGTCAGCAGCCTAGGAACATCACTGCCATTTGAGAGTTGGTTAGGAAGGCAGAATCTCAGGAACGACCCCAAACCTACCCCATAATCAGAACCGTGCTTTAACAAGCTCCCTAGGTGATTCACGTGCGCATAAAAGTTTGAAAAGCACTGAACAGCAGACACCACGTTTCTGTTGCTAGTGGCCGGGATTCACTCTTTCCCTCTCTCCCATTCTCTCTCTTTCTCTCTCTCTCTCACACGCACACACACACTGAGTATATGAATATAAATGGAAAAGATGGACTCTGCATTTTGAAATTCATAATATAAAAACAGTCCCACTTTTAATTGCAGCGTTTTCTCAGAAATGTCGCCATTTAAAAACAGTATTTTCTCATAGGACTAATGATATAATTGGGGCTTATATTGCTGATTCATCATGAAATGATTCATAGCTCCAACCAAAACATCATAAAAGAAAAGCTGTAAGTAAAATTTCTATGTTCCCTTTTGAAATAGTCAATTTAATGCTTCAACTCCAATAAAACAAATAGAAATATACCGTAAAGGTAATTATGTAAGGAACTTTAATTTGCTACAAAAATATATATAGTATATAAAAATATAACTTCAACGTAAATTTGCTCTAAATTAGTATGGCAATTATACATTTTATTTAAACATTTAACTAAATAATTGTCTTTGCATTTGGAAGGGAAGATTCATAATTGTCCAGGTCATTTTAATAAGCCATCCAATTTTATTTGCCCTTATACAAACTTTCTCTCTGAAAAAATTTCCCCATAACAAGTAACATTCAAATCATCCCAATTACCTTACAGCTTTAAGAAATTACTGCTCAGAGTACTGAGGTATTATTTCAGTAAAGCGTTATGGCATGTTTCTTACTCAAATCCTTTAGAAAACTGAAAACTACGCAACATTCCCCTACTTTGCACTGCCCTTCTCGGTTTCCGGCGAGCTCTCGCACTGAGAAGTCACTGGGCAAAGGAAATTCCGAAGTACTCAAGTCCTTTGAAAGCCAGCTGAACAGTCATCAGTGAGGGCGACCAACTCATCCCAGTTTGCTTGGAACTTTCCCTGGCTTAGTTACAAAGTCTCAAGTGCCAGGAACTCCCACAGTCCCTGGAAAACTAGAAGGGTTGGTCACTCTAGGTCACTAAAGATGAACCTGAAAAAATGACTTTCAACATAATTCTCACAAAATTGTGAGCACAATTTTGCACATTATTTTTCTACTTTCAGTGAAAACTCCAAAAGAGAGTTAAAACTGGATATCGAACAGCATCAGATGTTAATTCAATAGCATCAAATGAATGGGACGGATATTTGGTGAAAGGAAAAATAGAAATTACCATACCCTTCTTACCTTTCTCAATATCAAGAGACAAGAAGAAGAAAAGAAAGCAGAAAAATAGATCTAACATTCACTATTCACTACACCACTGAGCTCCAAAATAGAGGTGAATGAAGAAAATAATAGAGTTTCTATTTCTATTTAATTTTACTAAAACTGAAAAAAAATCTTAAAAATATAAACTAAGCTTTATTGGTGTATAATATACAGATTAATACCAGGGTCTTCAATGGGTCAGTAAGTCTGAGAATGTGTGCTTTCTGGAGGGAAGAAAGGTCAACAGAGGTTCCTTCCACCGTTGGTCTATTTTTGAGAATTGGGGGACATATTATCAGTTACACGCTATGGGAAGTCATTTTTGTGTTAATTTATAAAAACAAGACCTTCAAATATAGAATGTGTAACACTTTGTATTGAAGATGGAGTGTATTTAGCAGCTTTTGTTGTATAACAAACCACTTCAAAACTTAGTGGTTTAAAACAGCAATCTTTATTCTTTCTCATGATTCTGTGGGTGGGCTGAGTGGTTCTTCTGGTCTGAGCTGACTCATACGGAGTTGCATGGTTTAGGATACCTTCACTTACAAGCTGGCAGGCTGGGGAGTGGGGCAGCTCAGCTGGGATGACCCATCTCTGCTCCACATGGTCTCTCTCCTCTGGCAGATTAGTCTGGGTTTCTATATCTGGTGATCAGTGAAGAGCAAAGAGCAGGAAAGAGAGAGGAAGCCCAGAGCACGAGCACTTTTTAAGCCTTTGCTTGCATCATCTTTGCTAATATCCCATTGGCCAAAGTAAGTCACATGGCCAACCCCAGCTTCAAAGGTTAGAGAAAAATACTTTGCTTTTTGATAGGAAATTCTGCAAAATCACATGGCAGGAATGGGCAGAGTTTATGTCTACTTAGCGAGCAATCACAGAGGTGGAACTATTAAATCATGAAAATATCTTGTAAGGCAGAGAAGCTCCTGGCTTAATTTCAGCCAAATAGTTAAAATACGTATTAAAAGATAGCATGCATAATACAAACAAGACAAATTTCTCACTTTTCTTGGAAAGATAAATGGCTATTAGAACCATGCTATGTAGCACATATTTTTGACAAATAAACACACTTACTTTGTCCCTTCAAAGTAAATATGACATTTCAACAATAACAAAGCACCTGTTTTTCAAAAGAAACTTGTGGTAGGTAAAAAGCCTTTTGAAACAGTTGTTTAAAAATACTTACAATGTGAAATTATTTTGTGCCAAAAATGGATATTAAGATTGTTCAAGTAAATCTAAGATATACCCACCGCTTGTAACTGTGTTTCTTAAATTGTGCTTCTTAAAATTCACATATTCAGGGATATACTAAGAGGAACACACTGACACAAGATATGTTCTGACCAAAGCAACTTTAAGATGATAAGTGCTTATTGTAATTTTTTTTCAAAGATTTTATTTATTCATTTGAGAGAGAGAGACAGAGAGAGAGAGCACGAGCAGGGGGGAGAGGCAGATTCCCCACCGAGCCCAGAGTCCCACGTGGGGCTGGTTGTGGGACTCGATGTGAGCTTCAGTCCAAGGACTGGGAGATGACGACCTGAGCGGAGGGCAGAAGCTTAACTATCTGAGCCATCCAGGCACCCCAAGTGCTTATTGTTATTTTGAGCTGCTATTGTTTACAGGAATTTGTTTACAGCAATAGATACTTAATACAAAGTTAATTGGTTATTGTTCTTTAAAGCCATGCTTCCAGTGGTTTTTTATTTTCTTCATACTAAGCACCTTAATGGTCATGTTAAAAATAAATTGTTTCGAAATAACCCTTTGCTTTGTTATGTTTCACTGTTTGTATGCTATAAACACTGTTCAAATATCTCAATATGACAGAGTTTTGCAATTTTCATACGCCAGGTAATGTAAATGACAGGGTTTAGATTTAACATCTAACTAAACCACAAGTAGCTTTCCTTTAGGTATATTAAAACTGTTACTAAAAAAATAACTAAAGACTTAAATTTAGGATGACTACAAGTTATTGAATTTATATTTTTAGTGACTACTTCTGAAGGTTTTTAAAAAAATTTATTTATATTATTATTTTATTTTATTTTATTTTAAAGATTTTATTTATTTATTTGACAGAGATAGAGACAGCCAGCGAGAGAGGGAACACAAGCAGGGGAGTGGGAGAGGAAGAAGCAGGCTCATAGTGGAGGAGCTTGATGTGGGGCTCGATCCCATAACGCCGGGATCACGCCCTAAGCCGAAGGCAGACGCTTAACTGCTGTGCCACCCAGGCGCCCCAAGATTTATTTATTTTAAAGAAAGAGAGAGAGTAGGGGAGAGGGGTATAGGGAGAGGACTGACAGTCTTAAGCAGACTCCCCACTGGAGTCAGACTTGGGGCTCAATCCCACGCCCCTGAGACTACAACCTGAGCTGAAAGCAAGAGTCAGACGCTTTTAACTGACTGTGCCACCCAGGCACCCCACTTCTAAAGGTTTTTCTTATTCTCATTTTTTTGAATTGATTGTTTCAGTTAAAACCTCTGAATTATTCATGGCCATGTCTTACTGGAAGTCTTAATTTCTAGAAATTATTTATATAATGAATAATAGCTGCCGTTTTTTGAGCACTTACCCGGAGTAAAGATTGTGCTGAGAACTTTATATTCATCCCTTCATTTAAATTAGAAGAATTAGAAGAGCTAGACCTAGAGAAAGGAGGGCAATCACCAGCAATACATTTATTTTTAAATTAAAAAAATTTTTTTTATTATGTTGTGTTAGTTACCATACAGTACATCATTAGTTTTTGATGTAGTGTTCCATGATTCATACCAGCAATACATTTTATTCAGAAAGTAGGACCAAAAACAAAAAGAAAAAGAGAGAGAGAAATATAAAATGACATTACTTATGTCTTCCTTCCTCTTGATGGTTCTTTGAAGAGCATTCATACTTCATTAAAATATTTCTTTTTATTTTATATTTCATTTTCCTTTTTCTTTTTTTAATTTATTTATGTGACAGAGAGAGACAGCCGGCGAGAGGGAACACAAGCAGGGGGAGTGGGAGAGGAAGAAGCAGGCTCCCAGGGAGGAGCCCAATGTGGGACTCGATCCCGCAACGCCGGGATCACGCCCTGAGCCGAAGGCAGCCGCCTAACGGCTGCGCTACCCAGGCGTCCCTCATTTTTCTTTTTTAAACACTTAAAACATTTAGTCACTTAGCTGGCAGCCCATTAAATTTAAAATATATTTCACCTTAATTAGAGGTAAATTTGTAGTTTAAGTTTGAAAAATTATCTTTATAATGTTAATATTTTTAAATATACAGTGAAAGCTTAAGATTTTTTAGCATAGTAGGTAATAAAATTAGAGTTTGGTAATTAATGCTAGGTTCATGAGTGAACAACTTTATCATGAAAATAAAAGAATCATAAAAGATGAATCTCCCTTCTAAAATTTAAAGTACTATTTTATTGCTCTTAATCATTTATATTTTCTCAGCTGAATGCTTCTGTTTTTGAAAGAGTTAAAACTCTATGTTGAATGTCATAATTGTCTAACAATCATTATATAATTTCTTTTTTTTTTTAAGATTTTATTTATTTATTCAATAGAGATAGAGACAGCCAGCGAGAGAGGGAACACAAGCAGGGGGAGTGGGAGAGGAAGAAGCAGGCTCATAGCAGAAGAGCCTGATGTGGGGCTCGATCCCATAATGCCAGGATCACGCCCTGAGCCGAAGGCAGACGCTTAACCGCTGTGCCACCCAGGCGCCCCTCACAATCATTATATAATTTCTAAAGATTGCAACTGTTAACATCATTTTAACAAAAATCTCCTAATTTTTTAAAAATTTATTTTTCATGTTGGATATTCTCAGAAGCATGTAGCACAAAGCATTCATTTTTCCTGGGAAGGTTGAGGAAAGTTCCAATCAGGAGATGATTTTAGAGCTGGTTTTTAAAAGTAAGTGATCAGCAAAGTAGAGGTAAATGGATGGTTTTGGGCATGATGCTCTTGAGGGTGAAATAATAGCAGGTAGCAAAACAAGGAGTTAATTTTCTCAATACTAGTAACAAACAATTATAAAATAAAATGTAAAAATGATACCATTTATAATAGCCACCAGCTATCAAAATATAGCAAGAATAAATGTAACAAAATGTGTGCAAGACAGTTGATTTTTGTATCTTAATCTTGTATTCTGTGACCTCATTAAATTCATTTACTAATTCTTGTAAGTTTAAATTTTTTCTTATAGCTTTCTGCATAAAAGACATATCAATTGTTAATATAAAGTTTTGGTTCTATCCATTTATTATTCCTTTTATTTATTTTTCTTGTCCTATTGAACTGGCTATTACCTTCAGTGTATTGTAAACTACAAAAACACTGCAGAGAAAGAATGAAATACGTCTAAGTAAATAATGAACTAGATCATGTTTGTGCATTGGAAGATTCAAGATTGTTAAGATATCCAATTCCTCATATGATTGTAATAAGAAGACACATGTGTATACATTTGTCACAACTCACAGAACTATACCCTTAAAATCTGTGCAGTTAATTGTATATGAATTATATCACTAGAAGGTTGATTAAATGAAACCAAACCCAACCGAGAGATTGAAAAGGCAAGCCACAGGATGAGAGAAAACTGACAAGGACATGTATCCTGAATATATATTTTAAAAAATCTTCCTAGAACTCATTAAGGAAATACAATCCAATAGAAAATGGCAGAAGACTCAATCAAAACCTCACATATCAGAATTTTGAAACAGTTGATACATTTATGAAATAGGGTTTAACATCATGGAAATGCAAATTAAAACCACATGGATATATTACACACTACCAGAATGGAAAAACTCTAAAAATTGATGATGCCGAGGGTTTTGGTGGACGTGAAACAATAGGAACTCTTGTACCAGTGGCAGGAAGGTAAACTCGACTTTCATTTTGGAAAGTTGTTGGGTAATATCTACTAAGGCCGAAGCTCTGCACACCTTTGACCTAGAAATCGCACTCCTAGTTTTATAACCTTACAAATGTGTGGGTAATTTCACCAGAAAACATTTACAGGTATGTTCATAACAACTTTATTCATAGTAGCCCCAAACTGGAAATAACCCACATGCCTACCAACAGTAAAATGGATGTATACACTGTGGTCCATTCTTCATACACGGCAGTGGAATCTGCATATGATTGCTACTCCTAAAAACAGATGGATTTTGCAAAAATAATGCAGAGCTAAAGAAGCCAGATACAAGATCATAGACCCTATAATTCCACTTACATAAAAGTTCACAAAACAGGTAAAACGAATTTTCTGTGTGAGGTTTTAGAACAGTGGTTATCTTTTGGGGGAAATGGGTAATTATTGAGAGACAGTATCAGGGAGTCATCTGGGGAATGGAAAAATTCTATACACTGATCTAGATGGTGGTTAAACAGGTATATGTTCACTTTGTTAAAATGTTAAGTTGTCCACTTATGATTTGTGCATTTTTCTGTTTGTATGCTTTGTTTCAGTAAAAGGTTTATATTAGATTAAAATTAAAGGACTAATGAAGGCCTGAGGCAGTGAGAATAGACATGGCAGTGTGTGGGGGGACTACTTGATATTAAGGATATTTCAGAGGTAAAATCCATAGGGTTTGGTGATTCGTTTTGAGGAAGCCAGAGGTAACAGATGGAACAAGATAGTCTGGAAGAAGGCAGTTGATTAATGGAGATAGAATTATCAACAGTGGAGGAGTTTGAAGTGAGGAGTAAGATGGGGTGATGTGGGTAGTATGATAATAAGATGGAAGTACTGAGTTAGGAAACTTTGAGAACGTGAACATGCCAGGAGGTCATTTAAAGTACAGATCTAAAGCTTAGCAATAGCTTAGGGATGGTGATATTTTCACCATTATCATATGACATATTTAAGTCATCCTTTTTTATGGATTTAATCTTGTCTTCATTCTACAATTTAATAAATGTAAACTTTACCAGGATGCCTGGGTGGCTCAGTTGTTTAAGCGTCTGCCTTCGGCTCAGGTCATGATCCCAGGGTCCTGGAATTGAGTCCTATATCCGGCTCCTTTCTCAGCAGGGAGCCTGCTTCTCCCTCTCCCTGCTGCTCCCCCTGCTTGTGCTCTTTCTCTCTCTCTCTCTGACAAAAAAATAAATAAAATCTTAAAAAGCCATTTATCTTTCACATTTCTAATTGCTCCTTCCTTATATATAATCTCATATGTTTTTGAATTGGTTAGGTGGAGTTTTCTTACTTCACATGACTTCCTGAATAAAAACTCTTAATAGTTTTGAATATGATTTTAGGTATTGTCTCCTTATTTTGACATTTATGGTTGTGCAATCAGTCCATTCTAAATTTGTTTGGGTTGTATAGTTAGTTAAAATGCCTTTTTTATGCTTGAGATTTTTTGAGTTTCTTGCATGTTTATGGTTTTCATCAAATTTGGAAAAATTTCCAGCCATTATATCTTTAATTGTTTTTTCTTTCCCTTCCTTTGCTTTGGGATCTCCAATTACATGGACCTTAGGCTGCTGAGGTTGTCCCACAGTTAACTGATGTTCTGTTTATTTCTTTTCCCAGTTGTTTATTCCATTTCATTTTGGATTGCTTCTGTTGCTGTGTCCTCAAATTAACTACTTGTTTTTTCTACAATGTCCAATCTGATGTTAATCCCATCCCACTGATGGAATTTTCATTAAGACATCATGTTTTCTTTTCCTAGAAGTTGGATTTGGGACATATTAATAAGCCACATCTCTACTTAAAACATCTAATTTTTCTTCTACCTTCTTGGACATATGGAATATAGTTACAGTATCAGTTTTAATGTCCTTGTCTACTAATTCTATCATTTGTATCCCTATAAGTTCTGGATGTTTTTCTTTTGATTGGTTTTTCTTTTCATTTTGGGGTGTCATATTTTCCTGTTTCTTTGTGTACCTGGTAATATTTGATTGGATGTCATTCACTGTGAGTTGCACCTGTTGGGGTGCTGGATATTCTTTATTCTCATAAATATTCTTGAGTTTTATTGAGATGCAGCTGTGAAAACAGTACGATTGTTTCAAAGCTTGCTTTTAAGCTTTGTTAAGTGATACCAGAGCAGCCTTTAGTTTCGGGCCGATTTTGCCCCACTACTGAAGTAATAACCTTCTGCGTATTCCACCCAATACCCCATGGGTGATGAGAATTTTCCATTCTGGCTTGTAGAAGCCTGTAATATTCCCAGCCTTCATGAGCTCTGGTGTTTGCTCCTTCTGCTCCGTTTGGGTGGTTCTTACCCCATCCTCCAGCATTTTCCTCACAGACGTGCACTGATCATTATTAAACTGAGGACCTTTGCAGATTGCTGGAGTTCTCTCTTTATGTAGCTCCCTCTCTTCAGCATCCTGCTCTGTGAATTCCAGCTGCCTTGGTTTCTCTAGACTAACAGCGTCTGCTCTATCTCCAACTCCTCCACTCAGGCTGACTGCCAGGCTGCCCCTGGGTTCCCCCATTCCAGGCATTAGTCTAGAGCACTCCTAGGACTCAGCTTATGTGTGTCCCCTCTCTCAGGGAACACTGACCTATGTTGTCAGAATCCAATGTCTAAAAGCCATTGTTTCACATCGTTTTTGATTTTTTGGCTGTTTCTGGCGGGAGGATCAATCTTGTTCCTTTACTCCATCTTGGTCATAAGCAGAACTCCAGATGTCTTTTCCTGCAAACATTTTTTTTCCTCCCTTTCTGCTTTCTTCTAAAAGAATGTAGAGAGCAACTTGTCTCAACCTTTTCCCATTGGCAGTCTCATAAATCTTACCTATTTCTCTTTATGAATAGGCAGTAAACAGGCCACACCTGTGTGACTTTCTTCCCTAGGGAACTGAAGGAAGCATGACTTACATTTCTAATATCTCCTATCATTGAATTCTATCTGTGTGACTGATATTATTTCTTAAAAGGAAGTTTAGCCCTCCTTTTTCTTTTTATAAAGGCTTTTTTTTTTTTTTTGGCTGTTCCTAATGCTATCTGATCGAAACACTGAATTTACATGGATGACTGTTCAGCGTCAGTGACCAAGAGTACAGATGTTAGCATCGATCAGAGCTGGATGTGAGTCCTGGTTCAACTACCAAATAACAACATTCCTTGAGCTCTTCCTACTTGGCCAGACACTGTGTTAAGGGTCTTCACATGTCCTGGCTCACTAAATTCTCAGGTGGACCTTATCTAATACCAAAGTTGGTACTATTGTTATAGTTTACAGTATGACGGTCGCACCAGAAGTCAGAGTGCCTGAGTTGAATCTTGGCATTACCCCTAAATATCTTTGTATTAATGAGGAAGTTCTTTAACTTCTCCAAGCCTTGGATTCTTCATCGCTGGAGGGGAGTAAGAGCATTTCCTCACAGGGCTACTGCGAGGACTACAAGACAAGAAACATGTGAGGCATTCAGCGTAGGGATTGCTGCACATAAGTACTCCAAAAATAGGTGACTAGTTGCATGATTTTTCTGGGAAACACTGAGAACAAAAAGGATGTAACTGTATAGTATTCAGACACTTTGGAAACTTGATAAAGCAGCCATGAGAATGCATCTCCCAGACCTTCTACTGCAAGGTGTAATTGTAATTGATTGAGGGTCACAGCTGCTAAACGTTGAAATTCCATGATATCTTTGTTCAAGTCCGCGCCTCACATGGGTTGCTCCCTGTCAGTGCTGGAATGCAGTGGGGGATACTAAGGCAGACCCATTCATGGAGCCACAGGGCTCCTACCAGTATCAGAGTAGACTCAAGGATTTCCTGATGGTTTTGCTGACCCTTCATTAGCATGTACCCCATTCCTAGGACACTTCCATGCAACCTTCTCCCCCACTTGCCTTCACTTGAGGTCAGACTTATAATGGAGTCTTATGGTTCTGCCAATCTTTTCTGACTCCCTCCCTACTTCCTTTCATAGAAGCACTCCTCCTAATCAAATGTTTAATCTCGTCTCGGTGTCTGCTTTCTGGAGGACCTGGACTAACACACTTGAGTTCTTATTTGGTTTACCCTGGTAATTATGCTAATCACAACTTGCAGAGAGTTCTTCCTGGCGCCGATCTGGGGGAAATGATGTTTACCACTGTTCTCAGAAGTCTCCGTTTCCATTTCTCCAGTGGTTCCTTTTTGCCTTCATTCGATTTCCCACCATATTTTAACATGGAGAGCCCCCTGCCCCTTCTCTGATTTCCTTCCTGCCAGTGATGTTTAATAGGCCTGTCTTCATCCGCCCCCTTTTCTCTCCCTGCTCCTGGAAACCTCGAGTTGCCATCTGTCAACAATATTGTTCAGTAGGGTCTGTTTCACATATCTGCATTGTCTCAATATCTGTTGCAGTCTTACTATGGAGGATGTGCACGCAGATACCTTTCATAGACCAGAAAGGAGGGCATCTTTATACAACGAAGGACATTGTGCATAATGGAATTTTACCATTTTGGGGGATTCCTTATAATTGTACATTCTATATTAGCTCCCATGAATTTAAAGACTCATTTCGTGTAATATTGGGCAAATAACTTCTCCAACTCACAAATCCCTCATCGTGAAATAGGGATGGGCATACATGCCCCTTTTGGTCGTTGTGAAGATTACATGAGATGATATCGATGATATCTAGCCCTGTGCCCAGCATTCATCAAATGTTGGTTTGTTCCTCTACCTAGGCGACTCAGAATCTAAGATAGCTCTTGGTTGTGTCAAGAAGAATTAAATTAAAAACATTCACAGGTAAGAAAGACTCACAGAGAAGTTGGCACAGCTAAGTGGCGAGGCAAGATTTGAACTCAGATCTTCTGTCCCCAGAGCCTGCCCTAATTACTGATCGTTAATTATAAAATAAGACATAAAGTATCTTCAGTTCTGTCTTAGGTCAGGCTCCCCAGAAGCAGACTTTAGACAAGGGTCCGTGTGCCCATGATTTACTTATTATTTATTATTTCTTCCTTGGGGAAGCCAGGAAGGAAATGGAAGAAGAAGGATAGGGAAGGAGAGAGAGCCAAACAAGGCCCTACAGGAGGTAGGCTCAGCCCGATGCCACAGGAGAACTTGGAGAATAGCAAGGGAGTTGACTTTATACCTCTGTGCCCATCAACTTGGCACCTGGGGCAGGTCGATTAGCAGGCATTTCCGGATTAGTAGACGTCTAGAGAAGGGCTGCAGGTGCTGGCCATGGGGAGCAAAAGCACATGAAAGCTAGAGAGGGGCACAAAAACGGTCAAAGGCGTCTGAAGGGCCAGAGCAGATCACCCACATTGTCCACTATACCCCCCGCTTACTCCCTGTCAAGCTGTCCCATGGTTTCGTTCCACTTGAGAAGGTGCTCATCTCAGAGCACACATACGTTCTCTCTTCTGAAACCTAGCATCATGCTGGTCAATAACTAAGATTTAAATTTAAATTTAAATTAGGGTAAAGAGCTCTTAGGTAGTCTCACACTGATAAATGATTAGTAGTCCCATTACATTAAGTGCAAAACTAAAAAACCCATGGTGCCTTCGTCTTCTTCATGCTCCCTAGTCCCTTCTCAGAATCAGCAAGATGGGGCCGGGCAGGACCTGATCTCTGCTTTTCTATTGCTTTTAATCTGGCTACATGTCTAAAATATTCTTGGCTTCCCTAATAATAAAGCTAATACTTATATAACTTATACTATGTGTTGTTCTAAATACTGTCTGTATATTACTCATGTAATGTTTACAACTGTGCTAGTAATGCATATTACCATAACCCCCACTTATGGTTGAAGAAACAAGTCAAGATGGCAAAGTAGTAGAACTTGGGTTCAAACAGTCTGGCTCTATAGGCCATGCTTGTCCCCACTATGCTGAAATGCCTCTCTAAGAGGACAAAATTCCCTCCCAAAGCAGCTTATCCTAATTTGTGTTCCATCCACGGTCTTATCAATGACTCCCTGTCAACTTGAATTGGACTAGTAAGTACTCAAGACTAATATAAACACTTAGTCTCTGGACCTGGTGATTCGGATAGCGCCTTCTAATCTACGCTATCCCTGGCTTGTCCCGTAGTCCCTCCCAGCAGGACTCCAGAGAGGCCAAGATTTTCCCATGTTTGACCATTACAGGTAAAAGTAATTTCAAAAAATCCCCTACCAATCATACTGCAAGAGAGAGTTGACAGACAATTTTTGTAGAAATTTGTGATTAAGTATCACAAATCATACTTAATAAAAAAATAAAGGGTACCACTGCACATTGTGTGATACAAAGCTTTCAAAATGTGATATAATTCAATGCAATAGGACAATATTGAGATCCATGGATTTAAGTTTATTTATCTGTACTTATTTATGGGATCCTCAGGGAAACTGTTTCAGAGAAAAGGGCTTTTGGTTAAGGAATCCAAAGAGCTGTGTGGCAACCTCTGCCAGCTTTCAGCTCCAAAATTCAGCTTCCTCATTTTAAAAATGGGATAATTTGTTTCATCTACAGTGTATCAAATGAAACAAAAATCTATGAAAATGATTCGTAAATTATCAAGTATTAAACACACACATATATTTAGCATATTGACCATGATTATAATAGATTTATTTGAATCTTTCCTGCTGCTTGTACTTTTATATTTGCTGTCCTTTATTTTTCTACTAATACTGATGAATTTACAATTTCTGAGGATCTTATTTTTTTGTAAAGATTTAATTTATTTGAGAGAGAGACAGCACACATGTGTGAGTAGGAGTGGGGAGGGGAGTGTGTAAACTTCCCTCTGAGGGTGGAGACTCAGGTGGGGCTCCCCTGGAGGGGGGCTGGATCCCAGGACCCGGAGATCATGACCTGAGCCACAGTCAGAGCCTTAATGGACAGAACCACCCAGGCATTCCAGTGAGGATCTTATTTTCAATATCACACTTAGAGATGGATTTTTAATAAAAATCTTAATGAATAAATAACACTTTTCAAAAGCTGTGCAAGCTCTTCGCAGTAATTCCAAATTAGTCTCTGTTGCTGTCCTACTGCTTAGCAGTCCCTGCCCTTCTGTTGCCCTCCCCGGCCCCATCTGAAGACGCTCAAAGTCTTAAGACTTCATGGTTCTCAGGTATAGCTTTCTATTCTAGGTACTCTCCTCCATTTTCCTATCAAAACATATTTGAACCCTATCTGCCCTGAGTATTTTTATAAACTTATTCTCTCTAGAGTGGTTGTGATTGTCCTTGAATGTGGCTTCATGTTTTTGCCCTTTGAAAGAACTTTCATTTTAACAGAGAACTTTTGAACATGCAAAACTTTCATCCCCAAAACTTAATCTCCAAGGGATTTCAGGCACCAAGTAGAGAAGCAAGAAAGGCAAAGCCCAATTTGTCTGGATCTGATAACAGAAACATGGACTCTTATCTATTAAATAGACAGACTGATGGAAATGTCTATGATTATTTTTGTTCCTTTCTATGGCACGTCATGCGGTGCTTGCAAATGGCTTGATGCTTGACTTCTCATTGCTAAGGACAAAGAATCAAATTATGTTAGAGCTTGTTTTTAGAAACCCAAGGGGCACATGTAGCTAATTAGAGATATGCCCTCGGTTTCCTTTTCTTGTTTATCCTGAGGGATATAAAAAAAAAACATTCCCGATGGTATTTCTTCTGGAAATCTTATTTAGCCAGGAGGCAATTTTCTAGTGTTCTAATCAATTTAAATTGATGCTTTTAGAACTCTAAGCTTAATATTAATTCTAAAGCCGCCTTTTATTTAGGTAAAATTTTCAAATCATTAGTACGAAGAAGATATTTCTTTTTATTAAATGGAATTCAACATCTCTTCATTCCTATTACTTCACTGCATCGATGTGGATTTAACATATATTTCTTTATTTTGGCTGCTTTAAGTGGATCTGCCTCTTTCAATTCATGCAATCTATTAATTATGATGCAGATTTTTGATTAGTTATTCAGATATAAAATGCATAATAACAGAGGAAGAATTTAAATGATCAGAATAATTCCATGCAATTTCTTATGCCCTCCCAGTGTTTTTGCAGAGCTTAAATCCATGAAATTGTTTTGAAAGATCTTAACTTCCTTCCCCCCCCCCCCATTTGGCAGCTGTCCCATGTTTCAAAGAGCCATTTCCTGGAATTTTATCAGAGTATTTTTACTAGCTTCTCTGCATCTCTGTTTTCTTATTTGTGACCTCGTAATATCTAAGAGGAGATGGCAATCCTGAAGTCAGTAATACTATTCTTCATAATTTCATAAGTAAGATCTACTTTTTTGCCCTTCTGCTCTCAACCTGTTATGCTGCTACTGAGTGCCACCCATTTGCCAGCTTCCAGGGTCCTGTGTGCAGGTTGCACATGTTCACAACAATCCATTTATTCCCACATAACCTAGGATGCATGCTTGCAGGGGTTCTCAGTGCATGCGTTTATTTATTTTTTTTTTTTAAAGATTTTATTGTTTATTTGACAGAGACAGACAGCCAGCGAGAGAGAACACAAGCAGGGGGAGTGGGAGAGGAAGAAGCAGGCTTTCCAGCGGAGGAGCCTGATGTGGGGCTCGATCCTGGAACACTCGGATCACGCCCTGAGCCGAAGGCAGACGCTTAACGACTGCGCCACCCAGGCGCCCCTCAGTGCATGCGTTTAAACAGAATGATATGGGGGGACAAAGCCTTGAGATGAAGAAGGGGTATCAGTTGAGACTACATCTGGCTTCATGTAATAGAAACTGAACTCCTGAAGCTTAACCAAATAGAGTTTTCGTTCTCTGGGATGATTAGCAAGTGAACCCCACAAGGAGGGCTGGTCAGCTGCTCAGGTTGCCATCAAGGACCTGAGCTTCCTTTTAGCTTCCTGTTCTACTATCCTTAGGCTGTGGTTTTCATCCTCAAGGTTGAAAGAAAAGAGCTCCACCTCCAGTCTTTTGACAGGGAGGGCAAAGGGTAAAAGTGCATACCAGCTGATTTGCTCTTCTGTTATCAGGAAAGTAAGAGCTTTCCTGGAAGTTCCATAAAATGCATGTTTGCTTATATCTGGCTGAGGAGAGCTAGGTCACATGGCTAAGGGAGTCTGGGGTGGTGTTTTTAAGTGTTTTTGAGCACAATTAGAATTATGTTAGAAAGGAAGAAGGGGGATTGAGTAGACAACCAGCAACGTCTGCCAAAAAGGGATTTAGGAAAAGGGAAGTGAGTGGGAATAAAATGTCCCTGGTCTAAAGGTCAGTCCCGAAATCACTAATGATGAATATACAGAGTGTTTCTGTGAAGCAGCTCGCACCTGGACCAAGCCACGCTGGGCTTTGCCTTGTGAAACTCCCCACATTCTGGACTTGAACTTGCAGATGTGGGAAGCTGAGCTGCTGATACATGGGTGTCAGTCTGTCTTTCGGATGCACACTCACCCGAAGCTGCAGAGGCAGGAAGAAAACAGCGAAGATAATTTATTAGTTCACAATGAGAATATTGCCAGCAAGTGTACCAGATGTTCACCAACCACCAGTCTCAGGAAGATATATGTGAAGCCAAATCATTAGAAAGAAACCAGAGAGGGATGTGAGTAGGGTGACCTTGATGGCTGATCTAGTGGAGCCAAACCATAGTAGCCTGCGGCTCCTCTCCTCCTGATGTACTCAGGAACAAAATACTGTATCCTTGGCCAATGTGCCCTCCTCCCTGGGCAGCACAAGAGATGTGTGCCTTGTTTATGCCTCTGTTTCTTTCTCCCTTTTCTTGGCTTCAGATTTTGAGTATCTCCCCTTTTTGATGCTCCTGATATGTGTTCATATATTCTTTCTGGCTACCCCCAAGTCTTGGCCTCGTGAGTCAGTCAGGGAGCTGGCAAGAAACATATGGGACCACTTACAAGAGTGAGGACAGGTAACCCTCCAAGGGACAGTGGTGCACCCTGGGGCTCACCAAGGTGGGGAGGTATAGCACTGACTTCTAGAATGATGCTGCTTTGGCTGTAGCTTTAGGTGAAGGCTGCCTGACAAGAACTGAGGTCTTTGGTAGAGGAATATGGCTACAGCCAACCTACTGCCTGGCAGAGAATGCCTCCCATTATCCAAATACAACCAGAAGCAAGGCAGCAGTGGAACCCATGGATTCTGTGCCTAGAGACCTTCATCCTGCAACACACAGCAAGGTGGAGAAGGCCAGAGAGGCAGTCTGGAGTGGCCAATAATGACAATCCAGTGACCCCAATTGACAGTTCTATCTCTTTGTGGCAATACCCCTATCTGTCCTCTGATCCAATAGGTCTCCTTTCATAGCTTTTAAATCTCAGAGGTCAGCCAGCATTCTACTCTGCTTCCAAAGTGCTTCCTACCTACAGCAGCCCAGTCCAGGAAACAGGTTGTTGTGATGGGGGTGGTGGGGTGGTGTAGAGGGTTGGGTAGGCGGGGTCCTCAAGGCCTGTGCTCATTTTCTCTTCCTTAGGCTTTCAGTACTTCTTTCTTTCACTGTGGTCACTTCAGCCCAACCCCCAGTTAGCTCAGTCTTGACTGATCAGGTTTCCTTTCTTACCTGGCTGTTAGGAAGCTACAGAAAATTCAGTAGCTCATCTTTATCAAGGAAATATACACATTTTTTGTATTGGAGCATGAGTACATCCAGCTCAGGGCTTCTCAACCCTGACATTACTGACACTTGGGGCCAGAGAATTCTTTGTTGTGAATGGGGAATAGAGTTTTTTTATCCATGGGGACTGTCCTGTGTGCTGTAGGATGTTTAATAGCATCTCTGGCCTCTATCCACTAGATATCAGTAGCATCCCCTCCCCTCCTTTTCAACACCAATATTTCTGGCGGTGGTGGGGGGGCAAAACTGGCCTCTGTTGAGACCAGTTTTGGTGGTGAATAAAATGGTATAGGCCAGAGGTGAGTTAAAGTATAGCCCCTCTACCGACTGTGTCACTTTTACTAAATATGTATATGTACATTTATATATATTATATATACGGAATTTTGAGGACATTTTTAGTAAAACAAATATATTATGGAATGGAATTTAATACTTGCACGAATTTTAAAGATAAAAGATCAGGAGGTGCAGGATATATAATCCTTGATGGGAACATCAACAGATACATACAAGAAAGGTATCAGGCTGGATTTTTCTCTGTTCTTTGCAGATGTGTGACCTTGGCTGAAGGCTCTGTATGTGCCGTTTCTGACTCAACAATAAGGACAAATGTCACTGGCTCCACAGGAAGGCACTTGCATTGAACATTTAGTAACTTCAGTAATTTTATTTATTTATTTATTCATTCATTTATTAATTATATGATAAGTTCAATGTCCAGCATGAGCTTCTGAGAGAATAACATTTTCTCTGCTTCATTATATAAATATATGCCATGAAGTGAGGGAAATTTGGGGCACCATCAGTCTGTAATTGTGGGAAATTTTAAGTGTCAGATCAGGGAGCTTGACACAGGCTTAAAATGAAAGTCTCTTCTATATAGTTTGCTTTATTGATCTGATCTTCCCTCTAAGCCCTGATCATTGGGGTTGTGATTCTTCTTGCAAATTTAGGGGATGACAAAGAAACTCCCCTTCTTGACGAGGAGGGTGACACAAATTTCACAGCCATTGTTAGTCCACTCCGGCCTCCGATTGGTTTTTGGAGGCCCAAGAATTTTTCCGTGCTGGGATTCTCCATTGAATCACTTTCACCAGTTTGGCCTTTGTCCCATTGAGCTCTTCTCCAATACTGTCTTCTTTTTTCTCCTTTATCTGACTTTTTTTGTTGTTTTGATCTTAGACTTTGTGCACATCTCAAGCCGGAGGTTACATTCCCTTCCCCTTTACCTCAGATGTCAGGTCAATATTAGGGCGTGTTTGTCCATGCTGCTCCAGGAAGTCTTCATTATTTTCTAATAAAATATGTTCATTTTCCATGAAAATCTCCCAACCAGGGGCAAGGGAGGTATGGTTTCAGTCACAATCCCTTTGGAGGGAAGAGTGTCAACTGGCAGTTTTTCAAGTTGGTGAGACTGATGTTTCTTTATCTTGGTAACCACCCAGAGTTAAAAGCCTATTTTTTGACCTCCCAAATTTTGTTGATTGGATAGCACATGAATTTTTACAGACCATAGGAGCTAAAGCAACAGAAATGGAGTGAATGAAGTTCTCTGGAATTAGCTTCTAAAAACAATCATATGACTTAGAGACCTCTACATACTCCCTTCAGCCCATGGAATAAAGGCCAGACTCTAGGCACAGTGTATGAGGCCCATTCTGACTTGGTTGTAATTCGTTCTCTAATTTTTACCCTGTCCCTACTACACACCATAAGCTCTAACTCAGTACTTCTCAAGTGTGGTTTGACACAGGTTGACACCACCTGTGTCACGATTAAAAATGCAGATCCTTGGGTACTACTGAGACCTATGAAACCAGAATCTTTGGGGCAGGACCCAGGACTTTGTATTTTAACAAGCACCCCAGCGATTCTTTTTTTTTTTTTTTTAAAGATTTTATTTATTTATTTGACAGAGATAGAGACAGCCAGCGAGAGAGGGAACACAAGCAGGGGGAGTGGGAGAGGAAGAAGCAGACTCACAGCGGAGGAGCCTGATGTGGGGCTCGATCCCATAACGCCGGGATCACGCCCTGAGCCGAAGGCCGACGCTTTAACCGCTGTGCCACCCAGGCGCCCCACCCCAGCGATTCTCACACTAAAACTGGAGAGTCATTCCTAGCTGTCTTGGTCTCCTCAACACATTTGTAAGACATTTCAAATAATGAAGCATATCAGAGGTCGTGCTAGAAAATATCATCCCCATCACCTAGACTAAAGAAGGAAGAGTTCCTCCCACAGGGGAGGATCTGTTCTTCATCTAGAAGAAATTGTAAAAGCATGAGAGGAAAGAAGAATATAATTTCACTGGCTTAGGGTGAAAGGAGAGTGAGGCCTTAAAAACTCTCATGTGGAAGAACCCAAATCCTTTCATGGTCTGTGTTCTTTCCTCATTTCTCAGCGTATATTTGTACCCTACTATAACTCTGGCAGTGTGGAATTCCATCTGCCTCCTACCTATGGACTAAGAGCATGTTGCATACTGCAGAGCCCCATTCTTCCCAGTTAAGACCCAATGCAATGTCGCCTCCTGCTCTGATTTGAAGTCATAGTGAATCACTTCACTCCTTGCACTTGTCACTTTCTCATGTATTCTGGATGTAACTCAACTGTCCCTAACCTGTAAGTACAAACACAGTCATGTTAGTGATAATACCTGACTTTATTATCTTGGTAACCTTTTTTGCACTGGAAGCTCCAGGGCTGTCTTCCTGTGTTCAAGAATGAGTCCACACACCACGGTGCTGCGGCTGTTCAGCCACCAATTTCTCTCCATCTCCTTTCTCTCTCCACTTGAACTCACAGCCAACAGCAAAATCCCTTCGCACAGACTATCCGAACTACAATCAGGTTGGCTGGCACAGTCTCAGTTCTCTCTAGATTGATAAGCTTGGGCTTTGCTGCGTGTGTATCTTTTCGCAGAGACAGTGCTTTGCACTCCAGAGGTGCTAAATGGCTTGGGAACATAATTTTAAAACTGACAATTGGATAAACACCAGAATAAGCATCAGAGGAGGAAAGCCCCACCAGGGCTCGAGCTGAGCCGGCTGACGCCACTGGTCTCTGAACCTGGCTCCAAGTTTCCTGGCAGCCACAGCCTAAAGGGGAACACCTGTTAGCCGGACGCCCTTATATTCTTTGTCAGACAGAAGAAGTAGGGCTGCCAGATGCTTTCCACAAAATCCTGGATGCACTCGATACATCCTACCAGCAAGCTCAAATACCACCTTGCGAACCCGGGCGCCCAGCCGCCCTTAAGGGATGGCAAAGGAGGGGTCTGGGGAGGGACCTCCTGTTGTCCGCGGGACTCTGGGCTCTGGGCAGTTTCGCTCAATTCCGAGCGTCCTGGCAACACTTGGGGCCAGGAGGCCGTCAGCCTTTTCCTTTCTGTCCACACTTGGGAAGGAGGAGGAGGTGGTCCTCGGTGGCCTTTCCGTTCAGGCGGCCGGCTGTGCTCGCAAAGCGGAGCCATGCGCGGACCCCGCCGCCGCCGCCTCCCGGAGCTCTGCTCCGCGCCCGCGCGGTCCCTGCCCACGACCTCTCCCGTGGACCTCGGGCGGGTGCAGCCCCTGCAGCCGCTACAGCCACCGGGATCCCGGCCGGCCCCAGCCAGCCAACAGAGGCCTTGAGTGTGGGCGGGGTCTCCGGTGTGGGCGGGGCCTAGAGATGCGGTGTGGGCGGGGCGGGGCCTCGCGGGGCGGGCCCATGGGGCGGGGCCTCCGGCGGGCGGGGTTTCAGCGCCGGGGGGTGGTGGCGGCCTCGCCGGCGGCCGAGGGGAGGGGAGGGGAAGGGAGGGGAGGGGAAGGGAGGGGAGGGGAGGGGAAGGGAGGGGAGGGGAGGGGAGGGGAGGGGAGGGGAAGGGAGGGGAGGGGAGGGGAAGGGAGGGGAGGGGAGGGGAGAGGAGAGGAGGGAGGGGACGGGAAGGGAGGGGAGGGGAGGAGAGGGGAGGGCCAGGGAGAGAAGGGGGCGGCCGGCCGCCGGGAGGGAGTGAGTCACCTGACCGCTGCCCGCGCCGCCCGCGGGGCTCGCTAGCTGCCGTCAGTCGGGCCGCGCGGCGCCTCGGCTCTGGTGAGTGGCTCGGCGTTCCTCGCGTCCTTCCCGGGAGGGTCCGCGCAGCGGCGCGCGGTCGGGGCTGCCTGCCTATGAGGGGCCGCCCGCGGGCAGGTCCGGGGAGGCGGGGATCCGGGGAGGGGGAGGCGGGCGGCGGCTTATCTGGGCGGGGGGCGGTGGCGGCCCCTCTTCCTGGAAGTGGCCTCGGCCGCCGGAAGGGGCGACTTGCCTGAGCCCCGTGCTGCTAGCGCGCGGCCAGCGCTGTTGTTTACCGGCTCGCGCTGCACTTTCCCCTCCGGGCGGGCGCGGTGGGCGCGGTGGGGCGGGGGGCGGGGAAGCGCCCGGGGCCGCGGGGCGCCCACTGCCCCCGCCTCCGCCTCTCGGTCGCCCGGGTCCGAGCCCGGCCCTCCTAGCCGCGGCCCGCCCGGACTGTGACACATCAGCACCGCCCGCGCGGCCGGCCGCGGCTCCGTATTGTCCTCCCGCCCCCTCCCACCACCCTCAGCAGCCGCAGCGTCCCGCGAGCTGCTTGTCTCCGGTCTGCCGGGCCAGGGTGTCTGCGGCGCGTGGAGTCACGTTAAGAATGGCCGAGGTCGTGGCTGGAGCAGAAATGCCACCTTGCGGGGCTGGGTTGAGCCAAGATTGGTTTGGAGGACCGGACATCCCGGAGCTTCCTTTGTTGGAGTTTTGCCCACACGTTGTAATTAAGACTCCCACAGTGTGGTGAGGGTGGGTGCTGATTACCGAGACACCAGCTTTGTGCTTGTCTAATGGAACACGAGTGCCATTGCTTTCTCCTTCTTGCGCGGCGGTTTTGTCACTGAGTAGCATTGTGCGGAATGCCTTTGTGCAGTGAGCCTTCTGCGTTAAACTTGGGCTGATGAAGGTATAGTGTAGTAGTAATTGTGAAAGGCGTGTGTGGGAAAAACAAGCTACTATGTGATGCTTGAAGGAACAAAGACTGTTTTGTAGGGATGCTTATCTATTTGGAGAACTGTATCAGTGTTGGGACTGTTACCCATGGTGGATGCCACTACTGCGGCTTTGTTCATATACTTTAACGCTCCTTATATCCGGAGGCTTTGCATTCTGAGCAGTCCAGAAAGATAAGGGGGGGGGGACACCGGACGTGTTGGTGACAGAGCACTTGAGCGCTTCACATGGTCAAGCAGAGAAATGGGAAGAGGTAGGCTGGCTTCTTCCTGGTCTTGGGTAGTGGTGCAAGGGCTGGGTTGGCTGGGTTGGGCTTGAAGGCACTTGCCACTTCTGTCTTTGGCTAAAGAAGTCCAGGGAGAAAAGGACTCTTGGTGAGTCAGCTTAGAGTGGGATGGCTTTGGTTTAGTGACTGCATTGCATAGTGTGTTATTGTTGTTTAACATGGCTGGGTCTAGTGGTTTACCATTGTTCAATATGTTGGTTGGATAACAAGGTAGGATGACTCCTTAAAAAAGTTGGGTTGCTGAGTCATTCACCCCAGCCTGAGAGGTAATTAAGAACAGCTGGTGCAGATACGCTCATCACATGCCTCCACCATAAAAGGCCAAGGAGCGCTCAAGAGGGGTTGCTTCAGAGGGCTGAAGGGGACCCAGCCCGGTTGTCTGTTTTGATACAGGTAATGAGTGGGTGAAGTGCAAGAGAAGCCTTAGGAAGTGGCCAAGTGGTGCTGAGGTTGTGTTTAAACGCGGAGCGGCCTCATGACCTACTGCCTGAGAATAAATTTGTGCTGGAGAGAGCTAAACCTGAGGAAGAAATTTACAACTAGGAGTAACCTAATAACAGGATTGTTATAAAAATATTTACTACCTTTACTGTACTTAGCTTTTTGTTTCCCTCTTGTGGTTTCATTGTTATGTGGTTTATACATTTCAAAAAGTGAACTTAATTTGTTCTTCATAAAAACTTCTTTATGAGCACACAGGAGACTTCCTCTTGGTTTTCATGGCCCTTGGCTTTTCATGCATACAGTAGTCGTTTCTGGTGGCAGAGACAATGGTAAGGAGAATATGAGTGGAATTGGCAGGTTGCATTGCGTCAAGTCTAGAAAGAGCTGTCTAATGAAAGGTAAACCATCTGTATATATATACACGTTTCATTCTCTTCGTTATGGTGCTAGAGTGTATTTACTTCTTAGATCATTACATCTTGCTTTAAAAATGACCCAAGCTCAGGAGCCAGCCCCCATTGTTAACAAAGTTTAGGAATGGAAAATGTGGAAGTGGGGAGGCGGAGACTGGCCCTACCTGTGGTCAAAGAATGACTAATTCTTATTGATGGTAATTCACTTAAAACATTTTATAAATGGAAAAATGGTTAATTTTGTTGCTCTAAGTTTAGGACTATAGGAGATTAGAAATCATGAATTTTTTATAGGTATTAGCATCTCTAAAGTGGAGTGCCAGATGATTCATTTGGAAAAAAATATTAAAACTTTGATTTTTAAAATTTTAATTTTATGTAAAATAAGAAAGCTTCAAGATACAGATGAACAGTAGTACATACATGTTATATAATGTGGGTACCTGCTTCTCTTTTTCTCTTGGGGAACATAAAGAATTTGTTAACCACAGCCAATAACATTCTTTCAGTAACTGGAGTATTTTTTTAAACTTCTGATTTCCTCTTAAGAGCTAGCATTCTTTCAAAATGTTCTTAATATTAATTTAATTTTTATTGCATATATAGTTCTATTCTTTTTATGCTGCACTTTAAAGATTCAAAGCTTGAATGTAAATTTATTACATTGTTGATATCAGGAATGGAAATAAAAAAATGCATAGTTGCTCTTTACATATGATACCATGTATTTTGAATTTGGAGACAAGCCAGGTGTTTGGTTTGCTTAATATATATATGATCTGAAATGTAGTAATATGGAAAAGGGTGCAGTGGAAGCACCTGAAGATAATTTATACATTGGAGTATGACTTGTATATAACAAATTCTTTTAAAAGTTATTTTGTTCTGTTACTCCTTGAAGTCACTTTTTGGGGGGCCAAGTTTACATCTGCTTTAGTAAGGATTAATAAGACTACATATTCAGCAAATCACTTGGGAAGTGAAATTTCCCCCCTTAGGAGAATGTGTGTATTTAGAAACTCAGCTTCTAAGTTTGCTAAGATTGTGAGAAATGATGTTTAGAATAATGATTTGCAAAGTTCTTTAAAATAGTTGTCAGAAATTCTCTTCACAGTATAGATCTCTCCAAGACTTACGTTTTAGGAATCAACTTCTTTCAATTTTCTGACTAGTGTTCTGTTAATGGGAACATTGCTTTAACCTGAAAACTCACATTTCCTTAGGGTTCTGTTAAATGGAGGGTGTATTTTATGTGGTGGAATAGATGACTTATGAAACTTCAGATTTAAAAAAATATGCCCAATAATCTACCAAAGCCCAAGGTCTGGGTAAAATGAGCATTCTTTGCCAGAATCCAGGCCTCTTGAAGAGAGTAAACATTTCAGAACTGCAGATAAAATAATAGACTTACACCACCATGAAACCTGGACTTCTGGCTTACTCTGTGGATAGCATTAACAACTGAAGTTGTAGGTTTGGTCACTGTACAGCTAATAGAGAGGCAGTCAGCAAAGTGGTTCAAGTGGGAGATCTGGAGCCAGACTGCCTCTGGTCAGGTTCTGGCTCTATTACTTACCGGCTTTAAAAGCCTTGGGCAAGTTGCTTCACCTAGTTGTGCCTCCTTTTCTCATCTGCAAAATAGGGATGATGATGATAGAATGTATGTCCTAGAGACTGTTTGGACATTAAGTGCATTAATACGTGTTAAGTGTTGGCTCTGTCTTAAACATTAATACATTTTCGGTGTTACTGTCTGTTCACAATCAAGGAAGTGCTCAGTTACACAGCCATATTTTGCAGCCTCTTTGAACTGAATTACAACCATTGATCACAAGGAAGACTGAAGAGAGCATGCGGATGCACAACACGTTGCTGCTACTGGAAAAACAGCTCCAGTGAACATTCTGATGTTAAGTCAGTAGCAGCAACTCAAACACCCAACTTCTGAGGGCAATGAACACAGGATATGGCTTTTTACTAAAAGGGTCTAACCATCTCATCAAAAGCCCAGAGATGGTCATCACTGGTTAATTGGAATTGGCTTTTGAAGAAATAAAAACACTTTCCATTCTGCATCTAGTCAGTTCTGTATGTAATATTTGAGGACTCTGGTCTGGCAGGTTTAGTAACCTGTTCACTTCTGCCTTGCTTATTATTATCAGGGCAGACTCATTTCTTAGCTCTCACTCCCAAGCAGTTTTTGGGGAACATTTGGAGTGTAAATATACCTGCCAATTACTTCTAAGTATTGTATTTTCTTTAAATGACATGCCTACGCCAAGATAGAAAAATTAGCCATAATAAACAGTGGATATGTTTATCGTGTGGCTTCTTGCACCTGTAGGTCATTCAGAATGGTTGTGTCAAACGTTCTGACCATCCTGTAGGCTAGAGTGTGAGTTTCTTTTAATTTATTTATGTGTATATATATATATATATATGTATGTATATAATCTCGACACCCAATGTGGGGCTCGAACTCAGAACATGAAATCAAGAGTCACATGTTCTTCCAACTGAGCCAGCCAAGATCCCCAGAGTATGAGTTTCTTGATGATGAAGATACATATCTTCTGTTTTATCTCCCATGGAACATCGAATGGCCTTGGCTGTGTTAGTTCTGCAAACTTTTGGTTGCTGGACTGGTGGTATGGTATGGTATGGCTTCATTTTAGTTCTGTGGTTTTCAAACTTGGGAATTTTTGAAAAAATGAAGGAGTGAACATATTATGTGCTGTACCTCTTAAGTTATGTTAAAAGTGTAAGTTGAAACTTTTGATCATTTAAAATTCTGCTTTCTGTTTTCATTATTGATATGAGTATTGAGGAAAAGCTGGATTTAAGTCTTTCTTTTAGTTTATCTCCTGAGATAGAAAGAAAATTTGTCTTGTGTCTTCTTTTCACCTGTAATTGACTTAGAATTGAATTGTGCAAAATGTAATTTGGATTGTCCAGATGTTAGACCTCTTATGTATCTAATACTTGCCCTTCATATCCTCACTCCTCTACAACAGATCTTTTGTTGTATTTAGGATCAGGGATAGTTTAGAGATTATTAATAGGGTAATAAAAATTGCCCCAAAGCAAACATAAGGAAGAAATTGGAGTTGCCAGGATCTTGGTTGTTAATGACTGTTGTAGGAGCACAGTGGGAATGCTGTGAAGTTGGCGGGCTGCTGGTTCCTTTCTCAGTACTGGCACGATTTAGAAAATGTTACCTTAATGCAGTTGAACCTGTGTGTAAATCATGTTCTTTTAAAAATAAATTTAAATAATTTTCTTAATGCCTTAAGAGACTCATTCAAAAGAATATTTTTGTAATAAAGTTATTATTCCCAGCTTCTATCTGATAAAGTTATTTCCACTTTTTTTTGTTATTTCTTAGATTGTATCAGAGTCATAGTGGACAGTTATACTCCATTTCCCCATCCCCCATTAAAGTGGAATTACACTAAACAGTGCTTTATATAGTGGAGTCATTTTTCAATTTCTTTGTAGCCTGGATGTTGACAATATCCTACCTGCATGGTAATAGACTAAATAGTGTGGTGAGGGAAATGTTTTGCCCCTCTCTCCTGCCTTTTTTGTCCATTGATCTTTTTACTGGTCTGTCTCTGGGATTCTAAGGCGGAAGTGTTTTGGCCTAAGAGGTGACCTGTTAGGGTCCTGTTGAAGAAATGGGGATATGCACCCACTCAGCTTCCTGTTTACTCATATCCCTAATGCCTTATTCCTCCTTTAAAGAATGCCAGCATCTTTTGGAAGTCAGCTAAATCAGTGAAGGAAATTATCCATCAGAGAGTTTGTTATAAAATACGTCTATAAAAGATTTATTAGTCTTTGAATAAATTTATGAGGTTATAATTATTACGTTGTCATTTTGGAGTAAGTGGTTTTCGGTAAGATCAGTAATGTCATTAGTGTGTATTTTGCACTTAAATATTATTTTTCAAAAATGTAAAGTGGTTATCAAATCTTGGCCCAAGATACTTTTCATTTTCAATGAACCTAATGTTTCCTTATTTACTCTATTTTTCTGAGGAGTATTCCCAGCATGGCTCAGGGTTCTCCTACAGATAGGATTTATCACTTAATTAGAAGGAAAAGAAAAATATCCATTGACTTTTTAAATCATTTTTTCCACATTAGTAAAAGGCTTTTGAAGTAGGAAAGCATTTTACCCAGCCGCATAGGGTTACATGCTTTCATTCCCAGCCTTTATCCAGAGAAATCAAAGGAAATGATAGATAGGGAGGAGTCTGTAGCTACTATAACTTGGCCTATTTAATGGTCTCTTTGTGTTAAAGGACTGTCACAAGTCCTGTTCGAATTCTAGATATACTTTCTTCGGGTTTTTTAAAAAATGTGGTTTGCCTCTCCTAGCATGTCTGTTGTCATTGGCCTGGTTTGTTGTCTCTTCCAGACCCCAGGAGGGCTGGGACACCTTTTGCTGTCTGGAGCAGGTTGGTGGCAGGGCACACCAGTGGCAGAGGAACTCAGAGACGAGGTTCTCTGCCTTTGCTTCTCAGGCCCTTGCCCTGTCCCTACACTGAGTTAACTTTGAGTAGCTGTCTTATCTCTGGAGAGTGAAGAATAATTGTGTTTTTAAGTTTCAAGGCACTTTGGTCTCTTACCCTCCTGTGCATGCCGCTCCTCTCCCCAAACTTAATCACAAAACATAATCAGCTTTTGTGTGTATAGATAGTAGGGTTGGTAAATTCATTTCAGCATTTGTGGTATGCCTTTGTGTTAGGTATTGGGATTACATTTGATTTATGAAACAAATATTTATGCCTTTGTATGCCAGGAACTTCTGTAGATATTGGCAGTATAGAACTTTTTTACAAGTTACTGTCTAATAGACAAGGCATTACTATAGCATGTGTTACTTGCTGTAATAGCGACATGTAAAATGTGCCTGGGAACCATAGAGTGTGAGAAACTTAAGTTGTAAGAAATCAGGAAAGGCTTAGGAATGTCAATGATGAATGCATAGTTGAGTAGAGGAAACAGCTTGTTTTGACATCTCTTTTGAGAAGCTTGGCATTGAAGAAGAGTAGAGAAGAGGAATTTTAGTAGGGGGAAGTTGGGTCAGGAGGGGTATGTATTTGTGTATGTATGTATTTTAAAAAAATGTCAGTGGGAAAAGGTTGAAGATGCAGGATGTGTCTGTCTTTTGTTCTTGGCTAGTTCCTTTTATGTTTGCAAGATGACTGCTACAAGTTCAGGTGTCATAAGTCAGTGACTAAGTTCCTTGGGAGAGGACTCTTCCTTTCTTTCTTTCTTTCTTTCTTTCTTTCTTTCTTTCTTTCTTTCTTTCTTTCTTTTTTTTTTTTTTTTTCTGGGATGTCTCTTAAGTAAAACATTTCCCAAAAGCCTCATAATAGATGCCATCCTGACCCTCTCCTCTCTGTTCATGGGCCAACATTTTATATAAGCCCAAACCTAAATGAGTCAATATCAAGGGAAATGAGACCTTGTGATTAGCTTAACTTGGTCGTCGGTCGTCATTCATTCATCTTAGTTGGAACTGGGATCTGCTTCCCCAGAAACTCATGGCCTCAGGTAGAGAGTAGATTTGTGAACACAATCAGGGTTTGGTTAGAAAATGGGGTGATGGGGGCGCCTGGGTGGCGCAGTCATTAAGCATCTGCCTTCGGCTCAGGGCGTGATCCCGGCGTTCCGGGATCGAGCCCCACATCAGGCTCCTCTGCTGGGAGCCTGCTTCTTCCTCTCCCACTCCCCCTGCTTGTGTTCTCTCTCACTGGCTGTCTGTCTCTGTCAAATAAATAAATAAAATCTTAAAAAAAAAAAAGAAAATGGGGTGATGAATATGTTGGGTGATTGGCAGTATCATCCTTGTCTACTACTTAAACCATCACTACACATAGACACGAACTTCTGAGTAGAAAAAGAAAACGTGGTTGTCTTTGGATTTGGAATTTTCAGTGACTTCCCCCCCCTTATCTTATTATATTTCCTACCATGATCAAGTCTTAACCTTTACAGTCAGATTAAATAAACGTTTTATTTAAAAATATTTAAAAATTGAAAATAAAATGCCCATTTTATGAAAAAAAAAAAAAACACCAAAAACCCCCCAGACCTATGGAAGGAATATATTTCTTTCAGTACTCTAAACAGTTCCAAAGTTCTCTGTCATTTCTTAATATTTTCAGGGAAAGGTGAATATGTAATTATATTTTGTAGCTTCTGATTGTGTCTATACCAACAGAATTCCTCTCTCTCTTAAACTGCAGGGCATCTGTGATATCTCTGGCTCTCCTGAGTGGTGAGACTAGCTTGGTTGAATAGAATGTTTGATTCAATAGAATGCCCACTTGGATGGGCAGGATTCTTTGGAACCCAAACTCTTTTTTTTTTTTTTTTTAAGATTTTATTTATTTATTTGACAGAGATAGAGACAGCCAGCGAGAGAGGAAACACAAGCAGGGGGAGTGGGAGAGGAAGAAGCAGGCTCACAGCAGAGGAGCCTGATGTGGGGCTCGATCCCACAACACCGGGATCACGCCCTGAGCCGAAGGCAGACGCCCAACCGCTGTGCCACCCAGGCGCCCCGGAACCCAAACTCTTAAATTACAGATACACACAGGAGCATCTTGCTGTCTCTACACACACATTCCCTGAGTAGGACGGAAAGTGGTCCTCTGGTCAGTTTACTTGTTGTTCTTTTTGGATTTCAAGCATAAGGCCACTTTAAGTTTATATAGCGTTCTTCTAGCACTCCCAAATGCTTTCGAGCACTTTGATAATGCTAAAGGATTTTTATTCTTGTCATTCTTTTTCCTCCTTTTCAGTCCCAGAATTTGGTGCTACGTATGCTATGTGAAAGGCAAATAAATAAGTACCTAAACAGTGTTGTAAATTCACCAAGTAGAAATTAATTGCTAATAGTTTTTCCTATTTAATAATAACTGAGAAGCTGTGATATAGATGGTTAGGGTAGGGTTTTGTAATGGTATTAAGTTTTTGGATAGAATTTAGAAAGACTGTATTGCCAAAATCATTGTCCCAGGTAAAAAGCACTAGTATTTATCTACTTAGTGTTCCTTAAATAATATTTGCACTGAGAAATATTTCAGCTTGCTTTTTTGTTAAATAGGCCTCATATTTACTTATTTGACAAAGTCTTATAATTATTATATTTGGGAAAGTGGCTATGAGTTCTTAGGTGGAAAGTCTACAGCTTGGATATCCATATTTAGAAATGGTAATTTTGACTTCCAAGTTAGCTTAATAAAATAACAAGAGAGAGATTTAAACATTTTAGTTTCAGCTATGTATATTGAGATACTATAGCACTGTGGTGGCTGTTAGGGATTAGTGGGTCAGGTTATTTTTAAATAATGCATTTCAATTTCATACCCCTACTTAATTTAAAAAATTTCAGATCTGTGATTCATGCAGTATTCTAATTGCTCCCCTATAACGATTGCCTTATTTAGTTAAAATTGTTAGTTAACTTTTTAAATCCTCTTTTTTTTTTTTTTTAACTCAAACTTATTATGAGTTGGAGCAAGATGATGTTTAAGGAGGGGTTGGGAATTTGAAGGCACTTTTTGGGTTGTTTGTGCCCCCCCCACCCCCCCGCCGCCTCTGTTACTTTGCATACTGTATGTGTTTAACTCTTAGACCTACAGAATCATTCTGACCTTGATCTAGTTTTAGGACTTTCACTTCCTCTAGGCAATCAGAAGTAAATAATTTGGATCATGGTTATACTTTTTCCAGTTTGAAAACCAAATGACATATGAAGAATTCATAGTATTTCATTTGAATGTAGGACATGAACACTTACTATTCTGTTGAAAGTAACTTTTAGTGAAATATCTGGTAGCATTCTGTCCTTGAATTTTCCATATATAGTTGGATATAACTACAGACTTTGACTTTAGTTCAGCATAGTTTAATGTTAGATTCCTTTGAATGATATATGAGATTGTTTATGTAATCCAAGAAGTGTTAAACAAAAATTAATTAACCAATATTGAGTAATAAAGTGAAATTTGTTATTCCTTGAATGCCTTCTTACTCTAACACTGGTCTCATCACACACACAATACTTGAGGCATTTCCCTCTATTCCTTATTCTTCCATCCCTTTTCACTTTCACCCCTCCCAAGAAAACCTGCACACATGTGCCACTTAGGTCATACAAGTGAATTGAAATGTACTATTTGGATTTGGGGGCAGAAGACCTCTCCAACCTTTAAGTTACTGACCCCCTCAGGGTTTCAGTTTCTGCATCCGTAACAAAGGTGGAGAAGTGGGTCATACTGGATAAATATATTCTTTTAATTAGAAATGCTTTAGTTCTGTGCAGCTAGCAATTATCTTGAGCAAACTTTCCAGTTTCAATGTTTTCTTTTTACCTTGTTGAGATCTTAGGTTTACTACATTTTTATTCTTCAAGATTTAGGAATCTCTACATTTTGTAACTTAATTCTTGCGTTTGTAGAACCTTTTAAAAGACAGTTTTCTATTGGTCACTTGAATAATGATGGCAGTAATAATGATAAAATATGAATGATCTTGTGCCAAACACTGTGCTGTTAAATGCACCAAACCATTCGATCCTTAGGGTAAGTGTTGTTGTTTTTCTTACGGGAAACCTGAAGCATGAAGTCATGTAGCTCACAGAAGATCACATACCTGGTAATACTGGCAGAGCTCTCATTGTTTTCTAGTACTGCTGTTCTTTCCAATATTGTTCTGCTGGTAGTGTTAAAATAACCTAAGCTGGCTTTTCTTTTGCATTTCATAATTCTGTATGTTTGTTTAGCTCTTTATCCCTTTTAAAGGCCTTCGTGAGACAAAATAGGTCAGGAGCTACCTACCGAAGTCTCATGGATGCACATTTGCCCATGTTTAAACAGTTAGACTTGACTTGATGGGTCCTTCCCCCTTATTTTCCTGTAACAGAGTTCTCTTTTTCCACATTAAATCATCCTTTATTTTAGAGTCCTATACAGTTTCCTTTATTCTTTTGTGATTACTGTGAAGATATCAGTGGAGGCTACTATGTTGTAGAGTTGCCCATGAATTTCACACGTAGTGACAAACCAGTGATGACTGGAGGAAATATCCATTATAAAGGAGGAAAAAGTATTTGGCATTCTTTGGAATTGACTCTTTGGGAGCCTTCAAGACAATTGAAATAAATGTCAACTGCATTTTTAATGAAAGCACATTGTTTATAGTTGTTGTCTATTTTTTTAGTTTAAATTCAATTAGCCAATGTATAGTACACCATTAGTTTTTGATATAATGTTCCAGTGGTATTATGTATAACACCCCGTGCTCATCACATCACGTGCCCTCCTTACTGCCCGTCACGGGGTTACCCGATCCCCCCACCCACCTCCCTTTCCGCAACCCTCAGTTTGTTTCCTAGAGTTAAAAGTCTCTCATGGTTTTTCTCCCTCTCTTATTTCTCCCTCTTCAGTTTTCCCTTCCTTCCCTATTGTCCTGTGCACTATTCCTTATGTTCCACATATGAGTGAAACCATATGATAACTGTCTTTTCTCTGATTGACTTATTTCACTTAGCATAATACCCTCCAGTTCCATCCATGTCGATGTAAATGGTAGATATTCATCTTTTCTTTTCTTTCTTTTTTCTTTTTTTTTAAAGATTTTATTTATTTATTTGACAGAGAGAGAGACAGCCAGTGAGAGAGGGAACACAGGCAGGGGGAGCAGGAGAGGAAGAAGCAGGCTCCCAGTGGATGAGCCTTACGTGGGGCTCGATCCCAGGACTCTGGGATCATGCCCTGAGCCAAAGGCAGACGCTTAACGACTGAGCCACCCAGGCGCCCCGATATTCATCTTTTCTGATGGCTGAGTAATATTCCATTGTATGTGTGAACCACATCTTCTTTATCCATTTGTTTTTCTGATTATAAAGTAACATGTATTTATAGTTAAGAATTTGAATGCAGAAACAAAATTACCTGGGATGTAACCATTGTTAATATTTTGACATACATCCTACCTAGAGGTGGGGGAACCAAGGTTTCCTCTGGACGTGTTAAATGTGAGATGCCTGTTAGATATACAAGTAGTAATTTGAGTATGCAGTTGGGTACATGAGTATGAAGTTCAAGAGAGTTGTTGAGCTTAGACCAAATATAATTATGAGAGCATACAGTAAGTCCATGAGTGATCCTATCCTTGCTTTGCGTCTGAATGAGTTCACCTAGGAAATATGTGCAAAGAAGAGGAGAGATCTGAGGACGAAGCCTGGGCTCTCCAGCGTTTAGAGATTTGGAAGAGCAGGATAATCCATCAAAATTGACAAGTGGCTGCCAGCAAGGTGGGAAATCAGGATTGTGGTATCCTGGAAGCCAAGTGAAAAAAGGATTTCAGGGAGAGAATGATCAGCCTGTTGAATGTTGCTGACATATCATGTAAGAAGACTGAAAATTTGCCATTTAGCAGTGGTTTCCATGGAATGGAGGGGGAAAAGCCTGGTTTTAGTGGGCTCAAGTGAAATTGGGAATAGAGGGAAGTGAAAATAGTGTGGATGTAAGTGGCTCCTTTGGGGAGTTCTACTATGAAGGGGAGCGGAGAATTTTATTGAAATGGAAGGGTATTGGGAGAAGAGCCATTATGGTATGTTTTGTGTGATAATGGAAATGCTGTGTATTCATTTTTTTTTTTCTTGATGAGACTTTGCAAAAATCTGTCAGTTTTACTGGTCTTCTCAAAGCATTGGCCCATGGTTTCATTTATCAATTCTACCAAAAGCAAATGCAAAATTTTATTATGTGAGTAGTTTTCTTGGTGGAAATAAAATAAATTTCATCAGATTTTTAAGGCTGTAGTGGTTTGGCAGTTCAACAGTTCATTTCTTTAGAAGATACCCTCAATTTTTTAAAGAATCTATTTCAGTTGGTATCGCTGTCAGTATAAAATATTAAACCATATGTATAACATTGTTCCCAAATAAGAAATCTTACTATATTTCTTTACCCTCCCATCCCCTAGTTTTGTCAAAATAATGTAAAATGTTAGTTAAAGGTTGATTTTCCTTTTTTTTTTTTTTTTTAAAGATTTTATTTATTTATTTGACAGAGACAGCCAGCGAGAGAGGGAACATAAGCAGGGGCAGTGGGAGAGGAAGAAGCAGGCTTCCAGTGGAGGAGCCTGACGTGGGGCTCGATCCCATAACGCTGGGATCACGCCCTGAGCCAAAGGCAGACGCTTAACGACTGCGCTACCCAGGCGCCCCTGATTTTCCTTTTTATCAAATTTCTTTTCTATTTGGAAAATCTTCAAAAAATTTAAGGCTCACAACCAAGTTATCAACTATTTAGACTTAACTGAGTTTTAATATTTTTGTTTACTATTTAAATATCTTTTAAGTTTATGTTCTTAGTCAAAGTGATACATATTTTTGGTTTAAAAAATACAGAAAGAGGGGTACCTGGGTGGCTCAGATGGTTAAGCGTCTGCCCTCGGCTCAGGTCAAGCCCCACATCGGGCTCCCCGCTCGGCGGGGAGCCTGCTTCTCCCTCTCCCTCTGCTTCTCCCTCTCCCTCTGCTGTTCCCCCTGCTTGTGCTCTCTCACTCTCTCTGTCAAATAAATAAATAAAATCTTAAAAAAAATACAGATTTATCATGAAGCAACCCCATCTGTTGTACCCCACCCCACCCCTAACTAATTCTGCTTCATAGATAATATTCATCTTTACCCATTTCTGCTATTTAATTTTTTTAGATAGTTACCTGTGTATCTCTAAGATGTTTAGACCTCATTTTACTTATGAACCTAAGACATTATCTGTTGACTTCCTTTTACTATGGATATTGATTTTGCAGCTTCCACCATCATCCCACCTGTATTTATAATCTGTTATTTCATTTCTGTTCTTGGTCACCTCTACAACCCCAAAATTTGTTTTATTTTTTAATTTGGTCTCACTAATCTAAGGAAGTACCTTTTTTTTTTTGAAGTATCTTTTGACTCAACATTATAAGTCATATAGAAATACTAGTTTTCCTTTCAGTTCTCTCTGATTCCATCCCCCAGCCTGTTCATTTTACTTTCATTTTGTCAAGATTAATGTCTATATCACATTTTATAACTGTAATTAAGTCTTCCTTATTTGTCTGTTCTGCAAGTTGAAAACCAATGAACAGTATCCATATTACTACACCTGTGTCAGTGTTGGGCCCTGGAAAGCTAAGTAGTGTGCTGTTACACTTCTTTAGAGTTTCAGTGTTGCCTTATGCCACTTAAGAAACCTTTCTAGCATCAGATTCAAATAATAGCTAACAATTATTGAGCACTCATTATGTGCCGGGCGCTGTTCTAAAAACATCATGTGTGTTATTTCATTTGATCCTCCCAACAGAAAGTAATATTCTTGTCTCTACCAAAAAATAAAGGAAATGTCAGAGAGATGTAAAGTACCTTGATCAGCTGGCAGGGTTTGTCATCAAGCTATAAAATGCTCTCCTGTGCTATCCACCCTAGTGATCTCTAGAGCAGATGGGCGCTCTGTTTGTGTGGTTCTGACAAGAGTCTTTCAGTCTTGGGTGTGCTCTCTGATAACCGCTCTATGTCCTCCTTATCTACAGTCCCTGATTATAGGATTCTAGGATGTCTTGGGTGAATACTTAGAAAGTGGTGTAGGAATGAAGGGTGCCCTTGGAGGAGGCTGAGTGAGTTTGGGACTTTCACTCTTTCAGGGAATTTTCAGTCTTTGCTTTTTTTTTTCCCTTTGAGTTTCTTAAATGAACCCTAAGTTAGCTGGGGTAGTAACTACTACACCTCCTTCTCTGTCCTTCAGCTGCTCATCTTAGAAAACCTATAATTAACATAATATTTAATGGTGAAATATCAAAAACTTACCTTATAAGGGAATAATGCAAGAATGCCGGCTCTCACCACTGTCACTATTCAGTCATTGCGATAAGGGAAGAGAAAGAAATAAGCGTAAAGATGAGAAAGAAGTAAAACTGTCTCTGTTTGCAGATGACATGATTATGTACATAGAGAATCCTAAGTAAGGAATCTGCGAAACAGCTAGAAGACCTAATAAGTGAATTAAGATTGCAGAATTCAAGGTTAATATTTAAAAAATTGATTTTATGTTTACATTGTACATTGTAGCAGCAGAAAACCAGAAAATGAAGTTCAACAAACAAATTCATTTATAGTAACTACAAAAAAACACATAAACTAGTTAGAGATAAATTTAACGAAAGATGTGCAAAACCTCTAAAAACACCAGAATAATGCCGAAAGAAGATCTAAGTAAATGGGGAAATTTGCCATGTTTGTGCATGAGAAGACTCAATTTAGATTTTGGTTCTTCCCAGATTGGTATATAGAGTCACTGCAATCCTAATAAAAATTCTACTGGCTTTTACAACTCAATAAGAAAACAGCCCAGTAAACATGAGCAGGAAAATTGAACAGATATTTCACAAAAGAAGGGATACAAATGGCCAATAAGCACATAAAAAGATGCTCAACATCAGTGACCATCAGGAGATGGAAATTAAAACCACAGTGAGACATACTGTACATTTATTAGGGTAGCTAAGATGAAAAAGACTGATAATACCAAGAATTGCTGAGAATGTGGAACAACTGGACTTGTTATACATTGCTGGTAGCAGTCCAAAATGATAGTTGCTTTGGAAAACTGTTCAGCAATTTCTGAAAAGTTAAACATAAACCTACTGTATCACTCAGCTCTTCTACCCCTATGTATTTATTTACCCAAGAGAAATGAAGTGTATGTCCATCTGGGTGTTCACAGAAGCTTTATTACAGTAATCCCAGACTGGAAGCAATGCAGTCGTGTCCATCTTTGTTAGAATAGTCCCTCAATAGTTAAATGGATACACCAATAGGGATATAGCTATATGATGAAATATTATTCAGCATTAGAGAAACGTCTGATGCATGCAGTACGATTGTCATTAAACTGAATGAAAGAAGCCTGAAGCCAGGGGACATAACGTGTGATTCCATTTATATAAAAATCATAGAAAATGCGTGCTAATCTATAGTGACATCAAGCAAATCATTGTTTACCTGTGGAGCTAAGGGAATAGGGAAGGAGAGACCTGAAAGGGGCATGTGGAATTTTAAGTGATGAAATTTCTGTATCTTTTTTTTTTTTTAATTTCTATATCTTGATCTTGGTGGTAGTTTCATGCACATGTGCAAGTGTCAAAACTCATTGAATTGTACACTTTACATAGTGCAGGTCTATGTAGATCATACATCAATGTTGATACAGAAAGTAGTGATGACAAGTGCATGGTAAAAAATATGTATTCAGTAAATTAGCTTTATTGGTGTGGGCCGGTTCTAGTTGCTGGTTCATATTTTCATAACATGATCTGAATCAGTTGAGATATAACAATCCTATTAAAGATCTAGCTGCCAAATATGTTAAGCAAATAAGAGACTTCTTTGTTTCCTAACAGTAAGAAGGTGTAATAGTGGAATCCGTTATTCTTGTTTTGGTTCTCGAGCTCGGGTTTCCTACGTTCCTTCTTTTTTTTCTTCCTTTATTTCCTTCTACGCTGTCTTAAACGTAGTACCCAGAATTATCAAAGTTGGATTTGTTGACATGAGAAGTAAAAAACCTTTTGTTTCTGACCTCTTAGTTGGTGAATTTGTAAATAAGGTCTTCAGACTTCTCTAACCATTCAGACTTCTCCCCTGTATGTTTAACTTTAGCTTTATCATTTCAGATATGGAATTAGACCAAGTAAATATAATAAAAGATCCATGATTACATGAATAATTTTTAATATGAGGAAGAGTAAGTGGAAAAAAGCCCAACTGTCCCTGTGTGGAAGCAGGGAATAAACCGTGAGCTGCAAAAATTGTAGTGATTTGCTCACCTTCTCCATTCCCCACATCTCATTTTAAAAAAGCCGTGGCATCTTTAGTCCCAAAGTTTAAACATAGATTTCCAGGTCATTTCCCCCATATGTCGTTGTAGAAGTCCTCTAAAAACTGTGTCCTTGTTTTTGGTGCTTCTGTAAGGTCTTCTACTTAATTCAAATTTTTGTTTTGTTTTCTATTTTCACTCAGCTTTTTTGATCTATACATTTATGTACCTCATCTAGTCATACTTAGGATTTTTTCATAAGAGGAAATGGATTTAGAAAATATGATTATCAGATGTGATGTTTAAACAAGTATGATATTTAAAATCTGCAAAAACTTAAAGAAAGTAGCAAGTCTTGGTCCCTGAGTTATTCTTCCTGGATTTTCCTAGCAGGTGATTTAGGTCTGCGAATATAGGGAAGAACGTAGACTTAAATTATTGTCTCTGATTTAAATTCCTACAGACTTTCTGATGTTAAGGTTCTTTCAGAATTGGGAACGGTAACAAGAAAAGCCCTCCTTTTTAAAAAGACACTTTCCTGTGGGCATGTCTACCTTATATTAAAAACAAACTTATTTTTGTATTTACTTATGCGTTTATATAAGTATATATAAAGGCCCCGAAAGGAAAGACAAAGAACTAAGCGTGTACACACGCAATATTGTTGGGTCTTTGCCATCTACTTGAACAGAAGATAAGGTGCGCCTAACTTCAGAAGAACGCTCAAACTCTGGGTATCTTGGGTAAATTGTAACAAAAACCAGCTTAGGGGAGCTCGAAGCTTAGGAGGGAGCCTAGAAGGGTGGTGTGCTAAGAGGAATTTTCCTGTCTTCAGAGCCATTGAAGACCCTGACCTGAAACTGAGTGAGGCAAAGGTAATTGACAGGGTGATGGAGTTGGTGGTGGGCAGAAGCAATAAGGAGGAAAAGGTAGAAATTCCAAATGGCCACTAGAGAGAAGGGGAAGGCAGTACTAAGGAATTCTCCCAGGCTGCAGATGGAGAGTATTGCTTTTATATCAAGGCCAGCTCAGTTGCCCATTTTGTCATATCAGATGTCCAACATATGCCCAACCACACACATAGACACGCGCACACACACACCCCCACCCACCCCCTTGGCTAACAGAACTATTTTGGAAATCATTGTTCTCATTAATCAAATATTACTGGTTAAATGAGAATTGACCAGGAAGTAGTTTTTGTTTGAAGACTTACTGTAAATAAATACCTTTAGGAATATTCACATTCATGTGTCAATTGATTATAATGATCATTGTCCTCTCCTTTGCCCCAAGACATGATTTTCATTTTGAACATCTGTAGGTTGTGTGCTTGAATGTAGGGACTGTCTTTTATTTGTGTTTCATGACACTAAATCTGTTGGGTAGCTCAGGTATACACATGTAGAAAGGACACTCGTCATGGTTCAGTGAAGATAAAGGATGTTTGGATGATAGTTTTTTTTCTTTTAAGTGATTCCTTGGTGTTAGATTATTTCGTATGCCCTTCTACATTGATAATTTAAAGAAAACAAGTCAAAGTTCTGTGAGACTTGAGGGAAACAAAATTGCAGCTCTTGTATGTGTGGAACTTTATCCTCAGACAGTTACTTTCAGAATTTTTGTTAGGAAGCATTGTACTTGGCCCATGATCAGATATTTTCCTTAGGCTTTTATAAGTTTTTTTTTAAAAGTAAATTATCCTTTAAGTTATGAAAATGTGATGAAGCCATAGCATCTTGTTTATTTTCTTTATCAGTTTGAAAGCAAAAACATCAGATGGTAACTATTAAAACTTAAATTGTATACATTGAGTAGAGAGCAGAAGTTATTTCCAAATCGAAGTACAGGAAGCTTTAAAATGCTTGTTCATCCTTTATCAGCATTACTGAATGAATCAGCAAGTTACGAAGGTCAGCAAACCTTTATTTTGAATTATAACAATAGCATATATTTCCAAGAATATAGAAAAATTCAGGTGTAACGTAGGAATCTAAATTTGGTGTTAGTAAACTAACAGAATTTTAAATCTGGAAGGTTCCTTGGGTGGTGGTGTATCTTACCTTTTAGGTTTGAGAAATGTTAGAAGGTCACTGACAGATGTTAGAAAGATGTGTATTAGTCTTTAGTCATTACGTTATTGGGTGAAAATGGATTACTGACCACTTGGATGGTTTTCAGAATTAGGAAAATTGATTATCAGATTAACTTTCTGTTGTACCCCATGTTGATGAGGCCAGGGTCATGGTGTCTTTGTTCATGCAAGTCAGTTGTACTGGCTTTGTTTATAGTTGTCAAGTCTTCTCCTTCTTTGGCCAGTTGTCTTGCAGATATGTTTCTGGCTCCCAGAGGTGGGCTCCCTTTTGCTGCTCCTGACTCTGGGAGAGCTATCCAAGGAGTTTTCT
Organism: Ursus americanus; assembly: GCF_024610735.1. Classification (NCBI taxonomy): domain Eukaryota; kingdom Metazoa; phylum Chordata; class Mammalia; order Carnivora; family Ursidae; genus Ursus; species Ursus americanus. Next base: position 84,624,174 of record NC_142130.1, read on the forward strand.
CTGAGTGCTTGGCATAGTGGCATTGTTCCTATATATACCAGAATAGCTGCTTGCCCTGTGTTTGGAAGAAAATGTAGTTGATCTATGTTTTGGATTTGTAGTAAATATGTGAAGTCATTCATTCAGAAGCAAGTTCCTGCATTGAGTCAGGTACGGTTATGTTATGTGCTTGAGTTATGGCAGAAAACAAGTCAGACGAGATTTTGACATTTAAGCTGAGATATAAAAGATGAGGGAGGAGTTAGTCAGCTGAGGAGTAGGAGAAGTGCAAGTAGGAGGCACAGTGTGTTCAAAGGCCCTGAGGTCGAGAGGAGCTTGGTTCCCTGGGGCAGGAAGAAAGGATGGTGAGGCTAGAGAATAGCAGGAGAGGGAGACAAAAGTTTGAGACAAGGCTGGATTAATGCAGGTCTGGAGGATAGGCTAAGGATTTAGAATTGATCATAAGAAATCTGTAAGACAACGTTGGGTTTCGGCAAGGGAGAAATCACTTCGATGTGGGAGAATAAATTGGAGGGCATCTAGAGGGGCTTGAGGGGGACGAAGCTTTTGTTATTATTATCATTATTAGGAGCAGCTCATATTTCTTACTTGTTTGCTATAGGCCAGGCACTATGCGAAACCATTTACCCTCATTGTCCATGTAAACCTCATGACAATCCAGTGAGGTGCTGGAAACCAAGACCTGGCAAGGTTAAGCAGCTTGCCCAAAGGTCATATAGCTAGGTAATGGCAGAGCTGGAATTTGAACCTAAATAGTGTGTGATTCTAGACCCTGTGTGTTAGCCACTGGGTTGTGTTTTCCACGCATGAGATGATGGTCCATTAGTGGTTCTTGAAATTGAGTAGATCACAACTGGATTTTTTTTTTTAATAGAACAGAATAGAAATTAGAATACTTTGTGCTAGTGAGGATAAAATATTGATATGTGAAACTTAGTTTCACTTTTTATTTAATATATTTGTACATGTGTGAACTTAGAAGCCATTACAAAAGGCTGAGCAGCATTGTCTAGACAGGAGCCAGTGATGTCTTGGACTAGAATTGTGGCAGTGCAGATGGAGAGAAGCGGGTCTCAGTGGTTAGAGGCAGAAGTAGCAGGTCTCTGTGAGAGATTGCATACAGGGGCTGAAGGTGTCGGGATGAGTCCCAGGGTGCTGGGGGGAGCAAAATCAGTCATAGCATGTGTATATGCTCAGTCTACTTTGAGTGAGACACTTCTTGGGTCCTCTTGAGTGGCTGTTTGTTGTACTGTTTGGGTCTCTGGCTTCTCTCAGCTGCAGCTGGGGCTTGAGGTTGGCTTATCACCCAAATCTGTGTCTCATAGCAAATCTGTAAGTTGGCCGTGAACTTATGAAGTGATCTGTCACCCCAAACTGCCTAAACAGGAGGGCTGAGCCAAGAGTAAATTCTTTCTGGAATTCGAGGTGAGTAGTAAGGACACGTATGTGGACTGACAGCAGCTCTAAAGTGGAGGTACGGAAACTGTTTTTGCTGTAGTTCCCTTGAGAACCAGGGCACCTTTAGGTTGCAGTGTTGAAGAGTCCAGAGTCCCCTTTCTGATGTTCAGGTCCAGTTCATTTGCTCCTGGCTCTCTGGGAGGCCCATTTCCCTGTTTTCATGCACAACCTTTTAGTAATACCTGCTCCCCATAGTACTGCAGTGACTTTCTACACCGTGTGTTCAGCGGATACTAGCTGGAGATAGATACGGAGTAGTCAGGGCTTGGTACAAATCCTCATTCCTCATCTTACGGGTTTTTTGGCCACAGCCAAGATACTTCTTACTGAGCCTCAGTTTCCTTATCTATAAGGATGGGATGATATAAGAGCATCCATGTCATAGGGCTATAGTGAAGAGTGGGTGAGATAAGCTGTGTCAGCACCTCAGGCCAGTGCCTGGTACAGAATGATGGCTTTATGAATATTTGCTGTTAGTTTTTTGTGTTTTTAGGATAGTTTCTCGAGAGACTTAAGCATGTTTATGAGCAAAGTCTAATGGGAAGAAGCTCGCAGAGAGAGAGAGTTTGGACATGTGTGAGAAGACAGTGTTAAGACACGGTACTGGATTCCAGAGAAGGAAGGATGGTATGAGGTCAGGAGCAGACATTGGGGACTGTTTTCAATAGGAGAGGGTGGGAGGGGGTAATATTTTCTGAGATTGGATTCCAGTTATGGTTGTCTACTGGGGGAGACACTAATTGAGGAGAAAAGTGACTACTTGGAAGGCTGTTGTGGAGAACGGGATATCAGGGCACACAGAAGAATTGGTGAACAGTGCTGAGACTGTGAGTTTATAGTGACACCAGCCTATGTGTTTTTATAGTTTGCCTGGCTGTGCGGTGTTCGGCAGAATGACGAGATGTAAAAGTAAGATGAGTCTAGTTGTAAGGGTTTGCAAGGCAGATGCCAGAAAAAAATGAAGAGGCTGGGAACTTGGGTGCAGGACAAAGGCCAGCTGTTGAGTCTGGCTTGGCTGGGGAAGGGGTACATAGTCCTGGAGAAAGTGGAGGGCAGTGGTCTGTGTGGTACCACACACAGGGTACATGATCTCTTTGATAGTTTCTTCCTTACTATTCCTAACATTAATTCCTTGTGTTGGTAACTGAAATATTAAGACTAATTGTTAAAGGGAATTTACTACTCTTTCGAATGGGCACAACCCAAAAGTTAAGTTAGTTCTAGTACCGAATTTTGAAGTTGCTATGATTTTATGTGGTATGCTGATGATAGGTTGTGAGCCTTAACCTACGGTAGAGTTTAGCCCCATATTGAGACATTTTATTTTCATTGACTGCTTCTAAGGAACTTAACATTTTAGCTGTATCGAACACTTCAAAGATAAACACATAAGTAGGATAGAATTCATAGATGCATTTCATGTGTTTGTGAGTAAAACAACCTGTCTTTGAGACAGAAGTCACCCATGATCTGGGCCTGGTGTGCCTGAACTTTAGTAGTCCTCTGGTCTCCTTTCATTTTTGTTTGGAGTATAATGAATCAGGAAACAATAACGTTTATTCAGTCACTGAACTTTTGAGGACCTTCTTGTTTCAGGCAGTGAGTTAGTTCAGAAGAACAAAAGTGAATGACAGGGATGATACCTGTGAGGAGTTTCTCAGCCTTATCATCGTGCCATAGAGGGGTATGCACACACACCTTGGGGGTGCTCACCGCTGGCCATTGGGCTCTGGAAGAGAATACTGGAACTTCTCTTTTAATTTCTTACTTTCAGTCTCTGTGTTTTATAAGTAATATATACGAATAGTACATGATTGAAATACGTAGACGTACATGTATCGTGGCTATCCTTTTTTGCTAGTGGTTTGTATATGATCAAAAATGGTGGTTATTGTATGTCATAATATTTAAAACAATATTTAAAATAGGGTATATTTTAAAACACATTTTTGATAACTTACGTTTGAACATTTTGAGAAAACTAAGGGTTTCTGTGTATGGTAAAGCATGTTTTTAATGATGAAATAGTTGTACTTGTTGCCTCCATTTTGTAGTGTAAAGTAACACTTGTTCTATAAAAAGACTCATTAAAACCTGGCTTGACAAATTTGAGTCTTTTTCTCAAGTCATTTTCTTCCTTATGTTGGAGGAACCTTACCTTATGTAGAATGTGTCCCTTGTTATAAAGCACCAAGGCCTCCTACCAGCTGTCAGTGTTGGGGAGGGGGGCATGGAGAATGCTGGAATGCCATATGCCTCTTCTACTGCCAGTCCCATCCCAAGGGTGACCTCTGAGGAACTACGCACACGCCCATTAACATCATGAAGCAACAGGATTGGGATGCCACCCAGAAATTTCCCAGACCTAGTCTGTTTGCTCATTAGAGGTGTTTCCTCAGGGTGAAATGTTTCGCTTTCAGAGAGCTATGAAATCCTTGGTTCAAAAAGTTCTTCCCTCCCTCATCCTGAGATCCTTTTTTCTGAAGTTAGAAAAAGTAACTAAAAATGGCTGTGAAAGAGCCTATTTTAAATGAAATAAATTAATAAATGTGTATAGGTTCTCTAGAGGCTTTTGTTTTCTTTTTTGTTTTTGTGATGAGTATTTTGTATTTGACACTGTCATTTTAAAAAATACTTTTAACAAGACTTTATTCAAGTGAAGTCGTGCATGTGTTTTTGCAGGTTTGATGACGACTAGAAGCATGCTTTCACTGAACTTCCCGGCACCATTTGTTACGCAGAATGTCTCTGAGTGAGAACGCGGTTTTTGCTTATGAATCTTCAGTGCACAGCACCAATGTCTTGCTCAGCCTCAACGACCAGCGGAAGAAGGACGTGCTGTGTGACGTCACCGTCCTCGTGGAGGGCCAGCGCTTCCGTGCCCACCGGTCTGTGCTGGCGGCATGCAGCAGCTACCTGCACTCGAGACTCGTAGGCCAGGCTGATGCAGAGCTTAACATTACTCTACCAGAAGAGGTGGGACAGAGGTCCATGTTTCTGGAAGTCACCCTGATTTTAATTTAATTGAACCTAATTAAATCTCTTTATGGTTTATGAAGTTAAAAATAAGACAGCGTCCTTCCTGTCATGAGGCCGAGGAGCAATTCCCGGGTTCTGCAACAACTCATTTCTTTAACTTTTTACCTGGAAATTATGACATTTTTACACGTAGAATCGTTAGTTTTGAATGTTAGTTAACAACGTTTATCGAGCAGTTGAAGAACTTGACCCACTGTTATATTACTTTTTTGAGAGAGAGCATGTGCATAGGGGAGGAGCAAAGGGAGAGGGAGAAAGAGAGTCTTAAGCAGGCTCCGTGCCCAGAGTGGAGCCCGAGGCGGGGATTGAGCTCATTATCCCGAGATCGTGACCTGAGCCGAAATCAAGAGTTGGTCGCTCAATTGACTGAGCCACCCCGGTGGCCCTATGTGACTTTCTGATAAAATGACCAAAGCAGGGCACAACCAGTGGATTGTAGACATTGGGAGAGGTCATGCTCAGAGTCATGGCCACACTATGTCACATTCTCTCCCTTTGGGCCTTTCCCTGTGATGGGAAACTGAGTGGGTTTAGGGTTCTAGAAATCATCCATTTTTCTAAGACACTGCCTCATGGAAAGCAGGTGCTCTGTAAGAGTTCTGTTCCCCCTTTCTTCTTTCTTGGGATTGTTTCTATGTATTGGTAAACAAAAGATGATTTCATGTCATAATTCTAGAGCTTGGTTTTACACATGACTTTCTCACCAGCCTGTTGTGGAGCTCAAACACCTAAATGTTTCCGTCCTTGTTATGTCCTGCCTCCGAGAGAGCTCTCACAGGCCCAGGAGGTCCAGGTTACACTTCTCTTATTAGAATAGCTTGCTTTTATTTAGTGAGTAACTGCAACTGGAAGAGTGTGAGCCTTGGGACACAAAATAGCAGTTGTTAAGAGGAGTTTGGAGAAAGTATGTAGAACTTCTTTGTTTATGACAGGCCTGTGCGGGCTACTCTGTGATGGATACGAAGCTTACGGTTTAGCTTATGCCGGTCACCCATCAGTTTGGGGAATCAACAGATTGTCACTTCTGTGGCAGAGGTCAGTGAATAAGGTAATACCAAGAAAATGATAAAGGCCAACTATGGGTTAGCCTTTGTTTTTAAAAAGTAGCAACACATATCATAGTGGCAGTGGTTAATGTTTTTATCTCATGTGAGTAAAACTGTAATTCATGTGTCTTTAACCGTGGAATCTATCAAGTGGAGGGTATGGTTCTAATGAATGGGGTGTGTTAGGCATGCTTTTCCAGACTCCTAATTAGCTTTGCATTTTCTAGAAGAATATTTTTACTTACCAAATTAAAAGACCTTTTTTTATAATGATCACAAGTAAGTTATTCATCTCTCTATTCCTCTTCTACTTTTATTTATCTGCTAGACCACTTTCAAGTGATGCATTTGTTTTTATTTTATATATTAACAGGTGACAGTTAAAGGATTTGAACCTTTAATTCAGTTTGCCTACACTGCCAAACTGATTTTAAGTAAGGACAATGTGGATGAAGTGTGCAAGTGTGTGGAATTTTTAGGTGTACGTGACATTGAGGAATCCTGCTTTCAGTTTCTCAAATTTAAGTTTTTGGACTCCACTGCTGACCAGCAAGAATGCCTAAGAAAAAAATGTATCCCATCACACTGTCAAAAATCAGACCTTAAATTTTCACTTTTGGACCAGAGGGATTTAGAAATTGATGAAGTGGAGGAGTTTTTGGAAAATAAAAATGTCCAGACTCCTCAGTGGAAACTGCATAGGTATCAAGCAAATGCAAAAGTATCATCTCCTCTGCAAGACAGTGCCAGTCAAACCTGTGAATCCATGTGCTTAGAGAAGGATGCTGCTCTGGCTTTGCCATCTTTATGCCCCAAATACAGAAAATTCCAAAAAGCATTTGGAACTGACAGGGTCCGTACTGTGGAATCCAGTGTCAAAGACGTTCATGCTTCTTCTGTTCAGCCGAATGAGACATCTGAAAATGAGTGTCTGGGAAGAGTCCAGGACTGTGCAGATCTGCAGGTGATTTTAAAATGTGAAGAAAGTAAATTAGCAACAGAACATGAAGAAACCAAGAAGAAAGATCCTGCTTCTCAGTGCCCGTCAGAAAAATCAGAAGTGACTCCTTTCCCCCACAATTCTTCCGCAGACCCTCACGGGCTCTATTCTCTGTCTCTTTTACACACATACGACCAATATGGTGACTTGAATTTTGCTGGAATGCAAAACACAGCAGTGTTAACAGAAAAGCCTTTGTCAGGTACAGAGGTTCGAGAGGAGAAAACATTTGGTGAAAGTCAGGATTTACATTTGAAATCTGACTCTGGCCCCAGGGAAGATAGTAGCCTTGCCTCCAGCGATCGGAGTAGTGTGGAACGAGAAGTGGCAGAACACCTAGCAAAAGGCTTCTGGAGTGACATTTGCAGCACAGACTCTTCTTGCCAAATGCAGTTATCACCTGCTGTGGCCAAAGATGGTTCAGAACAGATTTATTCACAGAAACGGTCTGAGTGTCCCTGGTTAGGTATCAGGATTAGTGAGAGCCCAGAGCCGGGTCAGAGGACTTTTACAACGCTGAGTTCTGTCAACTGCCCTTTTATTAGTACTCTGAGTACTGAAGGCTGTTCAAGCAATTTGGAAATTGGAAACGATGAGTATGTTTCAGAACCCCAACAGGAACCTTGCCCATATGCTTGTGTGATTAGCTTGGGAGATGACTCTGAGACCGATACTGAAGGTGACAGCGAACCCTGTTCAGCCAGAGAACAAGAATGTGAGGTGAGGGGAAAATGTGTGTGTCTTTAAGTCCTTGTTTTACCACCGTCAATCAGGATTCCATCTGTGTCAGCTCCTGTTACACCACTAGGGACACATGAGCAGGCTCCGGGAGGGGGGAGGAAACCCATAGACCATGTGATCAGTACCAAAGGAGTGTGACGAAGTTTGAAGGACTTCTGTGTTCATATATTTCAAGCAGGTATTTTTATATTTGCCCTGGAGTGGATTCACACATTGGCTGTTTTAAGTGTTTTAGTCAAATACCATGTCCCAAGAGGGAAAAAAAAAAAAGATTCTGATTGTTACATTGTAACTCCTGGAAAAATGCAACATATATTCCAGTCTTACTCATTGCCACAGGATCTCTGGACTAGTCACTTAGGAGTGACTTAGTGACTAGGTGTAGGAATGTGGCTTCTATGCTGAGTTTTCTTTGCCTTAGTTTTTCAGAGCCATTATTTTTTTTTTCCCTATTTTCCCTTAGACATTTCAGCCGTTAATATAATGTCTTAATAATTTGGCATGAGTTACATGTAGCTGGTATGGTATTAACCTTACCAAGCATGATCTGTGTACTTTGTGTACAAATGTTTGTATTTGATAGCTGCTTTTTTGTAAAACATTACCATAATTCCAGTGATAATAAAGTCTTGTTGGTTCTTTATCATTTTCTTTAGTTTTCTAGCTGTTGGATGACATGGATTTAAAAGAGGGACAGAGGTTCTTCCCCACCCCCCACCTTTGGCTTTGGAAGGAGATAATTGATGATTAATTAAGAAGTAATATGTATGCATGAGATATCGCTGTAGATTTGTTTATGGCATTTATAAATCCAGTGGTTGGAACTATGGAAAGAATGTTAAAAAATAAAATATTTAAGAAATTGTAAAGCATTTTATAAAACTAGCTTCTCTAAGTTTGAAAGACAAATTAAGTAGGTTGCCAGAGAAATTTGATCAGTGTTTTATAAGCATTTTTGATAATTAATATAATTAAATTCTCAGTTTATTTAAAAAAATTATCTTCTCCTTTTTCCAAATTTAAGTATGTTGAAAATGACTTTAAAATATTCATAAGGATTTTCTAACCATATCTATAATGGAGTATGAAATGTGCAGATTGTTAAGTTGAGTTATGTGAAACTATATTCTCTTGACAGAAAACTTAATTTTCTGAAATGCTTTAGAAATTACTAGTGTAATTATACTAGTGTTACATTACTGTATAATGTAAATAAAAGTATAAAATAGATTTTTTTTTGGTTTTGTTAAACACATTAAAAACACTTTAGAAAGAGGTTTAAAGATATCTGTGGGTTATTAACATACCCCAGTAAAGGAACTTAAATTCTCTTTTTTTTATTTTAAATACATGAATATTTGTGTTAATATTTTTAATTTGCTAAAAAAAAATGCTTCTCAATTTTCTTGTCTTCTGAACCCTCTAAAATAGTCTAGAAATATTATCAGTCTTTTTTATAAGGGATTACATAGAAATTGGAAATAGAGGTCTTTTTTTTTAAGTCTAAATGACGTTCTCTGGAAAATATAGATGTATATCTTCCTCTTCCTAGATTTAAGTATAACTCCATAGTACGGCAACAATTACTAATGTTTATTTTACATTCTAGGTAAAACTGCCATTTAATGCACAACGAATAATTTCACTCTCTCGAAATGATTTTCAATCCTTGTTGAAAATGCACAAGCTGACTCCGGAACAACTGGACTGTATCCATGATATTCGAAGAAGAAGTAAAAACAGGATTGCTGCACAGCGCTGTCGCAAGAGGAAACTTGACTGCATACAGAATCTTGAATCAGAAATTGAGAAGCTGGTGAGTAGACAAGTTCGTCGTTACTTAAATTCCACCCTGTTCATTCATTCTTTCTTTTGTATAGAGGAAATCGCAATTTCAGTTCCTAAGTCAGCTATAATGCTCAACTATACATTAATTTCAAAATTTACCCATTAGCATTTTAAGAAAATAAGCTATATGACATTTTTAGAAAGCTTAAGAAATAAGAAAATGAGTTTTCCTAGACCATTTTACTTACGTGAGTATTCTACTCGTTTAGTGTGATACGCTATAATATGTACATTGAGAACTATTTCTGGGTGCTGTTTTTTAATGATATACAAATTGAGGATAGTTTTACTGACTACCTAATTCTTTTTTTTTTTTTTAAGATTTTATTTATTTGAGAGAGAGAGTGTGTGTGTGAGTGTGAGATAGCACGAGGTGGGGGGCCCACAGAGGGAGAGGGAGAAGCAGGCTCCCCGCTGAGCAGGGAGCCCGATGATGTGGGGCTTGATCCCAGGACCCCGAGATCATGACCCTAGCCGAAGGCAGATGCTTCACCGACTGAGCCACCTAGGCGCCCTACTGTCTACCTAATTCTTAGTGGTTGAGTAAAGATTAAAAAATGATGAAACACTTTAATTTTTCTGTGCGGTGTTTGGGATCTATAAAAGCTAATGTTCCAGTTGTTCATTTAAATGAGCTGTAAACTTGAATAACTTGTTTTGGTTGATACCAGAACAAATAAAACAACTTGGATCTTTCATCTAAGGGAAAAAAACTCATATGCTGGTATGAATAGAAAATTTAAGATCTAATGAGACTCTAAGTGAGAAGAATGCTTACTTTATTGAATCTTGTTATTTATTCCAGCTTCAAAAATTAATTGAAAAATGGATTAATTTGCACCCAAGTTTCTCTGTTCCCTAGTGGTTGCGGGAAGGAAGCATTGTATGAAACAAGACAACTGTGGTTAGAGACAGCAGGGCACCAGCACCTAGAAGTAGTGAAAACATTCTTTGAATATTTGGTTTTGAGTCTTTGTTAATTATTGGTGAAAGTTTAAAATTGTGATTGTAGCAAGTCTTCAAGCACAAACATTCTAGTACAGCAACATTTTAGTAAAAAGAAACAACCTGTCCAGGAGATCCTGTACCTGGTTGTCATGATAACGTTGTGATTTCCTCAATTGAATCCCTCTTTGCCCGCATCACAGAAAAACAAAAGCAAAAATAAAAAACCAGCTTTATATACCTTCAGAAGGGTGGAAAAATAAAAACTTACTCATAGTTTTTGGTCAGTACCCTGTTTACCTGTTACATTAATTTGGACACTGGCTGTAAGAAACAAACCATCTGAAGCATGAATGAATGACTTAATGAATGCATATGTTGTAAGGATATAGGTGTGTCTCACATAGAAGCCAAAGAATGGAGCAGGCCTGTAAGTAGCATAGAACAAGGAAGTGGAAAACTGCCAGGAACCCAGAGAATCTTCTCTGTCAGCCCGTCTCTCTGCACCTGCTCACGTGGCACTCCACAGGGTGGCTCTGTGTGCCACTCAGTGCACATGGGGAGAGTGGCTGCAGCCTGGCTCCTGAATAGTTTCGCTCTCCTCCAGGGTCTAGTTCGGATGGAGACTACACTTTCAGTTCTAAATTCCCAAGGAGGTGAGCATTTAATTGGCTTATTTCGGCTCTTGTCCTCTTCTGGGACAAGAGAGCAGGACAAATAGCAACAACGTGGCTGCCGAGAGCCCAGCTCTGGGCAAGCCGAGCAGATAGCCTGCCAGTGATCTGCTCACCCAGCTGTGCACCAGTCTGAGCTCAGCCCAGTTTCATTCCTCTCCCCAGTATCACCAGGGAAGACATGCTAGCTTTTTTTTTTTTTTTTTTTAAGCTGAGTGACTTGCCTTGTGTTTTAGCTCCTTGAACTCTGCTCGGTCCTTCATACTGCTCGCAGTTCTAGTGATTTATGCGGGCTCACTGCAGTTGCAAAGAGTCAGGGGCACTTGTAAAGTTCATTCTTGCCACAGATGTCTCTCTCAGGTGAAAGTAAGCAGAGAAAGCTATTTATTAGCTTATAGGAATAAGAAAGCTGGCCCTTTTCCTAGAAGTAAAAGAATTTGAGCCTTAAGGTATTTTATTATGTTAAGAAGTTTACTTGGAATTTAGACCCTGGTTATTGGGTGGTGTTATGGGTCTTGTTGTCTTTTGTAAAGAGAGAAGGACCAACAGTAGTTACAGCCACACTTCTATCACAAGTTTGTATTTAGTAGTATGGGGAGTTGAGAATATGGAGGACTGTGACAGATTTGTTTTCGTTCTTTTTTTTTTTTTTTTCCAGTTGAGATGACACTCTTTGGAAACATGGCCAGTAGACAAGCAGTATTTCCCAATATTTACAGTCTGGGTGGTATTTTAGCAAACCTATTTAAGGGAAATTACTTGTTTCATAACTAAACAGCTGAGCTAATATAGCCAATAATTGATTAGGTTAACATAAATAAATGCACAGTAAATATTGCCTTGGTAATATTTACAGTAAATATTCAGATGAAGGGTCCTATATTTTAGTAAGCTTTAGTCTTTGGCTATTGGCTATAAACTTTTTGTAGTTTGTTCTAAGAGTAATAGCATAATAGACTGGATGGATCAACATATGAAAAAAAGTGTTTTGATTACAGTAAGAATAGTAATTCTAAAATGTCCTCAAGGTGGGTCCATAGAACAATGATCATGTATAAAAAACACTTCGGTAGTCTGAATGTGCTGGGAAAGCTAAAGGGTGATGTTAGTTCGAATTCAATAAATTAATGAGTTGTATTTCTCAACAAGAAGTCCTGCCAGAATCTAACCAGAACCTTTGAAGAAAAAGAAAGACATGTTTTTATTTGGTGGATAAATTGACGGTAAATACTTCTAACATATGTTTAAAATTTGATAGCATATTAGAGGTTAGGCATTGATTTGGCATTGCATTTACTATAATGATTTTAAATATGTATAATCTATAAACCAATAACATGGCTTTTTTTTTTTTTTTTAACCAATAAACAAAGTTCAAGAATCATTCAACTTCTGTTTTCTGTTTGGCTTATAAAGCTCTTATCTTTATAGGATTCTTTACAAGGTCCATGTTTCTTTTTTTTCGGAACATTAATTCAAAAGTTAGGAAATACTATATTTCTATATCATTTGGACTCAAGGAAAGGTAACCCTGAAATGAAAGGAACTTAGCTTTTAAAGAAAAAAATTACCGAAGTGTATTTCTCTTAAATAGAATCAAATATTGATTGAAATCAACTTATAAGTGATCAGAAATCAGAATCTTCACAAAAGCCCTTGAATTCAGACATCATTTTGTTTCATTGCTGCTGTCTGTTGTGATTGTATAGGAGTACAGAGACCTCATCTGTCCTTAGCGTTTGCATCTTGTGGGGAAGATTGCATTATTTTATTAAAAATAAACCTGTTCTAGTACAGGTTAATAATAAACCACATGCTACTGGCTGCTCTACCCACATGCACACTGCCATCTCCAAACACACCCACTGGGCCCTTCTGGAATTTGCCCATTGCCATTCTGTGATACCTTTGAGCAGCACACCTTGAAATGTGGTCTGTGGACCATTGGCATCAGAGTTATCTGGGGATGTCCTTTCAAAAATGCACTTTCCTAAAAAAATAATCAATAGAAGGAATAAAATGCACGTTCTTTAGTCCCACCCCAGAGCTGTGGGAGGGGCCCAGAAGCATGCATTTTATCAATGATTCCAGGGAGAATCTTTATGCACATTAAAATTTGAGAGACTATTGCACTGGAACACAGAGTTCAGATGGAGGCTGTGGAGTCAAACAGCTGGAAATTCTGCCTGGCTACTTGGTAGCTTTGTGGCCTGGGGAAATTATTTTACCTCTAGTACCCGCATTCCCTCATTGGTGATATGGGTATAAGGATAGCATCTCCCTCAGGACTAGTGCAAAGATCACATGCCATCAGGGATGGGAAGCTTTTTGTATTGCTCAGTACATGTTCAGGGCTCAATCTTATAGTTGCATTTTGAAATAAAAGTAGTTCTCTCATCTTTGAGCATCTGCCAAGCATTTTAGATGTTGTGCTGGGTACCGGGAAATCAAAGATAAATGAGAGATAGTCCTTGCCAATAAAATGCTTATATTCTCACAGGGAGCCAGGTGTATGTGTTCTCATGTTTTCTTGAGATTTGTCTTCCTCCCTTGTATTCTGAAAATTTCAGGCTTTTAGAAAAGTGAAGTGGGGGCGCCTGGGTGGCTCAGTTGTTAAGTGTCTGCCTTCAGCTCAGGGCATGATCCCAGGGTCCTGGGATCGAGCCCCACATCAGGCTCCCTGCTCTGCTGGAAGCCTGCTTCTTCCTCTCCCACTCCCCCTGCTGTGTTCCCTCTCTCACTGGCTGTCTCTCTCTCTGTCAAATAAATAAATAAAATCTTTAGAAAAAATAAAAACAAGGGAAAGTGAAATGGATAATATAATAAACAACCTTATGTCAATTCAACAATTACTCACATTTTGTCACATTTGCTTCTCTGTTGGTCTTTCTGGGCAGATGTGTCCTGCTCTGGTTGGTTGGTCTGTCTGTCTGTCTTTGTCTCTCTCCCTGTCAGTCCATTTTGGTCTCTTTCTAACCACAGTTGGTTGATCTTGGTCTCACTGTCTTTTCTCTCTTGTTCTCTATTGCTCTTCTTTTATTTTCTGAATCATTTAAAAGCTACGACATTATGACATTTCACCCCTAAATGCTAACACATGTATCTCCTAAAAAATAGACATTCTGACATATCTTTACCAATATTTTTATCACACCTGTGAAAATTAATAAATCCTCAATATTACATATATTCCCTAGTCACATTTACCCTCATTTTCCCCAAATATATGTCATAGATACACTTTTTTTCTCCCCAAACTAGGGTCCAATTGTTATGCCTTTTTAGTCTCTCAATCTAGAGCCCCCCACCGCCTTTTTAAAATCACAATAACTTTTTGAGGAGTCCAGGCCAGATTTCCCTAAAATGTCCCACTTCTAATAATTGTCTGATTGTTTCCCCTTGGTTTTAACTCATTCTTCCATTTCACATAAGCTGCGAAAGTTTAAGTTGTTGAGTTGAAGTGAAAGGTGAATTGGTGTTGTGTCCTTTCTGTTGTATTGATTGGCATGGTGGGGCACGTGCTGTCAGGGTGTCCCACCTGAGTAGATGGGAATTGATAGATCATTTTCCAGATTATCTTTTTTGCCTCTGTTAATTGTTCAGTGATCTGTGGAGTGTTACTTAGGCCCTTTAGGAACATCCTGTTCTCCACTACTCTTACATTTTTTGTTTTCTAGTGTATGTTGGTGGCCTTTACCACGGATGTTGAAAAATAGTGACTTTTCTAATTCTGTCGTTTATTCCACTTATACTCATGCTTAATTGACATTCCTCTTTTATTTTATTTTTATTAATTTTTTAAAAGGATTTTTATTTATTTGAGAGACAGCACAGAGGGAGAGTGAGAGGGAGAAGCAGACTTCCTGCTCAGCAGAGAGCCCGAAGTGGGGCTCGATCCCAGGACCCTGAGATCATGACCTGAGCCGAAGGTAGACGCTTAACCCACTGAGCCACCCAGGCACGGTGTTTGATGTTGATATTTTTTCAAACTTGGCCAGAAAGAGCCCCTCAAGCCAGCTGCTGTGTCCTTTTGACATGACCCCATTAGTGATTCTGTGCCACCTGGAGTAACATGTCACAAGCTCATCTTGGACCTCCTGTGTCCCAAGATTTGGAATCATTTCTTTCTCCAAGATTCCCTGATTTCTTTTAGCAGGTATTAAACTTAAAGCATACTTGTTGCTGGAGTGTTGTTGAGCTGGGACATGTGTGTGTTCGTGTGTAAAATCATGAGTACATTCAGTATGTACGTCATGCTTTGATAAAGTTAAAAGTATAATAGAAATCACAAGTTCATGTAGATATTTTCAATAAAAATTTCTCAGTATAGAGCTTTTGTCTTTGCTTCTATGTTTGTGTTTTATCTCTTTCCATTACAGGGAAAATTTTGGCTCCCAGTTATATTAATATATTTTCTGTTTGCTTTCTGCAAACATATATTTATAATATACTGACTACATATATATAAGTATAAAACAAACAGTAAATATGTTGTTAAAGTAATAGTAAATATAATTATATGTATTAGTATAAAGCAAATAGTAAATATATCATAACTGTATTATAGTTATAATAATGATTATATGTTAAAATATATAATTATATATTATATATAATAGTCACAAAATTACAGCATCAATATTACTATTAACAGTTAGCAGATGGAGTAAAAGTTAAGATTTGTTTGCCCTTTTTTGTCCTTCAATATATTCCATAGTATTGAAGTTTAAAGTTTAAAAGTTATTTGAAGTAATTTTTGTCTATGCTAGCAATCTGATATACAATGAAATTAATTTGTCTCTGTATTTATTACTGTGATTTACTCTTCACTGTTTTTGTGTAATTTTTGAATATATAAAACATTGATATGATTCAGAAGTTAAAACTATGTTTAAGAAAAGCTATACTCAGAAGTCTTGATCCCATCCTCTCCCTATACCCTATTCAGAGCTATTTCCTATGGGTAACTTTTTATTAGTCTCTGAATTTTTTCCTTGTGTTTCTTTTCTAAAAATGGGTTAGTATTTTATGTTTATTCTTAGTACCCTTCCTGCTACATAAACATTCTATATATACATTTCTGTATTTCACTCTTTTCACTTAAGAAGTGATTTCTGGGAGGGAGGGAGAAGTGATTCCAGGAAATATTTTCCTTAGTTCAAAAAGGTTGTCATTTTTTTTTTAAAAGAATTTATTTATTTATTTATTTAGAGTGTGATGGGTAGGGGGCAAGAAGGAGAGGGAGAGCGAGAATCTCAAGCAGACTCTGTACTGAGCTCAGAGCCCACCGTGGGGCTCAATTCCATGACCCTGAGATTATGAGCTGAGCTGAGGTCAAGAGTCGGACACCCAACTGACCAAGCCCCCCCAGGCGCCCCAATGTTGTCATTCCTTTTACAGCTCCATCTGTTCAACTGTGACTGTACCACAGTAGCCATACCAGTTTCTTATTGGTGGATGCTTGGGACACTGCAGTGAATAACCTTGTACATTTTTTTGTGTATGTTTAAGGAGATGTGTCTTTCGGATGGATTCCTAGAAGTGGGATTGTTGGATCAAGGGTAAATACACATGTAATATTGTTAGATTTGAGTAAATTCTGCTCAGTAGAGGTTGTAGCAGTTTCCTTCCCACCAGCTGCATCTGTGTATCTGTCTGCCCACAGCCTCAGCAAGGAGTTTGTTGTCAGCTTTGGGATTTCTTTCCAGTCTGATAGTGAGAATTGGTATCTCATGGTGGCTTTTATTTTTGTTTCTCTTATGAGTGAAACTGAGCATTTGTATTTATACTTTTAAGGGCCACTTGTATATTTCTCCTGTCTATTTAGAGGTTTTACCTCATAAGGAATCATTAATCACCATTTCCTAGTAGCGAGTACTATTTAGCTTAAAAAATTGTCACTGTCAGCTAGCCCTTTTGGTGCCAAATTCTTTCATTCCTTATCTTTATTGGATGGGTTATATTTAAAATATATATTTTAGAGTTCCTATGTTTGAGTGAATATTGCATACTAACTGTTGAAAATGTGGATTTGGATGTAAATTTGTTGTCATAAAATGCAGAATGGCACCAGAATGCCAGTTTTCTTGTTCTTATAGATCTGTGGTTAAAGCCACAGAACCTCAAACTTGTGCTTTATACGATTATATTATAGGAAAATTAAAATATATTGTAGAAATAGGTAAAAAAATTAAAATCTATAGAAGTAGGTAAAAAGATTAAAATATATGGTAGAAAATATATTGTAGATGCTGGTGGTATGTTTGGGAGGTATCTTTAATAAGATACCATGAAGCGATTAAGTTGAATTACTTTTATTTAATGAGTATTACCGAAGTAAATTTGTGTTTTAAAATCAGAGTGAAATGGAAAAATCAGGTAACTGCCTGGAAACTTACCTGTGTAGGAGTTCGAGTGCAGAGGAAAAGCTGGGAGAACTTAATTTATAGAACTAATCATGGTTGAGTTCCAGAGTTGTGCCTGTTGGTTTTAGTTGTAAAGAAGCAAGCCATCCTGCCTAGGACACAAAGAGGGTAGTCATATCACCCTTTATTTAGTGGGATAGGAGTAGGGAGAATATTTAAGGTCATATTGGTGTTTCTCTAAAGACACAGAAGTTATAAAATATTTGTCATCTTCGTAGTATCTGTAGGTTAAGTAGCAGTTCTGATTTCCGGGAGAAAGCTCGGAACATTCATTATTTTGCTTAGCCATGTTTAATTTAAAAGACCATTCAGCAGTTAACTTTTCATCTGTTGGGGGCGTCTGGGTGGCTCAGTCAATTAAGCGTCTGCCTTCGTTCGGCTCAGGTCATGATCCTGGGGATCCTGGGATCAAGCCCCACATCAGGCTCCCTGCTCCGTGGGGAGTCTGCTGCTCCCTCTCTCTCTGCCTGACACTCCCCCTGCTTGTACTCCCTCTCTGTCAAATAAATAAAAGCTTAAAAAACACAAAAAACAAAAACCATTTCATCTGTTTCTGTGTGGAACAGAGACTCGTCCAACTTTGATAGAGGAGTCCATGGCTGAGTATTGTGACTTAGGAAAAATACGTATTTTCTTCTGGAAGCTTTGTTTCCATCCTCATTTAGATTGGCTTCTGGGAGGCCATGAAAAGAAGTGGGCACTGATCACATTAAATGTGTTCCTTCTTGGGCAGGTAGAGGTAGGCCCTGTTCTTGCCTTCTAGGTACCTGTGGACTCATTTTGTCAGAAGCCTACAACTGACAAACTTTCTGTAACCAAAAATACACTGTTGAACATTGATTTTGGTTTTATTTATTCATTTATATATAAAAATCATATATAAAAATTATATATATTCTTGACCTATACCCATCTTTTCAAAACAGAACAATTGTATAAAAATCTGAACAAATTGGAGACTACTTGACAATATAAAATTTAGTACTTTGGGGCACCAGATGACTCATTTGGTTAAGCATCTGACTTCGGCTCAGGTTGTGATCTCAGGGTCTTGGGATCCAGCCCCGTGTCAGGCTCTCTGCTCAGCGGGGAGTTGCCTTGTCTCTCTCCCTCTGCCTCTGCTTGTGCTCTCTCTCTAATAAATAAATAAAATAAATTAAAAAAAATATAGTAGTTTATATTCACTGCACATTTTCCCAAAATATTAGATGGCCTTGAAATATTTAAAAACTATCACTAAATTGGATTCACGTGTAATTTTTTTTAGAAAAACTTTTACATAAAACAGTAGCAGCACTTTTGTATAAAGTAAATTTCTTTTTACCCTTTTAGCTATTTTTGTTCCAGAATAGAATCTATTTAAAGGATGGTCGTTGTGGATTATCACTCTGAAATAAACCATCTAAATGTTAGCTTGCAACCTCTGCCCCCAGAGCCTGCCAGCAAGCAGAAAGCCAAGAGAGTTGTCATGAATTGCACAGGAGAAACCTTCGACCTTCTATCAACATTTATTTACTCTTAATCTATAAATAGCTTGATTATTTGGTTTCCTAGCTCATACTAGGTAAGAAGCAATGCCGTGGTAGAATAGGAAGGATGAGGTGGGACACTGATGGAAAGAGACGTAGCAGCAGCCCGTGATGGTGGACAGGAAGGCAGGAGCCAGGAAAACTTTTGAAAACATTCTGTGGTCGACTTTCCTGTAGGGATAAAAAAAAATTGAATAGTAATAATAACAGCACCAAACGTAATAATTAAGAAACAAAATTCCTCCCCAAATTCTTCACACTTTAGTAACTCACTCACTAGCTTTCTGACTCTGGGCATGTTAAACTCCGAGTCCCATCTTTGAAATGGGTTCGTTAGTACTTATATCAGCAGAGTCATTGCATGAATGGCATCGTTGAGACTGCATATCTGAAAGCGTGTAGCACAATAGCTGGCATGAAGTAAATGCTCAACAACTGTGAGTCATTCTTAGAGCCCCGCAACAGTTTGAGTTGCCGTAGTTACGGTGGGCGCACTTGTGCTTTCTGTGGTTGTGTTCCATCTCACGTGTCAGCTCAACGCTTGTTTACAATCTGCATAAACTATTTTGATCAGAAAACTCATGTGGAGTGACGTCGGGCTATGTCCTTCTTTCTTCCATTTTGTGCATAATTTGATATTTTGATGTGTTTTATTTAGAAAAGTGAGGATGTTTGACAGTGGGGCACTGCCCCCAGACCCTGCTAGAGGGATTATGTGTGCGTCCGCATTGTCTTCCTGAAATCGGAACAGTTCTGAATCCCGAGCTCCATCTCGGCCTCAGAGTTTTGGATGAGGGGCCAGGAGCCTCTGAGGTACTTAATAGATTTTTGAACTGAGTTGAAAGTAAAAATTCCATGTGATCTCACTTAATGAGAAGACAACGGTAGATAGGATTGTTTGGTTACCTTAGAAAGTTGGTCGAGCCGCTAATAACCACGAGTGTTTGTATTCTCTTCCCACCTGGCAGCAAAATGAAAAGGAGAGCTTGCTGAAGGAGCGGGATCACATTTTGTCAACTCTGGGGGAGACGAAGCAGAACCTCACGGGGCTGTGCCAGCAAGTCTGTAAAGAAGCGGCTCTGAGTCAGGAGCAGATCCAGATACTCGCCAAGTACTCGGCGTCAGACTGCCCGCTCTCGTTTCTGGTTTCTGAAAAAGAGAAAAGTACTCCTGACGGTGAACGTGCTTTACCGTCCCTTTTGAGTTTACCTGAGGGGCCCGCAGCGGGGCCGCCCGCCTGCGAGCCAAGCCCGCGCCTCTGCAGCGCGCAGAGCGGCGGGTCGGGGGGCTGTGCGCCCGGCCAGGAGGCCCGGCCCGCTGCCAGCGCTGCGCCCGAGCTCGCGGGGCCCGGGGAGCCATGCCGCCCGGGGGCGGGCATCTCGGATTTCTGCCAGCAGATGACCGACAAATGTACTACTGATGAGTAAACCTGCATTCGCGTCCTTCACACCGCTCAGTTTTACTGCATTTCCGAATTCTATAAAGCGTAGAATAGCTTCTGTCTCTTAACGATATTGTTTTTTGCCCCTGGTAGTTTGCTGTTAAGGGAATTCCTCTGCAGTCAGTCCTGATCTTTCCTTGATTTCCACGAGATGCAGAAATTACATGCCTCCTGGATCCCGAAAAACCACCCGTGAAAATGCAGTGAGGCTTTAAAAGCTCATGTTTTAAAGAAGAATCACTGAGTCATAAGTCTTCCCAGTATGCAAAATAGATTTGAGAATGAAAACAGTGTATCAAACAGCAGCCTAACAGCCTGAAGCGTCTGCAGAGTTCCTACTGAGCAAGGAGCCCGCCGAAGTTCCGCAATCTGACCTTCCTGCGCTCCGCTGGTTTAGGAGAAAATGCCTCCCCGTAATGCTGATAGAGCTCAGTTCTGCCTTGAAGTCAACTAATGGGGAAAAACTTGTGTCGAATCGCAGTGTGAGAAGGACGTGGTCTTGCCTGAATCCTGGAGCTTTGCTCTTCTCCCACCAACAGCAGGATTGGTTGGCCTGCGCTGCGACTCCTAAGCTCCGGGGGGAGTAGGGGGCAGACAGCCGCGCGGTTGGCCTCAGGCGCGGTCCCCTGCTCCTCCGCGGTGTCAACTTAAGACATTCTGGCTGTGCAAACAGTAGATAAGTGTCGTTTTCCCTCCTTCCTTTTTTCTCTGCAGTCTCTGCCACATCTGGGTCCATCGTGATCTGTTTCCTGACATTCTTGTCCTTTTTGGAAGGAACAGGACTTGGGATACAGTGGCGTGAGGGGACGCGTTGGCAGCTTTGTTGTAGGGATTACCAAAATCCCAGTCTGTTGGCCTTCCCCCCACAGGTCACCCCTGCAAGAGACCAGACATCTTTGCACCACGGGGAGAGAAGACTGCTTACAGTTATCAGGAGTGGCAGTTCATTTTTCATCCTATTTTTGAAGTCCTGTGGTTTACTAGTAAAAAGCGTTATTGCAGATAAAAATGTACCTACAAACAGCCGTCCAGGTTTGTGAAATAGGATGAGACTCAATCTTGTTCCATTGTGGGTTCGAATTTGGAAACCAGATGTAATCTTTCTCTCTTCCCCGAATCTGGTGTACAAGCGCACACCGATCATTTTGACGTGGGCATTTGGTAATCGGTCTTTGTTTTCAGTCCTGTTTTAAAATAAAGCTTTTATAATCTCAGCGCCTACCCCATAACATTTTGCAGTGGTTCGTAGCCATTCTGAAGTTACAGGCTTGTTGGAGAGTCAAACCTATAGATTATGAACCTTCTCAACAGTTTTTTCTAAAAATTGCCTATATTCACATTGGCAGAAACATTTGCAGAGCCTAAAGGGTACACAGGAATAATTTATTGTGTTGGATTGGAAAGTACTGAGTTTCACCAAGATCAGGTATCTGAGAGACTTTTATCGCTTGCATCGAGTCTAGTGAAGGACCTGGGTAGCTAGGAGACAAGCGTCCATCCTGCGGGAGTGAGTCTGAAGCGAGTAGACCTTTGCCCTGACAGCATATGGGGACCAGACAATATTTCAGAGTAATTTTGTCAAATGTTACCCTTTTCAGTGGGGAGGCGGGTGGTTGGGGGAGATATTGCTAGTATATTTTAAGTGGTTGTATGTTATCTCTGTTATTGACTTAGTTGTAAGAGAAAACTAGTTGGGCTTGCTTATTTTCTAGAGGCTTTTATAAGTATCCTTAAGAACTTGTCAGGGAGAGTAATCCTATGATAATGCATCCCATACTACGAAAGAGTGGTGTGTATATACCCTATCTCTATACTATCCCCGTGTAGCTATTTCTTTGATACTTGTAATTTTAAATTTTAACTTCAAAATATAAAATAATATAAAAACTTTTCTGGTTTACAACATGTAAAATCTTAGACAAACCAATGGAATCCTTGATCTCCTACCTCACTGTACACTCAGCTGTTGTTGTCATGTCCGTGTGTGTGTGCAAATGTCACATAACCTTTTGCTTTAATTGCTCCTGTAAATAACTGCTTTGAAAGGTTAATATTTTATGATACAACCTAGTTGTCTCCAGAATTTAAATATGATTTTTAAGATACTTGGTTTAAATTTCTCTCTACATATAAACAGTTTAGCATTAAGGGTTTATTTTAATGATATTCTGATTATTGGCCAAGTGTAATATTTTGTAAAATACAGCATTACCTTTAATAGCCAGCATGTAATACAAGTAACTACACTACCTCATACCTACATGATTTTCAAATCGTAATACAGAGGGACAGAGAGAGAAAAGATTTTATCTTTGTTTTTCGGCCATAAGGTGGGGAAATTTTCTATATATTGCATAGCATTACACATTTATGCCTATTTTAACATTAACTTCTAAAGAAGTTTTTTCTAAGAAAGTTTGTTTTGATTTTTTTTTTTTTAAGGCTGCCGAAGAGGACAAATGACAGGATTATGTATATACAGTGTATATCTTTTCCTTCATGCAGAATTTTGGAAAGGTTGTTTTCAGTTTGTATAGGGCATATTTACGTAATCATTGTTCCTTATTCTATTAATTGGCCTTCTCAGTGCTTGATGATTTTTGAAAGACACTTATGTCTAACTCAGTAAAGTAACATTACCTTAAAATTGCTTTCATTGTTTGAATGCTACAACTATAGCCAATAATCTGTTGTGAAATTGTTACTTCCAGAACAAATATGTTTATAAATTAAATCTTGGTTCTCCATCTGTAAATTTAATAACATAATTTACTATAGCTTAATGCTTAACCAATTTTAAATAAGGAGTTAAATGACGATACAGGTTGCATGTGGACATTTAGCCACATTAACAACTTGGGGAAAAAATCGAACAAATGGCAATGCTATAATGAATTCTCAGGTGAACTTTTTTCAGTTTTGAAACATCTATTTTGAATCTGTAAATATTTTAAGTGTTTTATTAGGCATGTGATAAACTATTCTTTGAAATCTATTGGGCAGTTAGAAAATTTAAAGCCATAATGGTAAAAGTTGGCATACTGATGGTGAAATAAACAGAAATTATAACATCTATTGATTTTTTTGTATCTTTCATAATATAATTTTCGAATAATGCAATAAAACCACTAAATTTATATATCCATGTCCTGTTAAGATCATGATTCGTTAAAAGGCAACTTTCATAGTATTTAATTTACATTCTTTCTCATGTGCTTATCCAAATGTAGCAAAACCATAAATGTTAGATATTGGTGATAAATTGACAGATAAATAAAATGATCTAAAATTGCCTCTAATTGAATAGAGTTGTACATT
Organism: Ursus americanus; assembly: GCF_024610735.1. Classification (NCBI taxonomy): domain Eukaryota; kingdom Metazoa; phylum Chordata; class Mammalia; order Carnivora; family Ursidae; genus Ursus; species Ursus americanus. The sequence continues at coordinate 84,647,638 of NC_142130.1, forward strand.
CCATTTCAATTTTCTCACCTTTCATGTGAATTTACTGATTTTAGGCTTTTGATCAAAATCAGTATGACTTATGGAATTTGTATGAGAGAATGTTTCGTTGTTTATTATGTCTGAAAAAAAATATTTCCAGCACTCAGATAGTTAAGGAGCACAGATTTTAGCCTGACTACTGATATACTTAATCTCTGTGTTCTGATAGAGATGTAGGGCTTTTTTAAGGGGGTGTTAGGGCTTTTAAGGAGGTACTATATTAGTTCTTAATTTTGTTTGTTTGTTTGTTTGTTTGTTTGTTTATTTAGTAAGTAAGCAAGCCTCATGCCCAGCATGGATCCCAGTGCAGTTCTTGAACTCATGACTCGGAGCTCGAGACCTGAGCTGAGACCAAGAGTCAGATGCTTAACCAACCAAAGCACCCAGGTGCCCCATCCTCTTAATTTTTAAAGATTTATCTGCTGAGTCACCTCTACTAGGTTCCATTCAACTTCTAATCAGTCCTTGATATCAAGCTTTGAGCAGCTGCTCAGAGCTATTGGCAGTCCAGAGCATGGTCTGGACCATTTGAGAAATAAAAAGATGGTAGGTGAAGTCCACGTTGCTGATGGAGGCCGGGCTGTAGTGCACAGCTCTGTAGCTGCTTTGCCCAGTGAATTTGCTAAAAGCAAACTCTGGATTTAGGCAGACTTGCAATGTTGAGGCCTGAGAAAGCTGCCTCTAAGGGATGGTTTCTCCTTTATGTGGACTCCAGCTGTGCAGCGCCAACTGTGGACAAGCCACTTGCACCCGACACTGATCCCTCCACCATTCCCTCCTTGGGCCCGAACACAGAGTGGCATTTGGGGCAGTGGGTGTAGTGCTGGTGACTGCCACTACTGGCTAAGAGCTAGAACCTTGCCAGCCCTCTCTGGTGCATTGGAATCCAGCTGCCTCAAAACAGCTGGAAAGCAGCACATATTCTTCCCAGGTTTGCCTAAAAGCCTCGTGAAGGGTACTTTCCCCCAGGAAACTGCGGCAGTGGTGCCTGGAGGTTGCCCGCTGGGCTGAGGGCCTGCTGTGGGTGTTAGGGCCTCCACAGGCCTGCTGCTTGCAACTTCATTTACTTGATGCCACGTTGCACGCACTTGCTAAGGCTTCTTGCAGTCCACCAAAGGGGGCCTTCCCGGGGTTATTCCTGCCAGTTGAATTTAAGTTCACAGGTAGTAGAGTTGAGATAATGGCATCGGCAGACCGGCGGGGGGGCGGGGGGGCAGGGGGGGGTGGTACAAGGGATCTCTCCATCTCTTCCCGTATCTCAGAAACCACTGAGTGTGGTTTGGGCACGCTACGTACTGTGTGCTGGGAATACAACTTTCTCTGGGATAACTGCTCTAATGGCTGGAGATTGGCTGACTTTCAAAACGGGGTGCAAATGCTGTGGTAATCTTGTGTGTCTCATTATTAACTCCAAGTCACTTTAGACTCTTGGCATCAGGCCAGGACAACTTCTGAGTCCCTGAAGAAATGACACTTTCAGTGAGGGGTGACCCACACCTCTACTGAGGTCTTCATGCCTTTTGCTTAAAGGCTCACTCAGCCTTTTCAAAGGTGCAAGGAGGGCAGTTGGGACTCCACAGAAAGTCACATTTGGTGAGTAAAGGACCAGAAGCTCCATGACCCTCCAGATCCAGAATGCTCACAGGCTGGTCTAAAACCTCTCACCCAGGCCACCTGGTCTCCTGTGAACACCCACTGGCCAATAGAAGCCTCCACCTGCCACCAAAGTTAAAATTCCGGGGCTCCATGCTAGGGCACGGGTCCACATGATTCCAGGTCACATATTCTATTCTGATGTTGATTTCTCCATGTCTCTAATGCTGCTGCCCACAGGCTTCCAGAGGGGCGTTTCTTATTCTGTTCCTGAATTGTGAACGATTAGAGAAATAAAATGAAGGGCTGGTGGATGGAAAACCAAAATAAAACCTTCAGTGTACTGATCAAAAATAGTTGAAGGAACAGCTTAGAGTGCGAGCCTAGTGGGAAGTCCAGAATGAGGCCAGTGTGCCAGGTCAATTTGTTTCCTGTTAGCAGGAAGTAACCCTCCCCCCTCCTGGTTCCCAGGTGGAAACTTTCCTCCGAACAGCACCGCACCACCCGCATAGACTTCCTTGCTCATCAGCATCGGGGTGTGGAGGGGCAGAGGGCAACCACTGCGCTTTTGAGAAGAACGACCATGCCCAGCAGAGGACAACCAGTTCTTCCCAAATTTATCAACCAGCTAGGTCACCACCTCTCCAGGGAGGGGATGCGTAGACAGATTAAGGGGTCGATCTTCTCCCAGCAATCTGAGGTTAAGGGAAGGATAGGGGTGGGGGAGAGGAATCTTGTGGAAGCAGTGAGGCTGGAGACTTTGAAAAATTTACAAGCAGAGAAGCGGCAAGATACCCAGAGAAGCCGGCCCCAGTGAACCTCACAGACCTGCCATCCATCGTCCCACCCTCCCATCCAGCCCCTGTGGGGACCTAGGTTCAGGTTTACAAAGTGTGACTTTATGCTTAACCCCAACCCTCATCTCTCTTTTCTACCCTGCTCTTAAAGTATAAATGAAAAGATAATGGAAAAGATTTTAAAAATTGAGTGCAGCACATTCCTTTCTCCTTTCAACATATCTGTCTTTTCAGCAGACGTGGTCTTCTTCCTCCCCTCTGGGTTCACACTTAATCACTGTCCTGAAAACCAGCTGTTTCCTAAGAGTCAATTTCCTTCTTTCAGGAGACGGCACCTAAATGATTTTCTAGATGGTTCTTGATATGCAGGCTTCTGATGTGATATTAATCTCTTGCAAGGAGATCCCGTTAATACCCAGAGCACCAGTCAATATGGAAATATCCACTGTAATGTAGTCTTTCTAAAGTAATACCTCTTTGGTCCACTTTGGAAACTTACTGTCTTTTTGCTCTGGACTGTTAATCACCAAGAATAGTCCTTTGTAAAATAACTATACTTATGTTTGATCGCTTCGACTTAAATGATAAACTTAAGTGAACAGGACCACTACCAGTACCTTTAAAATAATTTTTTTTCTGAAGAAAATATTTTTAAATGCCCTGTTTGGGCCTTGTTAGAGCTTCTTCTTCTTCTTCTTCTTCTTCTTCTTTTTTTTTTTTTTTAAGATTTTATTTATTTGACAGAGAGACAGCCAGCGAGAGAGGGAACACAAGCAGGGGGAGTGGGAGAGGAAGAAGCAGGCTCCCAGCGGAGCAGGGAGCCCGATGTGGGGCTCGATCCCAGGACTCTGAGATCATGACCTGAGCTGAAGGCAGATGCTTAACGACTGAGCCACCCAGGCACCCCCTTGTTTGAGCTTCTTATCTGGTTTTTAGAAGACCTCACCTACAGCACTCTGCATCTGACATTTGAGGGGTCTGTTGTGGAAAATAAAATCTTCCCAAAAAGTCTTCCATACTGTTCCTAGAACTTTGGGTATCTGTTCAAACAGCTCTGTTTCAGCTGGACAGATAAATGAGTTAGCATCTGGGAGGGAAGCTTGATGTGGAATCAAGGATGGGGTTTGGAATTTATAAGAATCAGGAGTGGAGCACACGTAAATTAAGGAGAACAAGTTGCTAAGATAAGGTAGGAGAATTTGGCTCATATAAGCACTTCATAGATTGACCTTCTGTTCACTAGGGTCTGGGAGAGCAGACAGCTGCAAACATACTTTAAATAGGGTAAAGATGAAGTATGCACTTAAGGACTAAAGGAATTGCACAAATGTACGCAATGACTAGGCACAAATCCAGGTCCTTTCACAAAGTGCTGTGGGGGCGAATAGAAAGAGCACGGACATGGAGTTAAGATGGACCTAGTTTTGAAGCCTGGCTTGGACGCTTAATCACCATAGAACCATAGGAAATTGATTTCTCCTAGACATAGTTTCTTATCTGTACGTCTTCCATATTGGGTCTTCTGGCCCTTGAGATCAAAGTAAGATTGACCCAAACTTCCTTTCACACTCTGTGAAAATCCAATTCAACTCTCCAACACACATTTATTAAATGCTATCCTTAAGTTGGGGAGGGAGCTGGATTTCTGGAGTGTGAGTGTGGGGATCAGTGGTCAGACTGGCTTAGAGTCCGTCTCATGGTCACACTGTCTTGAGGTGCCTATTTCCATCAAATTAGTTCAGCTTATCAGTTGTTGTGTGCTGGGTTTGATACCTTGTTGATGGAGCCATTAAACTCAATGACTTCCTTTAGTTCCACCAAAGTGAATAATTAATTAATAGGCTACAGCTCTAGACTTGTATGAATAGAGTTAGCTTTAATTAAAATTTGGGGAATATTGTATTTCTATAACAGCAATGCAAATGGCTGCAAAGAAAACACTATTAGCCTTGCCTTAACATCTTCCCCTCCACTGGGGAGTTTTCGTAGGCTGCCCAAACTCATGTTGTGTCTTAGCCTCATGCCGTCCCACTGGCTCCTCTCTTCCCTTCTACGCCTTGATGGCCCAAGGGACCCACATTCTTCTCTCTTAAACATGTGGAGCATCTGTTCAGTTGACCCCAGTCTCAGCCTCTGAAGGTGGCTTTAGACCATCTTCACTTACAAACCCATGCAAAGCCTCAACAGAACAGAGGGCATACATGGAGAAGGATCTGGCCTGTCTCATCCATTCATTCAACAGAACTAAGCACCAGGAGGACCCACAAAACACTGTTCTGGGTTCCAGGGATCCATTAGAGAAAGAGAGGGACCAAAATCTCTGCCCTCACTGGGTTTAAGTTCTAGTTAGGGTAAATGGACAATAAACAAAATTACAAAGCATCTGGTATATTAGGTGGTGAAAAGAGACACAAGAAAAATAAGCATGGAAGGACAGGGGGTGGCAGTGTTGACTAGGATGACAATGGAAAACCATCTGAGGAAAATGACATTTGAATAAAGGACTAAAGGAGGTGAAGCAGGTTATGAATTACTCCTGGCTCAAGTTGTAAGCAGAAATGGAGAAAATACCGATCTTGTATGGTTGTAGGATCAAATGAAACAATGTATGGAAAAGTTCCTATCGGAAGACCAGTGAATATATACCCAGCGTGTAGTAAGTTTCAGTCTTCCTACTACATAAAATGGTACCATTCAGTACAATGCCTTCTAGCCACAGGAGACTGTTTTTTAACTTACATTACTTAAAATAATATTAAAAATTCAGTTTCTCTGTCTCACTAGCCACATTTCAAGTTCTCGATAGCCACATGTGGCTAGTGGCTGCCATTTTGCACCGTGCAGATGGAGAACATTTCCATCATTGTAGAAAGTTCTATGGATAGTGCTCAATAGAATGTCCAACATTGATAAATCAAAGAAAATGTAACAGGAGTGCTCTGGGACTTTGTTGTCTTAGAATTTCATTCAGCTCAAGCCTCTAGACTGAGGACGATAGGAGACAGATGGGCCCACATACTAGAGTGCCAGCGTGGACAGTGCAGGACTTACTAAAGGTTGCCAAATTTGCCCTTTAACCAGACCAGCTCTGGCTTCCAGCTTAGATAAGAGAAAGTTCATGATTCATTGAGAGATTAGATTCTTTCAAGTGAATGCATGAGAGAGTGCTGTGGGGAGCAGAGGGGGAGCTTCTATTCCTAAAGCCAAGAGAAGGGACACCCAGGGCGCCTCACGCAGAGACAGGGTTGTCTGCTGGAAGGGGAGGCAGCCTGCTCACTCCCGGCTGGATGCGTCTGGGCTGCAGAAACCCGTCTGCTCCCGCTCTGCTGCTCTCAGAGCAAGTTCAGAAAGAGCTCTTGGGTGATCTGAGGTGTGTTCTTCGGAGTTCGAGAGGGGGTCTGTGTGAAGGGAGAAACACTGCTCCTCAGTGCGAAGTCTCCTGGAGGGAAGGAGGGCTGAGCTGCCTGTGGGAACAGGCTGAGGAGAGACAGCCGCAGGGGAAGAGCCCGTCCTGCTACCTGTGGCCACAGCACAGGAGCCCACGGTGGGGCCACATGTGTGGCAGGGGGTTGGGAGGCTCCAGCTAGATAAGGACCTGCCTTTACGATAAGGGACAAAGTCCACATATGGTGCAGGGCAAGCGTCTGGGTGGAGCCGTCGCTGTCAGATGTCAGTTTGGAGGAGCCTCACCCCTGTCGCTGTGGAGGATCTCCGAGGAGCCCACAGCTCGGTCCCCTGGTGGGTTATCTGCCTTGACAAGAGGGTGCACAGCAGAGCAAGACTGTAAGCTGAGGAGGGGGAAGGCAGAGGCTGGCAGTGAAGGAGCAGGCTGTGTGCCATCCCCCGGGGCTGGTCCGGGGGGAGCGGGACTGCAGGACCCACGCTGCTCCCCTTTCACCTTTTCCACCCGTGGCGGTAGCTCCTGGGCTTCTGACATTTGCTGCCGTGCAGGTCCAGGGTTCCCAGCCCTGCGACTTTCCGAAAGAAGCCACACTGCTAGGTTTTTGTGTGAAACGACCCGATTTTCAAAAATAATGTATATTTCAAACAGATTCTGTCCCAGGTTTTGGAATATCTGAAAATGAAACTGTTCTTACGAGTCCAAAGCAATGGTAACGTTCTGAGGTTTGCGCCAGCCACCAGCAGGGGGTAGGGAAGAGACACGGACCGAGTATCCGAAGCGGTGGAAGAAAAATCAGAAGGTTACTGGATCGTGTCTTCAGAGCTGGGTTCACTTTGCACGGTGGCGACAGCTCTAACCACCAGGTGCAGTTTTCTTCCAGCCTCCAGAAACTACTACGGTGGCTCTGTGGCATTTGTTAGGGAAACATGCCCATTTTCTTCTCTATTTCCTATGTAAGGTCTTGGGCTCTGACTTTTCTCTCCTTGTCTTTCATGAAACTGGTTTCTAAAATTCGCTTTGCAGGGAAGTGCCTTTCTGTGCTCTTCTAGGTGCTTACCATGGGTAGGGCATCTGGGTGCATCCTAGGTATGGCTGCAGATTCTTTTAGCACTCCTCCCATGGAAAGGTGGGATCTCTGTCTCCTCTCTTTGAATCTTGCTGTGACTGCTTTGACCAATAGGTACGACGCCATGGAAGTGATTTATATGAATTTTGGGCCTAGGTCACAAAAGGTCATGTGGTTCCCACTTGAAAGAAAGAAAGAAAGAAAGAAAGAAAGAAAGAAAGAAAGAAAGAAAGAAAGAAAGAAAATTTCCAGAACACCTGCTTTTGGACCCCTCCGTCAACATGAACAAGCCTAACTACTCCGAGGCCATCAGGCAGTGAGAAAGCCCAAGTCACAGGGAAAGGCCATGTGTGGGCACTCCCATTGAGAATACCAGCTGAGCCCAGCCCTCAAGTCATGTCAGGCTCAGTGTCAGATATGTGAGTAAAGATTCCAGCCCCCAGTCATGCAAGCCATGCCCAGCTGTTTGAGTCTCTCCAGCTGAGGTCTCTGATATCGTGAAACAGAGATAAACCGTTCTTGTCGCTGATTCCTGGAATCCGTGAATATAAAGAAAAATGATAGTTATGCCACTGAATTTTGAGGATGGTTTGTTACACAGTAATTGATAACCAGGACCCTAGAATATCTGGACTCTAGACGCCAACTGCCTTCTCTCCATTTGCATGTCTAATCATCACCACAAACTTAATATAGCCAAAAGAGACTTTGAATACTCTTTCCTGACCCGAACCCTGCTCTTCTTCTGGCCTTTCCATCTCAGTAAATTATACCATTGCTCCAGGCAAAATCCTTGGAATCATCCCTCATTTTTCCTTTAACTTTATTTTTTACATCCAATCCACCAGCAATGCCTGTTGCTTTGATCGCAAAGCACAGCTTTAATCCCATTCAGTGGTCTCCTTGCCGGATACCAATATCTCATCTCTCCACCATGCCGCGAAGATGTCTTCTAATTCTTCTCCTCATTTTCCTCTTGTCCCTTTGCATTCCATTCTACACAAAGGAAAGAGGGTGGCTTTTATGACACGGGAGCAGGGAGCAGGTCATGTCTCTCTTCTGCTTAAAACACTTCAGTGGTTTTCCTTTTTAAAAAAAATAAAATAGAAACCCTTTTCAATGGCTTTCTGTCCTTTCTACCCCACCCATTACATTTCATATCACTCCCCCCTTTTGTCATTCTCTTTCAGCCAGAGGTCCTCCCTGTTCCTTCGACGTGCCAAAGTTTTCCTTCGTCCTCTATGCTGCACTTGAAAAGGAGCTGGCCAAGAACTTGGTTTGGAATCCTTAGGTGACCACTCACCTCCAGCCTGCAAAGGTGGTTGACAAGACTGAGAGGAGCTTTTTATTTATTTTATTTTATTTTATTTTATTTTATTTTATTTTATTTTATTTTATTTTATTTTATTTTTCTAGTGGATATCTTTATCTAAAAAAAATAACATGCAAAGCAAGATTTAAAGGAATAGCCACATTGAGGTACAGCTATGTGTTTTTTGTATCAATCTGTTAATCACTGCTTAAACTTCCCTCCTAATCCCTCCCCCACCCCCAATTAAGTTGTTCAATGTATTGATACAAGTACTTAAGGCTTGTATGCAGCCAGCTCCGGTTGTTCTTTAGAGCACTTTAGCTTCAGGTGTTCTTGCAATAGGATTTTTATTTTATTTTATTAAATAATATTTATTTTGTTATATTAGTCACCATACAGTACATCCCCAGTTCTTGATGCAATGTTCCATGATTCATTACTTGCATATAACACCCATTGCACCATGCAATATGTGCCCTCCTTAATACCCACCACCGGCCTATCCCAACCCCCCACTTCCCTCCCCTCTGAAGCCCTCAGTTTGTTACCCAGAGTCCACAGTCTCTCATGGTTCATTCCCCCTTCTGTTTACCCCCTCTTCTTTCTTCCCTTCCTCCTCCTACCGATCTTCCTATTTCTTACGTTCCATAAATGAGTGAAACTGTATGATAATTATCTTTCCTGCTTGCCTTATTTCACTTAGCATAATCTCCTCCAGTCCCGTCCATGTTGCTGCAGATGTTGGGTAATCGTTCTTTCTGATGGCTGAGTAATATTCCATTGTATATATGGACCACATCTTCTTAATCCAGTCGTCTATTGAAGGACATCTCGGCTCCTTCCACGATTTAGCTATTGCGAACAATGCTGCTATGAACATTGGGGTGTATATGGCCCTTCTCTTCACTATGTCTGCATCTTTGGGGTAAATACCCAGTAGTGCAATGGCTGGATCATAGGGTAGCTCAATTTTTAACTTTTTAAGGGACCTCCATACTGTTTTCCAAAGTGGCTGTACCAACTTGCATTCCCACCAACAGTGTAAGAGGGATCCCCTTTCTCCACATCCTCTCCAACATTTGTTGTTTCCTGCCTTGTCCATTTTTGCCATTCTAACTGGTGTAAGGTGGTATCTCAGGGTGGTTTTGATTTGAATTTCCCTGATGGCTAATGATTTTGAACATTTTTTCATGTGTCTGGTAGCCATTTCTATGTCTTCATTGGAAAAGTGTCTGTTGAGAGGAGCTTTTTAGAAAAGATAATCACTTTAGAAAAAAAAGTGGTCACGGGCCTGAGACTCTAACCTGAAGCATAGGGAGAGGCCCTATGAGAAGCTTGCTAGAGAAGCCTTGGACATGAGCCACCTAGAGTTTGGGGGACACAAAGGACTGGTGCCAAACTCATGAAAATAGAAAACAAGATGAGAGGTGGATGGACCACCTTTGGCAGCAGGATAGAGAGCCGCTTTTGCAAGGAATTGAGGCTGGCGTGGGTCAGCACTGGAGTCCCGCCAATAGGTATGGAACCCAAAGGAAGACGATTTGCCTGGGCTTATTTCAAAGGGAGGCTATACAAGAGGGCTTCTGCCAGGACAGTGAGGCAGCTTTGAAAAGAAGCTGAGACTGACTTTCAGTACAGAAGCTGAAGAGAAATTGCAAGTAGCCAACCTGTGGAGATTGAAATGCTGAGCAGGAAGCGGGGAAAGAGGCTTGGGGAAGAGCCTTCTGTGCCTTCTCGCGTGAAGCGGCAATTGCATGTGCAAAAGCTGAGGGACAAGAGGGGGCTGATTTATTTGTGCAACTGCAGGGTGTTCAGTATGACTGAAAGCTAGGCGTGTGGGGGCAGGGTGATGACGCCTCCAGGGTGGGGGAGTGGCGTGAGATGAGCTGGGAGAAGTGACAGAAGCGTCCAGATTTTCTTTTTTCTTTCTTTCTTTTTTAAAAAAAGATTTTATTTATTTATTTGAGAGAGAGAACGAGCAGTGGGGAGGGGCAGAGGGAGAGAGAGAGAGAGAGAGAGAGAGAGAGAGAAAAGCAGACTTCCCGCTGAGCAGGGAGCCTGATGCGGGGTTCGATCCCAGGACCAGGAGATCATGACTGAGCAGAAGGCAGATGAGCCACTGAGCAACTCAGGTGCCCCAAGGGTCCAGATTTTCTTAAGTATATTGTGATGTTTGGAATGCATCTTAAAGACAGTGGAAAGCTTTGAAAGATGTGATCTGATCAGTTGTGTTTTAGGAAGTTGGCTTTGGCTCTAGTGAGGAGAATGGCTTGTGGCATGAAAGAGGAGATTTGGGGAGGTCAGGGATAGACTGTGGTGGCACTTGGTGGCAGTGCCAGCAGGAACACAAAAGAGTGGCCAGATTCGTAAAACATTTAGGAAAGAGGTGACCGATTTGAGGTGGGGAGACAGACTGGTAAAAGAAGAAGAATCATGGGCAACGAGTCCCAGATTTCTTTCTTGAATAATGGAGTAGAAGATGTTGGTATCTGGTGAGGTGGTGAACACAAGATCAAAGCAGGTTTGCGGAACAGATGCTGCGTTCAGGGGTGCATGCACAGCACGTAAAGGACATAGTGTGCTTGTGTGTGAGGTCTACTTGCTAGTTGACATTTAGGAGGTGAGCTCAGGAGGAAGAATTGTGTCAAAGCTTCACACTTATGCCATTAACATATGGTCCATGTTTGAACCCGTGTGTCTGGAGTGTGTACAGTGAGCAGAGAAGATGGTCTAGGGCAGACCCCAAAGGAATACTAATGAGTAGGAAGGAAGAACCCACAAAGGACCACCAGAAGGGAGGGAAAATCAGAAGACAAGAATAACATGGAAGACGGGTGTTAGGAAGAAAAGTGGTAATAGGAAGGCCTGAACATTTCCACTGGTGGTGAGGTGTTCAGGCTGAGCTTAACCATGACCAACTCTAGGGGGGCTGGGGAGCTTGATAATTGGGAGTCAGAAAAGCAAAAACAGTGTGTGTAAGGAACAGTTGTTTTGCTGTAACCAACAAATGGGTGAAAATATCTTCAAATGCAATAACAAGAAGCTGAAATAAAACTAAGGTTTTACAGTCAAAGATTTAAAAGATGATCAAAACTTAATGTCAACACGTGTATGAAGAATGAGCACTATTATTTGAGAGGTAAACTGGTGGTTTGACATCTAAAGATTTATTCACAAGATTGTTCCAGATCTTATGGTCTAGTTGGAGAAATGTGGCTAGAACTAAATGGTAGGGTGCCAAAGGCTTACGGTAGGGGACTCCCCGTGTGTTATAATGGGTTTGTTTTTCTCTATTTTTTATTAAAATATATATAACATAAAATTTACAATTTTAACCATTTTCAGGTGTATAATTCCGTGGCATCAAGTACATTAATAATGTTATGCAAGATCACCATTTGAAACTCTTCACCCACTAAAAAATAACTCACAATTCTCCCCTCCTCCCAGCCACCATGACCACTATTTTACTTTGTGTCTCTATGATTTGACCACTCTAGGTACCTCATAGAAGTGGTATCATATAATATTTATCTGTTTGGTGTAGTTTATTTCACTTAGCATAATGGTTTTATGATACGTCCACCTTGTAAGCATGTCTTAGAACTTCTTTCCTTTTCAAGGCTGAATAATGTTCCATTGTAGCTATCTACTACATTTTGTTTATCCATTCATCCATTTCAATGTTTTTGTTTGTTTTGAGTATAGCTGATACGCAATGATACATTAGTTTTAGGTGTACAACTTAGCAATTTGGCAAGTTTATACATTATGCTGTTCACCCCAGTGTAGCTACCATATGTTCCATTTTGTGACTATTATAATATCAATGACTATATTCTCAATGGGGTTTTAAAATATGGTCGTTCTAGTATTAATTCCTTTAAAAATTATATTGTATTGACCATTACAAGTAAAGAGAACAAACAAAAACATGTTAGGTCTTTAATAGGGAATTATACATAAAATAAAATTTAATTTGGTTTTAGGAAGGGGAATGTGGGATGCAGATGAATGGAATGAAATGAATATATTTGAAATTGAATGATTATATAAGGTGAGTTACTGAGTTAAAATAAGGAGAAAAAGTTATACATGTTTCTCCACTGACTTTTGTATCATTGTGTATTCTTATCTGTTAACTCCTGCATACTTTCAGAAGAGGGATTAATGTCTACTTTTAGGCACTGCAACTGATGAAAACCTAGAGAAGTTTCTGTAGGAAGACTGCTGCACTGATGGGTTTCCACATCTCCATGGAAACACCTCCTCATCATGAGATCATGACATTGGAGGGAGGAAGACTGTTGAATGGTTCCAGGCAAAGACCATGATGTACACAGGATTGGACTTGCCATTTTTGGGGATTGAGGGAGTGTGGGTGTGGTTTTGGGGAATTGATGGAATGTCTACCAATTGCATCATCTCTGCAGAAATAACTGAAAAATGAACTACTTGGTCTGGTATAGTAATTAGCTGAAATTTCTAGAAGCTTCCCTATATAGGAGCTGAGTCGGAATATTTGTGAGCCCAAGTCACTGAAAAACCTGTTATTGAAGAAAAACTGGGTGGTGTGTGCATACACCATGACTTCCTTTTGAAATAAGATTCTGAATCTAGCTTTTTGCCTGGAACTCCAAGATAAGTAGAAATTTTGAAAATACTGCAGTCTGTTCTTTTGAGAGGTTAACCTGTTTAAAGCATAGCCTGTTAAAAAACACAGTAGTTTCTTTTATGAGGAAGCTGTGTCCTTTCTTATGAGACTTTGTGAAAAAAAAATGGCTTTTCAGTAGTAGGGAAGACTTTAGAAGTAGGAAAAGTGAATAATAACTAGTTATAGTAAGTTAGAACCAATTGTGTTTCTTCCTTTGCTGCTTTTTTGGCTTAAAGACAGAGAAAATTTGAAGCCCATTTCTGACTACATAAAACTTTATAAAGGCAATGTGTTTTTAACAAGATTTCTGTTAAATGATTCATTTATTTTCCAATTCCTCTATAGCTTTTATGTGAATTTATCTTGTATAAGAGTTAAATAAAGTAGATAGATGTAAGATATATGAAATGAGCAGCTTTTCTATTTATCAGCAATAAATTAGCTAGAAAATATCCAGATAAAAGGTTTACCTTATATAATGATAAAAACAAAATAGACTTTTCTAGAAATAATTCTGGTGAGAAATTGCAGAAACTTTCTTAAAATAAATTGAAAAGCTATTTTTGAGAGATGTCATGGAAAATTTAAATAAAGGGAGAACTCTATTATATTTCTGAGTGGGGAGAAGGGTGTATTCGTCAGCTTGGGCTTCCACAGCAAAACACCACAGTCTGTGTGGCTTAAACAACAGAAAGTTATTTTCTTGAAGTTCTAGGGGCTGGACCAAGTTTCCAGTAGGGTTGGTTTCTGGGGAAGCCTCTCTCCTTGGCTTGTAGAGGGCCACTTTCTAGCTGTGCCTTCACATGGCTTCCCTCTGTATGCTCAGAGAGAGAGGTTTCCCATGTTTTTTCTTCTCTTGTCTTTTTTTTTAGTTTTTTTATTATGTTATGTTAGTCACCATACAGTGCATCCTTAGTTTTTGATGTAGTGTTCCATGATTCATTGTTTGCGTATAACAACCAGTGCTCCATGCAATACATGCCCTCCTTAATACCCATCACCGGGCTAGCCATCCCCCCTCCCTCCTCCCCTCTGAAGCCCTCCGTTTGTTTCCCAGAGTCCACAGTCTCTCGTGGTTCATTCCCCCTTCTGTTTACCCCCCTTCATTCTTCCCTTCCTTCTCCTACCGATCTCCCTGCTATTCCTTATGTTCCACAAATGAGTGAAACCATATGATAATTGTCTTTCTCTGCTTGACTTATTTCCCTTAGCATGTCTTTTCTTCTTATATGACACCAAGGGTTCGAGCCCCACTCTTAGGACCTCGTTTAACTTTAATTACCTCCCTAAAGGTCCTATGTCCAAATACAGTCCCATTGAGGGTTAGGGTTTCAATATATGAATTTCGAGGGGGCACAGTTCAGTCCAAGCAAAAGGAAAACGTGAAGATGTTGGCTCTGGCCAAATCCACGAATTTCCAATTAAAATACTAATAAGATTTTTGTGTGTTTGGCAGGGTTGGAGAATTTCAAAAAAAATTGCTCTTCCCTTCAACTGAAAGGATAAATACTTCAACACAAAGGAATAAAAAAGATAAATGAGGGTAGGGTGAGGTTGGGAAGATTATTCACACCATGTATTGAAAATATTGTAAAGTTTCATGAATTAAAAATGTAGAAATGGGCTGAGGTTAGAATCTCAGTAGAACAGAATAGCTATCCCTGAATATCCACTTTTAAAGATGTATATTTATATATTATTATATTGTATGTATTGTGTATTAATTATATATGTATGTAATATTTACATATAATACAATCTAAACTATAAAGTATTTATTATATATTTATAAAGTTATATATAAACATGTATTATACACGTGAAATATATATTTCACTGTTTGCATAGTATAAAATATACACATAAATCTTCAGGAAAGAAGAAGTTTACATTTGTGTGTGTGGTTTGGTGGGGGAAAATGATGCTAGAAAAAGTGGCAATTGAGGAAAAATTCCTTACTTCACATCATAATCAAAACCAAATTCCAGATATATGATACTTAAATCATGGAAAGATAAAATACAAGTGAATCTTAATCTAACCTTTGACCATGCCAGTACTTTGTAAACTTAGAAGTAATGGGAGTAAAATTATACGGAAGATACATTTTTAGTAAATAAAAGTCAAAACTTGTGTATATTTAAAAAGGAGAAATAAAAAATAATCAAAAATGTTTGTTGCCTGGATGAAAGATGTCATGGCAGCATGTGAGGAAACATCTTGATTGATAGTCAGGGCACTCCCTGTGCATTGGCCAGATGCCATGTGATTACTGACTCTCTTTCTTCCTGGATTATGTAAAATACATATGGATCCAAGGGTACATGTGTGTACGTGTGTGCACGTATATGTGCAGTGGTGGCTGCATGTGTGTGTGTGTGTGTGTGTGTGTAATTTGCTCTTTAAACAGTATGATCACATATATTATTTTCTTCTGCAAACTGTTTTAAAGACCACCATGTCATTTTTTTTTTGAAATATTTTATTTATTTATTTGAGAGAAAGAAAGAAAGAGAGAGAGAGGGCGAGAGAGCGAGCGACGGCACAAGCGGGGGGGGGGGGGCGCTGCAGAGGAAAATGGAGAAGCAGACTCTCCGCTGAGCAGGGGGGTCCCATGAGGGGCTCCATCCCAGGACCCTGGGATCATGACCTGAGCTGAAGGCAGACGCTTAACCCACTGAGCCCCCCAGGCGCCCCAAGGCCCACCATGTCTTACCTAATTGTGGAGCGTCAGGCGAGGAAGATCAGGACCTGGGTGGGGTGTGAGCCCACTTCACAAAGACCAGGTCTGTTTTCTCTTACGACATCTGTTGGTGTTGCTAGAACTCTTTTCCGTCCCATCGTCTCACTCCCACTGCCTCCGTGAGACCTTTGAACTTTGCCCCTCACTTCAGTTCTTTTCTTACGTCTTCCTGCTGGAGTGACTGGTCCTGGGAGATGAGCTAATGCTCTGTCCTGGACCCAGGGGAGAGGGAGGACTCTTGCCACTGCGGTCATGTCACTTTTTCTGCCCTTTTCTTCATGGATGGGGGCAGGAAGAGCTGTGAGGTGATGGCAATTAAGGGTTAAAGTGAAAACTAGTTCCGTAGCAAGCTTAAAGCAGTCTCCCAAGCAAAAGCCAGTGGGCTAATATCCTTCCTATATAAACATCTGGCAAGACTCAGTAAAAAGAACACCAAACTCTGAAAGATGAACAGGCAATAGACATGACCAAGCAAGGTACAAAAGAAAACAAGGATACTCAGCAGGCGTACATTCAAGGACTTTGGAGTCAGACGGCATGGGTTAAAATTCTGCCGCCTCCTCTTGTTACTTGTGTATCTTTGGGCAAGTTAGTTAAGCTATCTATTTCTCAATTTCCTCATCTGTAAAATAGGGATGACGATGGTACAAGTAATAACAATATTATTAATAGCATCTACCTCACATGGTTGTTTCAAGTACCAAATGATTTTATAAATGTAAAGCTCTTAGACTATCCCTGGCACACACACTATTTAAGTGATATAGATGGTGATAATTATAGTTATCTCATTGGAAATGTAAAAAATGCTAAGTAGATAAACAATGAATAGAAATTTTCTATCAGAAAATTAGAAAAAATAAGAAATTAGAAAAAATAGAAACAATGAGGGGTGGTAACATTGGCACTCTCATACAGAGGTAGGGTTTAAAATAGATTTCATGAGAATACATATATGTTTGTATGTATATATTAACATATGTATTTACACACACACACACATATATATAAAATTCACAGTGGAATAGTACACATCCTTAAAAAAGATGAAATCTTGCCATTGGTAACAACATGGATGGACCCAGAGGGTATTATGTAAAGTGAAATAAGGCCACACTGAGAAAGACAAATACCATATGATTTCGCTCACATGTCAAATCTAAAAAACAAAATAATTGAATAAGCAAACAACAAGCAGGTCAGACCTATAAATCCAGAGAACAATCTGATGGTTGCCAGAGGGAAGAGGGGTGGGGGATGGGTAAAATGGGTGAAGGGGGAGGGAGGGAGGGCTTCCAGGGATGGAAGGAGCAAGTCATGGGAATAAAGGCACAGCTTTAGGAATACGGTCAATGATATTGTGCTGTGTGGTGACAGATGGCAGCTACACTTGCGAGCACAGCACAATGTATAGAGAAGCTGAACCACTCTGTTGGACACCTGAAACAAATGTAACATTATGTGTAAACTACACTCAAATTAAAAAAAATTAAATAAAAATAAAATACGTTTCCTGCTTTGGGAAAGCAATTTGTTACTTAAAATAACCTTTGACTCAGTAATGGTGCTCCTAGGAATCCATTCTGAGGACTAATTCTAAAAATTCCTTTATGTATCAAGATGTTCATTGTAGTGTTATCTAGTCTAGTAAATAATTGTGAATAAATCTTCAGATATGGAAAAAAGGAAATCCCTATACATAGACTCAAAGCTAAGATTTATTAAGGACGTATCTGGTGTCAGACATTATGTTCAGAGCTTTTCATGCATTTTTTTCACTTAATCCTCACAATAACCTCAAAAGGCAGATCTATTTTTATCCTCCTTTTAGGAGTTTTGTTCAGCTAATAAACTGTTTAGGATAAACACAGAACAATGTGAGAAATGCTCTTGGCAAATGCTAAGTATAAAAGCAAGGCACTTACATCAGTCCAGTATTAGTATAAACATGCATATTAAAATCTCCCTGTAAATTAAAAAAAGATTGAAAACAAGTCAGTCAAAGGTGAACACTTGTTCTTATTTATTCAAATTGGCTTTTGTCAGTACACATGAATATACAGACAGTAACCACTACCACAATAAAACTATCAAACACGATTTTAAAGAACAAAAACCTGAAAGGAAAATTTAAGGGTATGTCAGCCAGAAATCTAAAAGCAAGAAGTTACGTTTCACTCAGCAGAAAGCCAAAATCCTGTTGGTGGCCTCTAAGGCCTGCATGTTGACCTTTGTCCCCTTCTCTCATCTCTCCCCTTAGCCCTCTCCCTCTCTTGACTCCTCAGTTCCATAAGACTCTTCTTTCTCAGCATGCTAGGTGCTCTTACTCCACGGGCTTTGGCTCAAGTGGTCCTTTCTCCTGGAATGCTCTTCTGGCAGATACCCCTAACGCCCTTCCAGATGACATGTGTCCAATGTCACCTTTTCAGTGAGAATCCCCTAATGAAGCCTGTATCCTACCTTTATCCTCTCATCCTACCTCCAACCCCCCATTCTGCTCTTAAATTTCTCTTTCCATAATACCTGTCACCATCTGACATACTAGAGATTTGGCTTGTTTCTTTTGTCTAGGGTTCATGGTCTGTCTTGCTCTTCCAGAACGTAAGCTTCCAAGGGCAGGATATTTGAGTGATCCATACTGCACCTCAAGTACTCAGGACAATGTCTGGGACCTAGGAGGATCTCCAAAATGTTAGTTGACTGTTACTGGTGGTGGTGTCCTGGATGAGAGAAAGGAAGAAGAGGGAAAAAAAAATTCCTGAGATGAGCTCCGGGCAATGTGAGCAGTGGCTTGCTTGGAAAGTGATTATAATCTTATGGCTTTTGACTTACCAGTGTTGGTGATCTTATGGCTCCTATGGCACCTGCCCCCCCCCCCCCCACCCCGTAACTCTTTTCGATTGTTCTGGCTTTGTCAGAACTCACTGCACATTCTCTCTCTTTTTTCCCAGCCATAGATGGCAGCACACCACTGCCTACGATCAGATAAACAGGCTGAGTTTGTAAGTCAGAGCTGTTGGTCAGGAGAGAGCGGCTAATGAGTCATCAGTCCAAGCTGAATGGCAAATTAATGTCTTCATTAAGTGAACTAACCGGCTTCCCTTATAAACAAGGTCAGGGTATTTATAACCTGGTGCATTTCATAAAGCAAAATGCATCTATACGGGTGTAAGTTCACTATGGGACCCATGATTTATCTGCAGGAAGCATATGCAGAATCTCACATGGAAACCATCTTTAATAAGGATCGGTACCATTCTGATGTGACCATTAATAAAAGTCACCTTTGCTACGTAGCCTCATTTTTCTTACACAAGGTAAATGAAAAAGTGATTGCCTTAAATAGAAGCCACTCATACGAGATGATATTGGGTGGCCTGTTCCAAATGGAGTTCTTAGTAGTAAAAATGAAGTGTGATCCTTATCAATCAAATATGTCTACCACTTAGGTTCGAGAACTTATTTAACGTTTAGAGTAGAGGGCACGGGTACAAAGTTGATGTTTACCATCTACTGTCTGTGGCATGTGACATGCTTAATCTTGCCATCGTTGTCTGAGAACTATGTGAGAAGTTCAGAAACTCTTCTCACAACGAGACCTCAGGTGTCAGGGACCTGGGGAACTTCTGGTTCTAGATCCGTGTTGTACAATAGAAATATAAAGCAAAGTGCAAGTGTGAGTTGCCTGTGATATTGCATTGTGCATTTTAAGTTTCCTAGAAACCACACGGAAAAAAAGTGAAAAGAAAGAGGTGATGTTACTCTTAATTCTGTATTATATTTTGTTTAACCCAATACATCCGAAAATACTTAGCAGGCAATCAATATAAATATGACTGAGGTATTGTACGTGCCTTTCTTCTACACCAAGTATTCAAAATCTGGTATATATATTAGGCCCACAGCTCACCTCAGTGCAGACTAGCCACATTTCAAGTGCTCAGTTTCCGTGTGTGGCCCGTGCTCACTGTAATGTCCAGCTCATTTCGAAAGTCTTAGTCTCTGTGATGGTTTGAAGTGTATCCCTCCAAAACTGGTATGTTGAAGGCCCAGTCTCTAGGAGCTCAGAATGTGACCTTACCTGGAGATAGGGTCTTAACCACGTTAAATCAGGTCATTAGGGTGACCCCCAGTCCAGTATGACTGATATCTTTGTCAAAGGTGAAAATGTGGGGATAGACACACACAGGGAGGACAAAGATAGGGGTGATGGGTTCACAGGCCAGGGAAGGCCCAAGACTGTGAACAAAGGTCCCGTGGCTGGAGGAGCGGCCAGGAGCAGACTCTCCCTCACAGCTCTCAGAAGGAACCCGCCCTGCTGTCCCCTTGATTTTGGACTTCTAACTCCCCGAATTGTGAAGCAATTAGTTTCGGTGTTTTAAGCGACCCGCTTTGTGTTACTTGGTTCCCGTCAGCGCGAGGAAACAAACCCAGTTCCTTTCCTTGGTAGTGGTGATTTTATTCCATAACTCTGTAGCTTTCCTTTCTTGTCTTGAATCTTTTCTCCTCCTCTTCCTGTACTTCCTTCTTTTTTTTTTTTTTTTTTAAGATTTTATTTATTTATTTGACAGAGGGAGACAGCCAGTGAGAGAGGGAACACAAGCAGGGGGAGTGGGAGAGGAAGAAGCAGGCTCATAGCGGAGGAGCCTGATGTGGGGCTCGATCCCATAACGCCGGGATCACGCCCTGAGCCGAAGGCAGACGCTTAACCGCTGTGCCACCCAGGCGCCCCCCTGTACTTCCTTCTATGCTGTCTCTCAGCAGACTCTCCTGGAACCTTCCTCCGGGGCCTGCGAGCCAGTGGGGCATTTCCACTGCAGAAGAGCGAGAAGGCCGACTGGCTTCGGGCCCCTAATGGGGGTAACAGCGTCCCCTGCACTGTCCTCTGGAGCTGCTGTCGTGCGGGCAAGTGCTGAGCCAGAAAGTGCTTTGAAGCCACAACTCACGGCAGAGATGAGAATGAGTATTTTGTGTATCTTACTTGCACGTAGTAAGCACTCAAAGATGGGACTGTTTCCGGACAGAGCCCGTTCCAAGCTCAGGTTCGACGGCTTGCCGCTTGAAAATCAACACTCCAGAGACAAGCGATGTCGAAAAAGAAAGGCTGCTTTCTTCAGGGAGCCAGCGACCTGTGAAGATGATGCACTAATGTCTCAAAGACATGTTACCTGTCCGGGCAAAGCTGGAAGGTTTCAAGGAGGAGGCCATGGGGAGACGCTGGGTGGGGGGGATACGGGCAGGAGAGGCAGGTGGCCAGGTGGTTCTTTGTGGGCCGGCATCAACTTGAACAGACTTGCTGTTTTCAAAGGTAGTCAGGCCTTATCTGCTGGGAGGGTCTGGTTCTTCACTCCTCAAGGCCAGTGGTCCACAAATCTCAAAGAAAGTAAGTGAGTTCTGCTACGGATCAAGAGACTTAGGTCAGTAAGCAAGGAGTGTGTATATTTGAAGCAAGTTAACCCTTAAAGCCGGTTGGAGTGCTGTTATAGGATGAAGTGTTCCCCAAATTACTTTGATTTCTTCTCCTTGTAATTATCTGGGGCTGCCAACTTGACAGAAGGGAATGAGGAAAGTGGATAAGGCCCTGACATTTCTTTTGCCACCTGGCAGTAGCGGGCTTCATAGCTCAGCTTTCCAGCACGGAAGGTATCCTTCTCTATCCAGTGCAGAAGCGCCCCCCCTCATTCACAAACCATGTGTTATGGGTGACACAGAGCCCACCCCCATCTCTAGAAATGGGCCCTAATATGTATACACACACACACACACACACACACACACACACACACACACACACTTCCTTTTGGTTCTGTTTCTCTGGAGAACCCTAATACAACCGATTGTTCCTACTAATTCATAGCAAGGGAAAACTTTATTGATGTCATAAATGCTTAAAAAGTTGTAAGGCAAGGAAGAAGACCTCTCGCACTTATCCCAATTTCCTCCTCAAATATCAAAAGTTGGACCAACATATGCCCGTAGCTATAAAGATGTAATACAATCTTTAGTGTCTTCAGCAACAGAATCCTAAAGGGCCCCTGAACTCCAGTCTTCACGGTGCTCTAGCCCCATTCCAGCTGTTTCCACTAAGCGCTCAATTATCTGCAGACTGTTTTCAATTCATCCTGGGCCCAAGGAAAGGCCACTGGGGCAGTATATCAAAAGAACTGTCCTTGGAAATAATGAAATTTGGAAATAGTTTTTGGCTGCTTTATAAATGAAAGCTATCGATCCTCAAAAGGCCTTCCCCGGGGAGGCCAGGCTGTGGACCTCGCTTCTTTCTGCCTGACTCTCTTAGGTGCTTGGGTTTCAAATGCTATGGTGTCCTTTCCCTAGACCGGAGCAGGCATCTCCTTCCCTCCTGCAGGCTTCATTCCCGTAGAGGCTGCTCTCGTTTTTCCTGCTCTGATTTTGAATACGTTCCCGTGGAAGCTCCTTTGGTGTCCTAGGGCTCTCTGCTCTGCTGCATTCTGCCTTGCTCACCAAAGATTACCCGCTGTGCTGGTCCCTAGCCTGTGCATGGGAGACTCTTGCCTCTCTGTACTTTCTCTAGCTATGAGTTTTAATCCCTGACCTGAGTCTCCTGTTCCCCTTTCCTCTGCCTCACTTTTATGGCGAGTTTCTTTCTCCATCTACTCATGTTAGTTCAGTTCTTCCCAGCCCTCTGCCTTTGGCACCAAACAGGAGTTTGCACTGATCCCTTGCTGGGAGCTGATGCTGGCAGCCAGATGGCAACAAGGAGATGTTAAAAGCAGCCCTTTGAACCTGTGAATTGAGAAACAATATTCTTTACTTCCCTGGAAAAAGAGGTTTTTTTTTTTTTTCAGTTGGGGTAAAATGATATATTTTTTAAAATTCTATTTTTTTCTTACTTAGATTTTAAGTAACAGATTAAGTATGTAGTAGATTTTTATCTATTAGCAAATACACTTTTTAATATTCTTTATCTAAAGAAATATTGCTGTTTCTCAGAGTTTTGCTGAATATTGTTGTTTTTTCTTTTTTTCCTTTCTCTTTAGTTTCTGGAGATAATGGAGATTTAAATGACACATGGTATTACTATTTTCTGTATTAACTAAACTCACTTTTTAAAAAAAGGATTCTATGTTTTTATTTAGAAGGAGAGCAAGAGCATGAGCAGTGGGGCGGGGCAGAGAGAGAGACAAAGAGAATTTCTAAGGGACTCCCTGCTGAACGTGGAGCCCCATGCAGGGGTGGATCCCACAACCCTGAGATCACGACCTGAGCTGAAATCAAGAGTCAGATGCTTAACCGACTGAGCCACCCAGGCGTCCCAACTAAACTCACTTCTTATGTTGGTTTAAAAAGATGGATGACTGGAATACTTGAAATTTGACTCTGAAAATAAAGTTATCATTTTTGTCTGACAACCAGCATGGTGTCCCATTCTTAAGGTATCTGACTGGGGACCTACGTGGGCCTTTGAAACAAGCAGGGTCAGAGCATCCTTCTTTGGGACTTTTCAAATTAGAGCCAGGAGAGAGAAGCCATCTGTATCAGTTAGCTACTGCTGCATAACAAAGAACCATAAAATCAAAGTGGCTCAAAACAGTGAGCATTTATTAACACATACATTTGCAGGTCTGCTGGGCAGGCTCTGCTGATCTCAGCTGGGCTTCCTTACATGTCTTCAGGGCAGAAATGAGCTGACTGATTTTGGCTGTGGCAGTTAGGGTATCTTTATTTCCAACAGACTAGCTGGGGAATGATCCATAAGAGAGCAAGTGAGAACATTCAAAGTCTCACAGACCAAGGCTTAGAAGTGGCACATTGTCTTCTGCCCATATGCTATTGACAAAAGCAAGTCCCATGGAAAAGCCAAAGCCAGGGCAGAAGTATATGCCACCCATGAGGGGACCACGGCTAGCATGTGGCTACATGGAGAAATGAATATCTATCTATCTATCTATCTATCTATCTATCTATCTATCTATCATCTACCTACCTATCTATTTATATCACAATATGTCACAACTTCTTTTCTTTTTGGGCATGGAGCGGTTGGGAATGGGCTCCACATGCAAACATCTGTCTATAGTAGATGGAGACAGAGCCAAATTCTAGATTGAAGCAGACGGGTAAGGAATGTGGAGAGTTCTGATAATATTCTTGTTCTTTCCAAGGTCTCTGGTGATGTCTGAGCTTTTTTTATTGTGATGTGGGCTACTCAATAGCTCCCCAAACTTCCCTTTCTTGCGTAACTTAGGATAAGCTTGGTTTCTGTTACTTGAAGACAAGGGGTTATGATCCACATATACTGTTTTCCTGTATCAGAGGGTCTTTATATAAAAAAGAGGCTTTCTTTATTCCAATGCAAGGTTTTTAAGGTTTATTTGGGGGGGGATGAATTTTTTTATGTTGGAAGTAAGTATTAATATCTGTATTTCACAGGAGATTACTGGTTTATCAGATTAAAGTGGATTACACAAGTTTCAAATTAAAATATTACCTAATATTGTGGTAAAATTATTTATAATCACTGTCAATTTAGTAAAATGGTATTTATATGAATATTTACACTATGTATATTGGATCGCCCATGAAATACCCACTTTATACATACACACACACCCACAACACCACACACACACACACACACACACACACACATTTTCTTTTGGTGTGCAATAGAAGCAAATCATATTTTGAATCTACCTGTAATTTTCTCTTGCTCAGATAGTAGATACTTATAATCCTTCAGTAAAATTTCTCTTCAATGGACCTTTGTTTATACAAAATCAAAATCCTATCCTAGAATCAAAAAGCTTAAACCACACATACTAAACAACTCTGACTAAAATTATTAGAGGCTGAAATCCTTGTGAGCAGAATTGAATCTCTGTGGGATTATGATGGTGTTACTTGTGGGCAAGGAGTGGTGGATTATGTCCTTCTTTCAGTAAGGAAAGGGAGAGTTGGGGAGTATGCTTTGGCGACTATGGGCTCACGGTGATAGGTGGGCTGGAGAGGCCGAGAAGAAAGGCTAGAGGACTGATATAGCTAATGGACTCAACTCAAGAAGCAGTGATATATTTCCTATCCAGTACTATTGTTTTCTTTTTCTCCATTACAGTTTCCTTGTTATTCTCAGGACTTCAGGAAATTGTCTTAAATGCTCATTCAGGTATTTGCTATACTTTTAGGAATTAAGGGAGGGGCTTGCAACTCTCCTTGGATATAGGAAGAACCTGGCTTGCATGGAAAAGTGATAAGAAAGGCAGTGCTGATCTGAGGAAAATTCTCTGGAGCATGGTCTAGAATGAGAGTTCACTTGTGGACTATATAAGAATTCCATTGGTATGTACGGTAGACTATGTTTCTGTTTGTCAAATATTTATTTTTCCTCCATCTTTTTGCTGTGGAAGGATTTTACTTTCCTACTCTGCTAAACTCAGGAAAGACCATTTTTGGGCAGAAGCATTAAGAATCAGTGCATATTTTTCCATGTCTCCCTTCCCTCAGCCCTGGGCCTGACAACATTCCACCTGGTGCCGCTCCATCACTCTGGGTCCTGGAATGAAGGTGAGGTGAAGAAAGCCACAGCCAACTTTCATTTGACATGTGTGGGTCTGATGGTTAACTTTATGTGTCAACTTGAGTGGATCACAAGGTGCCCAGATATTTGACTAAACAGTATTTCTGGGTGTGTCTGTGAGAGTATTTCCACATAAGATTAGCATTTGCACTGGGGGACTCTGTAAAGTAGATATCCCTCCTCACCATGGATGGGTATCATCCAACTTTTTGAGGGGCTGGATGGAACAAAAGGAGGAGGAATGAAGCTCTCTTTTTTGTGTCAGTTGGGACATCTCATCTTATCTTATCTTCTTGGACAGGGATTTATACCATCAGCGGTCCTGGTACTTAGGTCTTCAGACTCAGACTGAACTATACCACCAGTTTTCCTGGGTCTCCAGCTTAAACATCATGGGATTCTCAGACTCCATAGTCACTTGAGCCAATTCATTATCTCTCTCTCTCTCTCTCTCTCTCTCTTTCTATCTCTCTCTCTTTCATCTATCTATCCATGCATCTATCTATCTATCTATCCATCATCTACGAGTTATTCTGTTTCCCTGGAGAACCCTTACTAATACAGTGGGCAAAAAGTCAACATTTATAGCTATCAGCCAGTGAGACTTTGGGATTATTTGTTACTGCAACAAAGCTTGTCCTTTCCTGACATATATTGGAATTTTTCATAAACACAAAGGAAGTAGAATATGGAAGACTGTGTCTCTTATTGCCATCCAGTAGGGAGTGGTATCTGTATTATGTGGTATCTGCAGACTGGAGACCTATGAGCCTTTTGGTTGACACTTCGACTTGTACTTGGACTTCTATGTTCAAGCCAAGGAATATATTCTTATTCCTTCAAAATGTCTCTTCTCCTACCTAAGTGGCATATTGGTTAGCTTTCTCACCTGTCCCAATTTCTGCCCCTAATTTTTTCCCTATCTAATGATAGCTATTTAGTGAACACTGTACTCAAACTAATTCAGGGAGAGTGTCTGATGAACTCTGCTTTGGTACAGGATTGTCACTATAATTGTGAACTACATTTGAGAAAACAATTGTACCCTGGACAAAACCTGAGGGTTTCTGTCTTAACTATTCTCCAGATTTGTATATTAGGAAGTCAATCTGAGTATTATGTTTTTAAATGAAATGATTTGATTTTAAGCTGGTAATTTCAAATACATTAAAAGCAATCCATGCAATTCCAGAAGAGCAGGGACCTAGATTAATTAGAAAGGCCTCATTAGTTCCAGCGCAGGGAGAGTTGATAGGAACATCCCACTGACAGCCGAGGAGCTACGGCACCAGGATGAGGAGCCCGAAGCATACTCAACAGGCGGCCCCCATAAACACTCACTCTTCTGTCCGGGTATCTCTTGGTGGGGGCAAAGAGAGGAACCAAAGCAATTACCCAGATAATTAAGGAAGAACAAACCTGTGTGTGGCAGGTAACTTGGGGAACTTCCACTAAATTTTCTAGGCAACCATTTTAATTCTTTGCCTCCCTGTTGTCAGCAGGAATGCAAGCTGGCTCACGAGAGCTACTTTGACAATTATAATGTTCTCAGTTGGTAAATATTGCTTCCCAGGAACTCCACTACTCATCAATCTAGAGTTTGAAATAGCTCTGTGAGATCTCAGGGCTGTGTTGTTCCCACTGATTCACGGCAAAACCCCAATAACTGCTGTGAAAATGTTAGGCTATTTGTGAGACTTTGGAAAGCAGCTTCCAGCAACTCTTACTTGTTTTATGATTCTGGAATAAGCTGAGAACTGCACCCTCACAGGTGAGGCAAATCCAGTTGTGATGGCAGCCAAGGAAAAAGATTTAGGGTCACTCTGTGTGTGAGGCATTTGCTGCATCTCACTCTCAAAACCTTCTGATCAGGGAGGTCCTACTACCCTCATGTTAGAGATAAGAAAATGGAGTCACAACCAGACACACAACTGGTGAGTGACAAAACTAAATTTGAACCCAGATCCTTTTGGCTCCAAAGTTCTTCCCACTCTCCCGGTGGCTCTGGGAGAATCCAGGGCACCTAAAAAGCTCCATGGTTGTTTCTAGTGTCAGTTGGGTTGGAAACTGTCCATTAGGTTCTGGCTCTCAAAGTTTTGCATGCATTACAATCTCCTGTAAGTCTTGTTAAGCACGGAGATGGCTGGCACCACACCTACAGGGTCTGATTCAGGTCTGGGTTGGGGCCTAAGAATTTGCTCTTCTAACAAGTTCCCAAGCGATGCTGATGCTGGGACCTGAGGACCACACTGGAGAACCGTCACTGCATTCAGGTGAACTCAGAGAGCCGAGTTTGATGTGAAAATCAACGTTAATGGGAATAAAATCAGAGATCTGCCAAGTCACCATAGACAGAAGGTTGACAATGAGTCCTGATGATAAAACTAACACTTTCTAAAGGGAATATGTCTATCACAGGCGGACGGTCAGAATAGGAGCATTAAATAATGGGGAAGGAAATGTATCTGACAGTTTCATCTGAAAGGAGGAAGCGACGGAAGGGTCGGTTTCTACCTTTCCTTCTGATTACTTGGGCACCAAGCAACCTTATGAACACTACTTTGATTAACTTAATTTATTTGATTAATTTGTTTTGTTTTCCAAGCTATCTGATACCTGAAGGACGCTTTGCAAGTACGACTATTTTTCAGGACTACCGCTTTGATAATGTCTGTGAACACCATTCATACTGAAGTCTATGTAAATGGTGCCCCCTGGAGGAATGGAAAAGAATACCATCCATCCTAAATGAAGGATCTAGCATTGTTTGTTAACACACAATTTGAGTGCCCCTAGAGACTACTCCTTTCATCATAAATTAGCAAACCTGGAGCACCGGTCCAGGGGCTATGAGGACACGATCTCTGAGAGCCTGCCCTTGAGAAAGGTTTTTCCTAGGCAGTACTCCAATGACCCAACACCTAAAGTTCTTGAAACAAGTGAAAATGGGAGGAGAGCATGGTTAACAAGCCCAAATGCTATCACGACGTGTACTTTCCTTCTCTGTTTTGTGGGAATACAATTATTGTAAGATTTCACTTACGAAGTAAGGATCATGACTGAAAGCTTCAGACAGATATTTAGGCGCTTCTTAAGTGATCTCTTTTGTCTAGAGGATGAGGCAGCCAGGAGTGCCAGATGTTTTCCAGTCTCTCCTCTGCTCCTATATCTAGAAACAAGAGACCCTCAAAAGTCTCTCATTCCCTCAGTGTCTACAGGAAGCCCAGTTGCTCAATGGGGAAGCTCAATGAATAAATGTGTGTCTTTGTGAGACAGCAAGACGTCTCTTGATTTGAACCCTTTGGTCCACAAGAGAGTCTTGAAGAGGCCCTGCCGAAGACCCATAAGTGCTCCATATCGTGTGACCCTCTTCTCCCCGTTGGAAGGTCACACTTAGCCTTTGTGTTAATGCTTCTCTATGACCTGCAAGTTTTCCAAAAACACCTGTATTCAAAGGATAGGTCTATCATGTAACAGCAGCAGTTCTGTGACCTTACTTAACCTTTCTGGGCTTCTGTTTCCTTATTTATGGGTTGGTTATAAGGATTACAGATAGATACAGGTAGATAAGGCTTAGAGCAAGGATCAACACATCCTTGCATTATACAAATGTGGCTTGTTATCATTATTGCGTAGACGTGCGTGTCAAGAAGGTTCTGGGGATGATTTGTACCTGATGGGTAGTAAAGGGCTTGGAAAGTATTTAGTTAGTGGAGAGAGTCTTGAGAAGTCCAATCCATGTACAATGGGGAGAGCTAGAAAGACGTCAAAGGTAGGGAGATAAGCAGGAGAGACGTATGATTTCCAGAGGAGAGGACTCTTCTGGAAACTGGGTTATCAAGAACACATGGTTCCAGTCTGGTGGTAAAGAAGGGGCTGTGGAAATGGGAGGTGTATTTCAGAGAGAAGAAATGATATTGTCCATGCTCGCACGCCCTTAACTTTCCCTCCCTCTGAAGGGTCATCTCCCTCTGCTGAGAGTTGTTTATACTGCTTGTCATAAACTGCTAGGGTCTAGAAATCAATTTACATGGGCTGTGACCAGCATTAAAAAAAACAAAACAGAACAGAATATAAAATATCAGCGGCCACTGCACATGGGGAGTAAATATTGTTTTATAAAACTTTAATCGGTCGTGCATGCATAGGGTCATGATGTAAAATGTATTTTTTACTGTGGGTCTTGGTACAGGGGTTTGAAAGTCACTGCTCTGCTGTGTTCACTGAGGTGGGAAGTTCTCCCATGTCTGCTCTGACAGGGTCCTCTTGACTACTGATCCTGCAAGCTGCCTTTCCCTCCCCAGCCTTTGGGCATCTGGTCGCTGCCCTTCTAGCAGGGGCCTGGGGCTCACGCCCTCCCTCTGATACAGTGCTGCTCCCTTTGCAAAGCCCTGCAGGTGAAGATGGAGGCTGGGAGCAATCTGCTCTCCCTCCTTTTGCTTTTATGGCCCAGCCCCTCACATTTCAAACTTGTTAAAAACTGGTGCCAAATTTTATCAATGTGTTGGGGAAACTAGGAGAGAAATAATTTAAACCTTGTTGCTTAATTTTACTTTTCCTGCAGTCCAAGGAAAGGGCATTCTGGAATTTAAATCCTGTGCAGGGGTCACTTCCTAGATGCCTCTGGTTTATCTTGGTGTTTCCCTAACCTCAGGGCCACATCTCTCGCCACAGAAGGGCTCTTTTTCCAATTTTAAGCCTGCAAATATTTATTCATTTTCTGGGGGGAAATTCTATCTGGTACTCACAGAGTTCTATAAATTCTTATTTACTTCTGACTATTTAAAAAAGGCCAGTCAAATTTAAAATACCTATTTCAGATCCAATCCGATGCCATCCATTTCCTCCCCTCCTCCCAGCACTGGCCATGCTTCTCCATGGTGACTCAGAGTAGGAAGAAGGTTTGGTCTGCTTTTTCACTCCTTACCTGCTCCCTTTGGGGAACAGAGATGGAAAAGGACACTCTCTCTGGCTCAGAGAGGTTCAGAGAGTGGGCAGATCAGCGATGTCTGTTCCATACGCCGATGTACCCTGTGGATCAAGACTTGTTCTGACACCCCCAGCGTCTGTGAGTGCTCCTCTGTCTTCATGGAAAATGCCAGAACTCTCTACTCTCCATGAATGACTTACAACTAGCAATCCGTCCTTCCTCTGCTCTTCTCAATCTTCTGCTTATAGGGGAATGAGAAGGGCCTAAGGATGGTTGGGAGCAGTAGAGTTGGTTAGGTCCAGCTTATTAAAACCTTCTGGAGGGGTTCATAGCCTCCAGTTGTTGGCAGCTCTCTTTAGAATGTGAGTTCTTGATGTGTCTTTGCCTTCAGCCCCAGGTCTTGGTCACCAATTTGAGACAAGAGAAATAATACCATCAAGACCCCACTGTATGTGGAACAAGAGATCCATATCATCTACTCTGCCCATACTTTGAAGAGTTAAGCTAGAAGGCCCTGAGACTAAAGTTTTGAAATGTCTGTAAACATGCCTGAGGACACTGCCAAGAATGATATCTCAAGAAAAGCCTGTCCAATTGGACAAAGACCTATGGACTTAAGGGTGGACCTGGTCTATATTGTAGCTGCAACACTGTCTCCCAGGAGATATTTTTCAGAATTAAAATGGGAAATTAAACAGAAAAAGAGAGGAGGAATCCCTATTTTCCAGAATGAGCAAAGATATCTTGGTTTATAATGCATTTCCATTAAAGAGAAGTAACTAGAAAAAATTCATGTCACATTTTCTCTCAGTAAACTTTTATTTTCAGAAACTACAGAATATATAGGATTTCTAAATTTGACCAGTAAACAAAAAAAAAGACATTTTAAAACTGCCTCTATATTATTTGGTAGTTTTAGTAAATAGATCATCATATTTGTGGTATGGCAATGTGAATTTTTTTGATTTTTTTTCCCCAAATAGCATCTTAATTTACCATCATAGAAGTAAGCTTAGCTATTGTGAAAAATTCAAGTGGTAAAAAAGGTACATTATATGCTCCCCCCGCCTTCTTTTAGCTTGAAGTAGATGTTACCTGGGGGGGGGTGGCAAATTAACATACAAAGTGGTAAGGACTGTCTCTGCTCTGAGCACCCCCAAAAAATGTCCCCGGAACCGCCATCCCCATGACCTCTTGGTTGAGCCATGGGGGTAACTCTCACATTGTCAGTGGGGTTGGCAGTTCTCTTGCTCAAGCTATCAGAATTAATATTCTTTTTTATCCTCTCTGTCCTCTGCTCTGTTCTGAGCTTTCATTCCTGCAGCTCCTGGTGTGGCTTAAACAGCCATGTTGACATAATTCCTGCCATGGCTACAGGACCCAGTGATTTGCCCTCCAGTCTGACCAGGTGACATAAATGTGTGATTTCAAGATTCACAGCTTCCTTGTGACTCTCACCAATCAAGGGAAGAATATCTGCTTCTCAACCAGGAGTACTTTATTTTGATTCCTTCTTTCAGATTCCTACGCCTTCCCAACTCAGATAGAGCTTGATACAAGTTACCTAGCACCTAGACTGGAAGAAAGCAGTGTACCTACAAAACTACATCCCAAATTGTTTGTTCTTGGCAACCACCAGTTGAGGGAAAACCCCCACTTTCTCACTTCCGAGTGGGATAATATTCAATGTGCATATTTAATGACCAGTTGGCTTGGCCACCATGATGGAATTGGGCACTGACCAATCAATATGGCCAAACCAGCGCATACTGGTCGAATACCAGCTTGGGCAAGGGTCCCAGAGGCAGGATCCTGGGCCTCGTTGCCAGTACATTAGCTTTGTTCAATGTGCAGAGTGATTTTGAAATCTGTTTCTGAGCCTTTAGGCGAGGAACACACGCTCCCGTTCCCGGTTTCCCTTCTTGTCTCGTGTCTTAGAGCTTGATGGCTTTGCTAATTTATGTAACCCTGGCTTCCTGAAAAGCATTTACTTGTGCCAGACTCTTAAACCTTTCTTTGGGGCCCATTCTCTGTCCAGGGCTATTAGCTCTAATTTGTCTCTTAACGTGTCCTTCCGGTTTGTCTCTACTTAGACCTGTCCTCATACAAGTGGAATTATACAAAGCCTCCTCTACTTGCTGGATCTAAATTTCCACAGGGGCAGGCATGCCACTCTGGATCTGAATTACACCAATATTTCAACTGCACGTTAAATTATTACTGACTTGGAAATGAAAGACTAAATATACAAAAAGACAATGGCCAAACCATATATAAAAATAGAACTCTGCCCCACAACCTGCAGCAACCTTCCTAGGAAACCAACCCCCTTTATCCACAATAAATTGCACAGAAGCCAACCTGCTACAAGTCAGACTACTATCTCTAATAATCTAGGAATCTGAATAATAGCTTCTGTAAAAATTGGCCACAAATGGCCAGGACTGGATTAACAACTGACCGTTTCCTGAATTTTTGTCCCTGCCTTCGAGGACAAACCAGAGAAAGCCAAATATGCACCTGTCATCAATCACAGAAGATACTTTGCTACCAGTTCCTGTCTTCCAGCTTCCGCGTGTCCACAGCCTCCAATCAGGGCACACCGGAAGCCTTCCCTTTCCCTGCTCTAAAGCATTCCCACTCCCCTGCCTGCTTTTGAGTCTTTGCCAAAATGCAAGTGACCATGGCTGACCCACTTCTTACCCTAACTCCAAAAAAATAGCCTTTGCTTGTTCTCACCCGTTTGGTCTTCACTTATATCCACAGGAGTAAATTCAGTTCTAACTACTTAGATAATCAAAATAATAATAAGGCCTTCATTAAAATGACAAAATATAACAGAGAGGAAAAAAATAAGATTTTTTTTTTTTTTGGTATTCTATAAAAGTTTAAGGGGGTGGATGGGGAGGAAATCTTCCCTTTAGGACATTTTGAATTTCCTCCTGATTCCATTTTCTGATTTTTCCTGCCACTACAGAAATTTGTAATAAAACAGCCCACTTTAAATGTTGAACCTTGTTACTTTTAAGCTGAAAACTTTTTTTGAAGCTTAAGGCAGTTATTTCTGCAAAAAGATGGCTTCTGGGTTTATTAATTAAAAAGAATGCAGGGAGTATTTGAAATATTATCATCTGGGTGATTTTATTCTACATTGATAAATACAGTCTCACCATAATTAAGATAAAATGAAAAGAGTTTGAAATAGATGATAGCTTAAAACGTGAAAATAATTCTTTTTAACATGAATAATTATCCCACCAGTTTTATAACCTAATAAAAATCAAAGTAAAAGAAAATCCCTGGGCATTTTAATTAGGAGAAATCATATGCATTCTGGGAAATTAGAAACATTTCCAACATATTCGCACTTCAGAATCCTCATCGTAGACATTCTTTTCCTGGAGATTGTCCAAAGAAGTGGATCCCATGGGTCTGCTTCTCTACAGGACCTAGCAAATATAAAGCTCAATATAGACATACCTGGTCTTGAATCCAAATTTAGCTGCAATTTACTTCACATTTGAATTGAAATGCAGAGGAGAAATTCATAGTCTTTGGATTTTGCTGCCCTCACATTTATTCCTCTAAAAATGCAGATTTTTCTTCCGTATTCTAGACAGAGACAGAGGAGTGACTCCTCTGGAAGCTCTGTTGTGTTTTCTAATTTTCTAGGAACCACTGTAGGGTTTACTACACTATGACTTATACACATGGCTCATAATATGGTTTTTAAAATTGTTAATACTTCAGAGAATCCCCCAAATACCCTCTGGGTTTCTATATGGGTTGGCATATTTTGAAGAAATGGACATCAAAGCTGTTCAATTAACACTTGTGGGCAAATCGATTCAATGCAAACCAATTTTAAATTAACCTCCATTTGGAAGATGTGCGGGAACAATGGTAGTTGTTTTAACACTTATTTTGTTAATACTTGATTTGCATTATCTGGCCTACTTCACCCCTCCCATATTTTCTATAATTAATTCACAATGACTATGTATCTTTCGATTTCTTAATTAGTCCCCTTTCCTCCTGTGTAGAATAAGAATGCTTTATACTCACCCAGACCTAGGGTTTTAAGACTTAAGAAGAGGAGCGGCAGTGTTTCCTCCAGTTCACCCTTCCCTGGTGCGCATGACTCTCCTCTACTTTTTCCATACTTTACACGCATATGAATCACCCGAAGAACATATTAAAAACTTGGGATGCTGGGCCCACTCCAGAGTTTCTGATTCCATAGGTCTGGAGCGGGGCCCAAGAATGTATATATCTAACAAGTTCCCAGGTCAGGCTGGTGCCGCAGGTCTCAGGACCGCGTGCTGAGATCTACGGTCACCATGCTCTGTGCACAAAACAGGAACGTCTGTGGGTGCCACACGCATGCGCATTGGCAGTGGTGACGGCGGCTGCGGCGGCGGTGGTGGTAGTAGTGGTGGGTTTGACCAGGGCAGGACCTGGACACAGTAAACCTTGCGGGGAGAGTTGACGGTGAGATAGCTTGCAGGGGTTCTGGGATGAGCGCAGGTGCCAAAGGTGTAAGTGAGAGCGGAGGGGAGAAAAAGAAAACCTGATGTGTTCCTGATAGCTGGATGCGTCTCCGTTTGGATTTCACTGAAATGAAACTCCTAGATGGCGTCTGCACCCCGGAGGGGCTGCTAAGTTGTCACGTCTCAGACTCACATACAATATCGGTATCTGCATTTCATGCTCTCAGACTCCATATTCGAACGCCGTGCAGTGGCGGACTAAGTTAGATAAATATTTGCGCATTTGACTGCACACAGCTACGACTTATGTTTCCTTGTTCTGTTCTGTCTCCAAGAATCTGTGAGTCCGTTAAATTGCTGGCTACGAGGTAATTGGCTGTGAATTTTAATCCTATCTTCATGGTCATTCACCTGCTTGAAGATTGGGGTGGGAGGGTGCTTTAGTGAATCTGTAACCTGTTTCTTTCTCTCCCAAACGGTAAAGACAAGAAGCTCTTCACAGGTTGTTGGACGGCTCCAGTTATTACACATTCTTATAAAGACACTGCAAACAGGCAAATGTCAGTTCAACAGAATAACGATACTCATTGATATTTGGGTCATTCTTCCGTAATATAAAATTGCAGGTGATTTCAGGTTCTCAAAGGGCTTTATAAGCCTCAGGTGTTCACACTCTCTTCTCTTTTAATGGCACATTATCTTTTCTATTTCAACTTTGTTTTAAATATTTTATTACGAAATTTCAAACATACTCAGGATGAGAGAGAATTGTACAATGAACGTTGACGGTACTGTCTTCCAGTCCCCGTAATTATCGATATTTTGCCGATCGTGTTTCATTGGTCTGCGCTCCTGGGCCACATTAATTTTATTTGCAAATACTTCAGTATTAATTTCTAACAGATAAGGATTTTAAAACAATATAACCACAATAGTATTATCACACCTAACAAAATTATTACTTGAAATATTATTCTAGGCCATGTTCAAATTTCTTTGATTGTCTCAAACATTTTTTAGTAGTTCTGTTTGTTCAGTCAGGTCCCAAACAGGGTCCTTTACAGACTTTGATGGATATATCTCTTATGTGCCTATTATTGTTTCCTCCCCCCCCCCTTTTTTCCCCCAGCCATTTATTTACTGAAGAGAGAAGTTGTTTTTTCCTGAATTTCCTACATCCGGGACTTGTTAGGTTGCATCTTTGTGGTACTGTTGAGCTTGTTTCTATAGGACCCGTATTTTTACCTGGTAGCGAAGTCTAAAAACATGATTAAATTTAGGTTTAATGATTTCTTTTTGGGGGGGGTTGGCAAGAGCATTTCATAGGCAGTGTTGGACACTTGCTATCGCATCACATCAAGGGCGAATGCAATGTCTATTTGCCCCACTTTTGGTGACGTTAAGATCGATGAGTGGATTATGGGTGTTGTCAACTTTCACTCAATGGTCTTAGCAGCCATTGATGATTATTGCGTAAGTTCATTATTTGACTGGGGTTGTGAAATGACATTTTTCTAAGTCAGTCGTTCTTTCTGAATACTTGGGCTTCTATTTGGTTAACATGAAACACAGTTTATAAAGGAGAAGCAAGGTAAATGCTTGATTTTGTACCTTTATCTAATTCAGAATGATGAGCTTAACAGCTCCAAATATGACCTATGAAGTTTTCACTTTTCAAAATATCATTAGGAATTTAAATATGTTATATATGTATATCTTTCATAAGTAAATACATTAAAGATTTTATAAAGTTATTATTTTATATACTTCAACCTATTACAATGGATTATATTGGGTGCTCAACTTGTTTCTTTTTTAATTTTAAGAGGATTGCTCTTAAACTCAGTACATAACTGCTTCCATATCATTTTGGTTATTTTTTATAACTGTGCTTAGAACTAACATATGCTTATTGTAAAAAAATTAGAGAATAAAGACTCACGGACATGAAAATCACCTGCATTCTCCCCACTTAGAAATATCCCCTTTAAACACTTTGCTGAATTTCTTCCTATTCTTCTGCCTTTATGCACATCATTCAATATCCATAGTCCATCATTATAATCACTCCCTCAGGTGCTCTCTGCACCTTGACCCTTCACCGTCCTCACAGGTGTCTAGCAAAACCTTAGCCCTCCATCTTCGCTGCATCTGTGTCTGAGCAGCTGACCAGAGGATATCTAATTGAACTGAAATCTCCTTAACTTGATGACCTAAAGTATCAACTTGCACCACTATGACTCAGAAACTCCCGTTTCCCAGAATAATTTCATATGTTCTCCTCAAACCATCCACAACTCCTCGCTCTTTTCCCTCCCTCAGCCATTGACCTTGCCTTCTACTTAAGTGAAATAAAACCTTCAGATGATAACTCTAAAATTCTGAATGCAAACTTAACAAAGACTATCCTCATCTGTAGCTCTCTTCACTTACCCTCTGTCATGATGAATGGAAGGCACTTAATTCACCCTAGCCAATTCGAGTTCCTCCCCTTGTCCTCTGGATCCTACTCTTTGACTTTTTGAAACACTTCACTTTGGTTATCCTCTGTCCTTGTATCAACTTTTTCCATCTTTTTTTACTGGATCATTTCTGTAACCATATTCTAATTTTCCAACACTTATCTTATTTTTTTTTTAAAGATTTATTCATTTGACAGAAAGAGAGTTGGAGGTAAGGGCAGAGGGAGACAGTCCTCAAACAGACTCCCCACTGAGTGTGGAACCTGGTGCCGGGCTCCAACTCACAACCCATGAGATCATGACCTAAGCCAAAACCAAGAGTCAGACCCTTAACTGACTAAGCCTCCCAGGCTTCCCTCCAACTCTATCATAAAAAAACACCACCAACAAACAATCACTTCCTTGGTTCCATATCTATCTGAAGGTTTCATCATTTCTCCATTATACTGGATAACCAAACTTCTCAAGAGTTGCTAACTATATTGTTTTCATGTCTTTAACTCTTCTTTCATCCATGCCAATATGGCTTCCACCCAGCCCCACCACTCTGCTGAAATTTCTTGTCTTAGGATCACTGGCAATCTCCTGGCAGCCATATGTAATGTGCACTTTTCTGTCCTCTTCTTATCCTCCCTTTGAGCATTTGGGAGAGTTGGTTGTTCACTTCTTGAAACATTTTCTTCTCTTTACTATCATTGCACTATTATTTCCTAGCTTTCCAAACTCATTGGCTTTTCCATTCAGTTTCCTTGTCTAGCTGGCTTCTGTTGTTCCCTAGGTGTTGGCATTCCTCTAGTTTAAGTCCTTGATCCCCTTCTCTTCTCCTTTTACTCTTTCTTCCAGGCTTTTAAAAATCATTCTGACTTAAGATTCCAAAGTTTATACCTCCAACCCAGATAATTTTTCTGAGCACCGTGTCCAACTCTGCTTACCTGACAGTTCAACCTAGATACTTTACAGACATTTTGAAGTATACGTGTCCAAGATAAAACTTCTCATTTCCTCTCTACAAGTGAATCCCTCCCCCATCTGTCCTATCCCAGTAAATGGCACCATTCTCCTTCAGTTGCTCAAACCAGAAACTGAGTCAGTCTTGATTTTCCTTTCCCATAAACCCTGTATCCAAAGCATCAATAGCTCCATGTGATTCTATCCCCCCAAATATCTGGACTCTGCCAAATTTTTTCCATCTCCACAGCTAACTCTCTGAATGTGGCCCATCCTTCATGGACTGTGTTAACACCTCTTTAATGGTCTCTCTGATTCCACATTTAGTCCTCTATAATCTATTTTCCATATTATAAACAAGAGTGATCATCTTTTAGAATGCACAAATAAAACCTTCCTTAAAAAGCCTTCAGTGGCCTTTCCTTCTACTTGCAATAAATCCAAACTCCTTACAAGGGCTGGATGGCTCTACGGATCTAGGCGATCAGTCTCTGCTGATCTCTCCAGCCTCAGGTGTGTTGCTTTCACACTATACCAAAGTCACTCCTTTTCAGACAGACCCAAGTCTTTCCTCTCAAGAGTCTCATAAATGCTGGTCCCTCTGCTTTTTTCTCTCCACTGTTGTCACGTGTGACTTATCTGTTGGAAATCGGCTTAAATACTGTCTGTCAAGTTGATGCCTTTTCTGGCCAGTCTAACTAAAATAGGTAGCATTTCTATTCCATCCACCTGTGAGGGAAGGGATCTGAATCTCTCTCAAATGCCAGCTGCTTATTTTTAATCCTTCCTTCTCTGAAAACAATTTCTTCCCCTATTAGCCATATAAATCCCAGTGATCTATTCTTGGAAAAACCAATTTAAACATAAAAATGCTGACTTTGATCTGATAATAGTTTCATGAGAACACACTTGGGTTCAAATTTGAATTTTTACTTGTTACGTTTAAAACCAGCTCTTTCCTCCTTTATTTCTTACTTAGTAGATGATAAATCAGAATGGTTGAGATAAAGGGGAGGTATAGCACAGCTGCTGGTGATAGGACAACTTCATAGGACTTCATGCATCTTGGGACAGAGGAGCCATGAAGGAGAGCAACAGACATGCCCTGAATGCCTGCTTCGTGCTGGGCATTACACTAGATATGTAACTAGCTGGTCCAACTGGGGAGCGCTGCTGGGCCAGAACCAGGGGCTACCAACTGATAATGTTTTCAAGTTGGGAAGGATCTCAGAGGTCATTTTTTTCACTGTGTGGTGAACTTACCCACTAGGTGATTGTTCTTACAATACGTTACCTAATGCTTTCCCAGTTTCCCCTTGAACTCCCTGCTTCCTGCTGCAGCTCATTCTATGGTTAATAATTCTAATTATCAGAAAGTTTTAGCGTAATGCTATATAAATCTGTCTTCATGTAATTTCTACCCACGAGTCCTGCTTCTAACTTTTGCAGCTAAACAGAATGAGATGAAGTCGTCCTCCCCATGAGAGCCTTCCGGGTATTGGAAGATGGCCATCAAGGGGCCCTCAGGGCTCCTTCAGGCCAAATGTTATCAAGATGACTTTGCATTTAGGGTTCTTGTGACTTGACACTGAGTGGCTACATCCAGCATTCCTGCAGACTTCCTCCTCTCATTTTCCCCTGTGACCCTGGGCTACGTGTGCGGAGCTGAGATCATTCCAGAACCCCTTCTCTCTAAATAAAGACTTCCTTAGGCATAAGGTTACTCCTACTATTATTGTCCACAGAATAAGTACCATCCAAATGTCTGCAAAGTACTTGTGCTGCACGTATATTCACTTTAATCCAACAATACCCTTGGATGGTAGGTATTAATTTGAACCATATGACATTATCTTTTTATAGGTCAAAAACAGTTGCATATCAGCAATTTCAAATGGTTCAATTATTATTAACCTGATTTTATAGATGAGAAAAATAGAGATTTGGACATGTTACATACCTGGTCATGGCCGTAAAGCCAGCAAGAGCCCACTGAGGTCTATACCCGTGTCTGTCTGGCTCGAAAGTGGCTCGTTTGCTGCGTATGTGGCTTCTGTATGCATCACCTTGCAGCTGCAGATGCAAGGATTCAAGATAAAGACAAAGAAGCCACAGACTTTTGCAATGCAGTGTGGCAGAGGGGAAAGGGCAGAGGAATTTGAGGTACATGTATATTTGCTAACTCTTTATCCCACTACTTACTATTTGTGTGACCTTGAGAGCGTTATTGAGCCTCCCTGAAACCCAATTAGCTCATCTCTAAAGTTGGGTTATTAATATTTAACTTGCAGTACTTGTGTGAGGATTAAGTGGATTGACATTCTGTCAGGCTCCTGCCCATTGCTCTCCCGTTGCCTGGCACGTCATGCTGTGGGGCCTGAGTCCATTTGCTCTCATTTTTCTACATCAAGGTCGGCCAACTTTTTCCTAAAAGGTCCTTGTTCTCACTGAAAAACTACAGTCATTTTTACATCTTACTTTGAACAACGTAAAAACCATTCTTGGCTCGCTGACCATTCAAGAACAGGTGGGCCAGCGGGCTGGAGTTGGCCAGCCCCTGCACTAGTTGGCTACCATGTAGTTTCCTCTCTGTTCTCGAGTCTCCAACAGTTTGTCACTCATGTTCCCTCCTGATGATGAGATTGCTTTTTTCTCTGAGAAAATAGAAGCAACCAGAAAGACCTAGCTCTTGCTCCCCTGCCATCCATTTCATCATCAGGCCCACATTCTCTCCCTTGTCTCTGTTTACACGAGCTCTCTGGGCTCCTGACACAAGCCAGTCCCTCTGCTTGTGCGCTATATCCTAACGCCTCCCACTTACTCAGGAACATTGCTCTAATAATTGTCCCATCACCTTTAAATCTTTCCCTTGACCCCACTTTCTCCTCTACTTACATCTTACTCCCCATTTCTTACAGAGCTCCACTATCAGACTAGTTTACATTTTCTAGAATTGTATATAAATGGAATTAAACAATATATACACTTTTGTGTCTGTGTCTTTCATGTCGAATAAATATTTTGAGATTCATTCATGTTGTGTGTGATGGTAGTTCACTTCTTTTTGTTGTGACTAATATTCCGTTATATGGATACACCACAATTTGTTTATGCTTTCACCATAAACGATGGACATTTGGATTGTGCCCAGTTTTCGGTTATTATGAATAAAGCTGCTTTGAACATTTAGTAGAGGTCTTTGTGTAGACATGTAATTTCAGTTTTCTTGAGTAAATCACTTAAGAGTGGAATGTCCAGTTGGTTTGGTAGGTGTGCTGGGTAACATCTAAAGAAATGGTCACAGTTTTCCAAGGTAGTGCTGCCATTTTATATTCCCACCGGCAGTGTATTACAGTTCCAGTGACTCACATCCTTGCCTAGCTACCTCTTCAGATGCTCTCTTTTTTTCACATCTGAGATCCCATCCATCAGCAAATCCTGTTCCCCAAACTGTCAAAACATACCTAAAATTCCATTCCTTCTCATCCTACTAATATTACCATTTTGGTCCAAGGTACTTTCATCTCCAATTAGATTTTTACAATAGCTTTCTGCCTGAGCCCTTGTTCCCTTTCAGTGTTTTCAAAACACAGCTGTTGAAATAAGCCTGTTAAAGATAAGCAGTTTCTGTCACTTCACTGTTTAAAACCCTCCATGGCTTCCCTTCTCAGAGGTCATTATAGTGGCCCTCCCTGATCTGACCATCCCCAACCCCCTTACTTTTCTACCCTCCTACCACTCTTTCCCTCTTTTCCTTCTCTCTGTGCCATCCCTTGGACACACCAAGTTTGTTCCCTTGGCACAGCTGTTCTCGGTCCCCTTCTTTCTCAGATACATACATGACTCAACCACACTTCCTTCAGATCTTTATTCTGAAGACCCTTTCTCTATGAGGCTTTCCTTGATTCTTCCATTTTAAATTGTACCTCCCACTCATTCCATTTCCCTACCCTAATTCTGCCATTGCACTCATCCCTATTTAGTCATTAATATATATTTGTTGACCCTCAACTATGTGCCAATGACCGTTCTAGGCACTTGGGGTGCTGTATGAAGTGAAACAGTCAAACATCTGTATCACCATGGAGTTTACACATATTTTACTAATTCATCTTGCTCCTCAATCATCTTCCATCCACTAGAATAAAAGCTCTGAGATAACAGGGATTTTGTCTGTTTTGTTCAGGGCTGTATCACTACTGTGCAGAAGAATGTTGGCAAATAGTAGGATTTCAACAAATACCAGCTGTTGTCTTTTTATTTTATTTTTCAGAATGAAGAAGTAACCCCTAATCCAAGCTTCATTAATGTGGAATAGATTCCTGTAGTGTCCTACTTTGGGCCTTGGGGGAATCTGCAGCCCGTGAAAATTGAAGACACAATTGAATTGCTAATTTAAAATTGGAACCAGTTCAATTCTATGATCCTCTAAAAATGGAATTTAAACTGTGAAGTAGTATTAATTTAATTTTTCAGAGTGCTTATCAAGAAAACTCCAGATCTCTGCCAACAGCTTCTTCTAAGACCTTTGGGTTGATGGGCCGCTGCCTGACTGTTGAGTGATGAGACTGGCTATTCCACTAATTGCCTCTTCCTTAGGGACATGTCGTTGAACACCACCATCTAGATCACTGTTTCCCGAAGTGTGGACTCTTGATTACTTGTATTAAGTCAGTCAACTTGAACCACTGGATCAGAATCTCTGGGGGTAGGATTCTGAAACCTTCATTCTTTCCAAACTCTTGAGGTGGTTGGTTATTTGATGTTTGCAATTATTTATTTTACAGTCTGAGTTAGGAGGAGGATTGAATCACTGTAATTGAAGGCAGCCTGGCAAAATCCTCAGCAGGTGGATTGAGATGTCCAGGTGAGGGTTAGAGGCTTTGAGTGAAGCCCAGGGTTAGTGTTTTTGGTGATTCTTTGGTTATGTGTTGAATTGTATCACTATAATAAAGTGCCAACATTAATACCTCAGAATGTGACCTGGTTGGAAAACAGAGTTGTTGCAGAGGTAATTCGTTAAGATGAGGTCATACTGGAGTAGTGCATGTCCCTAATCAATATGATTGACGTCCTTACAAAAAGCAAACTCCATGCGAAGACAAAGACACAGGGAGAATATCACATGAGGTTGGAGGTTTGGAACGAGGCATATACAAGCCAAGGAATGCCAGAGAATGCCAGCAACCTACCAGAGAGTAAAGAAGATTTCCTCTATAGCTTTCAGAAGGAGCATGGTCCTGCCAACACCTTGATTATGGATTTCAAGCCTCCAGAACCAAGAGATAGTAAGTTTCTGTTTTTCTAAGTCACCTAGCTTGTGATCCTTTGTTACGGCAGCGGTGAGAATGCAATAGGGCCCTTCTTCAGTTGTTTATCAGACAACTAAAATGATATTGTTGAGGTGGGAAGCTACATAAAAGAAGAAGAGCCAAGAGTGATAAGGTGATTTAGGGACTTCTAGAACTTAGGAAATTTTAAATGTAGGTTTGAAATCTCCCTCGAGTGTAGACAAATAGACCAACAGAAGAATAGGGAACCTAGAAAAATGTCCATATCTACAAGAGAGCTGATGTATGAGAGAAATGACATTATTAGACCCGTGGGAAAGACATAAACCAGTTAATATATAGGAGTGAGAAATTTGGCTGTCATATGCAAAAATAAAATTAGTTTCTACTTCATACCATGATAATAATAATGACAAAATCCTCACTCCATTGCATTTGGTGGTGCTGCTCTAAGAGGTTTTTACATTTCCCAGTTGCGACTTCACACTTACCTCTCAGTAGGTACGATCATTGGTTTTGTTTTTTTTTTTTTTTAAGATTTTATTTATTTATTTGACAGAGAGAGACAGTGAGAGAGGGAACACAAGCAGGGGGAGTGGGAGAGGGAGAAGCAGGCTTCCCACCAAGCAGGGAGCCTGAGGCGGGGCTCGATCCCAGGACCCTGGGATCATGACCCGAGCCGAAGGCAGATGTCTAATTACTGAGCCACCCAGGCGCCCTGGTACTATTATTGTTACACCTGTTTTACAGATTAACAAACTGAGGCACACGGAGGAAAAGTGATGGGCTAAAATAGTGGTGAAGTTGG
Organism: Ursus americanus; assembly: GCF_024610735.1. Taxonomy (NCBI): domain Eukaryota; kingdom Metazoa; phylum Chordata; class Mammalia; order Carnivora; family Ursidae; genus Ursus; species Ursus americanus. The sequence continues at coordinate 84,691,718 of NC_142130.1, forward strand.
GACGTGACCCCAGGCAGTCTGGCTCTGGACTTTATGCTTTTAATTACGAATGCTATGCTGCCTTACATATCGTACAGAAATCAGTTCAAGGAACATTAAAAACTCGACTGTGAAAATCAAAACTCAAAATATTTAAAAGAAAACAAAGGAGAATTTCTTTAAGACTTCAGGGCAGGAAATAGATAAAATGGGAGAAGTGCAATTTATAAAAAATATTGAAGGCATATTCTACATTGAAACTTTTGTTCATTAAAAGACATCATAATAAGAGTGAAAAAGAGATAGATATTTGCGGCATGTATAATTAACAGAGGATTAAAATGCAGGGTATATAAGAAATTTGGCACATCAGTAAGAAAAGAGAACACAATCAAAGCATGGGCTAAAAAAACCCAGAACATGGACTGTCACAGACAAAGAAATATAAAAGACTAATACTTATGCAAAAAGATGACAATTGTGCACCTATTAGCTTGGCAAAAATTCAAAAATCTGACAACAGTAAATAGTGACAACTATATAAAACAACAGCAATTCTTATATGTGTTGGGCGTGAATGTAGGTTGGCACAGCTGCTTTGGAGACCAACTTTACACTAGTTAGTAAAGTTAAAGATTCATGTGCCCTATCACTCAGCAATCCACAGGAATATACCCTGGGGAGACTCGCCCAGATAGTCAAAGAGACAGAGACACATTCACAGCAAAATTGTTTGACTAACAAACACTTAGGAGCAACTTCAGTGCCTGTCAACAGAAAAGTGGATTAAACGTGCGGGTACTCATATAATGGAATACTGTGCAGCACTAAACATTAATAAGCAGGAGCCAAATTACATTCACGAAAAGACCTCCTAAATACAATGTTTCCAGAGAAAAGCAAGTCGCAGAGAATGTATAAGAGTTAAAAACATATAAACAGGACTATATACAGATTTAAAAATAAAAGAAGAATATATAAGGCCAAAAAATGAAAAAATACATAAAGGTTAAAAACATACAGCACAATACAAAAATTGTGAAGGGCTACATATAGGCAGAATAAAAGTATAAAGAAATTATTAGAAAAGGCAAACCCTACATTCAGGACAATGATCACCTTTGCGAGTGAAGGGAAGGTTATAATTGGGAATGGCTAAACAGAAAGCATCAATATAATGGATTCATGCTGTTTTATTTCTTAAACTAGGTGGTTGGTGCATAGGTACCTGGATTATTCTTTATTTCTTTTTCTATGTCTTAAATATTGCAAAAATACATTTTTTAAAAAAGATTTTATTTATTTATTTGACAGAGAGAGAGACAGCCAGAGAGAGAGGGAACACAGGCAGGGGGAGTGGGAGAGGAAGCAGCAGGCTCCCAGTGGAGCAGGGAGCCCGATGCGGGGCTCGATCCCAGAACCCTGGAATCACGCCCTGAGACTAAGGCAGACGCTTAATGACTGAGCCACCCAGGCACCCCTGCAAAAATACATTTTTTAAAAGGTTTTATTTATTTATTTGAGAGAGAGAGAAAGAGGGGGCGAGCACGACCAGGGGGAGGGGCAGAGGAAGAAGCAGGCTCCCCACTGGGCAGGGAGACTGACGTGGGGCTTGATCTCAGGACACCAAGATCATGACCTGAGCCAAAGGCAGACGCTTCACCGACTGAGCCACCCAGATGCCCCCAAATACATTTTTTAAGATGAAATGAGATTGGCAGGCAGCTACGGAGAACTGTGAGAAGCAAGAAAGTTGTCTGAATGTCAAATGTTTTTGGGGCTACAAGTCTGAAAAGGCCAGAAGTGGCCACAATCCTTGCTTCCTCTGGCTTTCTTTCACTCCCCTTGTATTCTGGAATGATGCTGGAAAGAGAGGTGCCGTAAGGATCTTTCTTCCTCCTCCGTCTGAGATCCCGGGTCTCCATGTTTCCGACCTAGGATTCACTTCCTTCTGGTTTGGCTAGGGTACGATGTGGGCAAGGCAAGTTCCTTTCCAGAGTGAGTACTTCTTTCTTGCGGGGTTGCTGTGGTTTTTAGTCTTTTGTGTTTGACAAGCTACCTTTGATTTAATGTTTTCTAGTGTGCTTTTTATTAACACGCTCTTAGCAAATTCTCTCACAAATAAAATGTGACTGACACGGAGCTAATATTTCCCCTCTACACAACCGAAAGGGTCTTCTAGACAAGCAATAAATAAGAATCAAGAGCTTGGTATCTGGTGCCTCTGGAGTGGCTTATAACACGTCTCTGGGAATCTCTTTGGTCTCCACCAAAAAGAACAGCTGAAAAGAGGAGGTTTTTTTCATTCGAGTTGATAAACAGTCCTGCTATTGCTCATGCTCTTCCACGCACCAGTGTCAACAGAGACCATTCTGGTTGTGGGGGTGTTGAAAGGTAATACTTTGCTGCAGTGAGTTTTGCCCAAGTCCTGTAGGATAGTGGCTAGGGTAAATCTGAGTGCAGGACATGACTTTTTGTGCTATTTCAATTACGCTGCCCTCTTACCGGCATCTTGCATATCCGCCTCATTATTAAGGTTGATTATTAGTATTACTATTATTAAGAAGGACCAGGGAAGAAATGAATGCAGAGCAGCTGACCACTCCTTGGTTTACACAAACTTAGAAAGATTCAACCTAGAAAATTCTTCCAAAATCTGAAAGCATGTTTTCTCTCTCCTGAAAATCTGTATTTATTTTATAATGATTATTTTGGTCACAGTGAGAGGGAAATGCCTCCCCAGGATGTGAGTGTCTTTCATTGTGGTGGAGATGTTCTGTTTGTTTTTGTCAATTGTTGGTTATTTAAATTTGGTTTCATGACTGAAATGGAATTTGGATGCTGAAGAATTGAAAGATTTTAATAACATTGTTAAAATGCATAGCTTTCTGAAGCGGTAATAGGAGGCAGGTATTGCTTGGATGTGGTAGGATTTGGGTCAAGGGACACGTGCAGTATGAGTACCATTTTGCTGTCCCCAGGACGTTTCTCTACAAAAGCTGTGTTCAGGATGGGGCCTGGGTGGGGTGACTTAGCCCTGGAGTTCTGTTGATTGTGCATACCAAATGCAGCAGGCACCATCTGAAGCCGTGGCCTGGTTATTAAAATCGTGATGCTGTAATGACAAATTTTATCACCTGGTGATCAATCTTCTAACAGCATACAAATATTTTACCAGACATATGACTGAAATTCTTCAGTAAAGAATTTGCACCTTGCAGTCATCGGAAAGAGAAGAATTCTCCTATAGTATCATTTACTCCTTAAAAGCATATTTATTTTCCTGGATCACCTACAGTTGCTTACCTAGCAAAGAAAGGGTGAAAAAGTCCTTGCTAGATGCAGGCTGTAGAGACAGACGTGTCAGTCTTGTTCACGCCCTATATTAGTATGTAAAACGACGCCTGCCACATCATAGATGCTCTTCAACCATTGAAAGAACGAAACAATTAGTGGACAATCAGACAGCAGATTGAACATGAATGTTAACTATTACGTTCTTCATATTTTTTTCTTCTAAAATTTCAGAAGACCATTTTGCTGTAACTGGGGCTACAAGGGAATAGGGGGAGTAGTAGAAATCCTAGCAAATAAAAAAGTAGGAAGCAGCTGGAAAGCACAGGCCGGTCAAAGGTCCCTAATCATCTTCTGTTTTATAGACACAAGATTAGAGATTCCCTGTGAGTTTTGATTAAGGATGCACAGTTACACGATTAAATATCGGTGAGTCAAATTAGAAAAGGTTTAACTCCAATCTCAGAATTCATCAAAGCCCCCCTCACCTCCCCCTCCTCCCCTGCATTAAGCTGTCTTTACAACATGGGATTAGAGTGAACCATCTAAGACTTCATGTCCCCGGGCTCTCTGTTACCTTTCCTATGCAGCTGTCCTCGTTCAGATCACAAACAATTCTCTCGTTGAGAATCAAAGCTCATTTCCTCTTGAAGTTTCTGTTTATATCCATGACTGAATCCATCCCAGTGCCTCTCCACAGAGTTATTTATTTTGGCGACCTGCAGGGTCCTATATCAGGTACAACATGCACTCGTCTTATGCATTGTCACGAAACATATTAAAACTTAGTACACTTGTCTATTTTAGAAAACACCTCCTTAATCAACCCAGTAATTATGCGAACGCTCCCACGAGGCTGGCTATAAACATGTCCTTCCCTTGGAGAGAAGCTTTCTGCCTCTCTGTCCTCGGAAGCCACACCAAAGGAGTGTGGGCAGAATGTGCAATTAATAACTCCACTGAGGAGAGGTTAATGTGGTCGTGAGGCATCTGAGAAATAAAACTGTCACTGCTTTTATTAAAGGCTTTAATTCAGGCACAAGCTTGCATGGTAACGCTAAAATGATTTTAAAGGAATAAATAAAAGGACCAGAAAGAAAAATGTTGATCTGAATTCTAGAAAGTATTCTAGATTCTGCAAATGTATTTTCTTGATAGATGAAGAAGGAGATCTATTGCCTTTTAAATGTGTTATTTGTTGCAAGAAAATGTAAAAGTCCAAAGAGACCCTATTCAGACTTGGCTACTTGAGGCTCAAGAGCTGCCCCATGGTCTTCCGAGCACACTGAGCTCTTGGGGGCCTCTATTTTATGTGGCTCCATCTCTTCAAGGGTGATATGATCAAGTTTCATTATTTAGATTTTCCTTGAAATTCAGGGTCACTTAAAAAAGTCGTCATCTTCTTTTCTTCTTCTTCTTCTCCTTCTTCTTCTTCTTCTTCTTCTTCTTCTTCTTCTTCTTCTTCTTCTTCTTCTTCTTCTTCTTCCTCTTCCTCTTCCTCTTTGTCTTTTTTTTTCTCGGTCTCACTTTGTACCAAAGAAGACTAAGGAAAATGTAAAGAGATAGACTTTAGGTTCCTCCATTGGGTCCAAATATATAAAATGCAATTCATGATTGGGCCCTGATGTACAATCTTGCAAAACGGGAAATGGCAGATATGAAGATGATGGGGCACCATTTACTGGTCACGTGGACTCTGTAAGGAAGCTGGGACAAGGAAGAGCCCTAGACCCCTGACACATGGCAGCCAACTCCAGCTGTGGATAGCTGAGAGAGGGGGTGGATATTTTGGGTTCCCTGATCTATGTTATTGAGAATAATCTTCATTTCAGAATGTCCCCAGGGCACGAGGGGAGGATCCCCAGGAAACTGATGAGGTAGCCCTTCCAACCTTTACAACTGGAATGTAGTTTTCCCTGGGAAGGAGGAATCATCAGACATCTGGAGATAAGGATTGGTGGGGAGGGCCTTTAGGACCAAATTGAAAACCCCGGGCTTTATCCTTTAGACCAAAGAGTCAATGAAAAAATTTTGGGCAGGGGAATAATGGGATAGAAGTGGTGTCTAAAAACATGAAGTTGGGTACAAAATAACTTGAAGGATTTCTGGGAAAGAGGCCAGTTCAGAATATTTTTTCAATAATCTATGCCCGAGAACATGAAATACCATTGGTTGACTGATAGAGCTGAACTCAATGGGGATAGAAATAAGGCACAATTTAATTTTTGTTCATCTATTGTATTTTAATATTCTCTGTCCAATTCCCTTTGGTTATTTGTGGATGAACTCTGGGGAAGATCTCATAGGTTTCCTGTCCTTTTTCCTCACCAAAGGCCCTATTTTACCTCAGGTATTAAAGATTCCCATCCAGTCAAAAGGAAAACTTCAATCTCATATTCAATTCTGAGCTCCTTTCCTTCTCCCACCTCAAGTCTGATCCATCATCTGGGAAAGAGCTATGGTCTTTTCTTTTGTTATTCCTTCCTGGTTTTTGCTTTTTCTTCTACCTCCTGCTATTGGCTCCTCCTGGGTTGGGACATAGGAAAGAAGGATGAAAGCGAAAAGGGAAAGATATGTGTACAGAGTTCATGTTATTTGTAGGTTCCTCCTGGCTATTAGTGATTTGTGTGGTAAGCCTCCAAGTTCTGGCTCCCTTGTGAGTGCTGTGTGGTTTGTTGTGTGCTCTAGGTGAACTCTGGATGCTGTGGTGGGAGATTCAGTCTACAGCTGGCCTCTTCCAAACCCTCCCTCTATCACCTTCTGCCCTGCCTTATACTGACTGCATAGCCTCTTCCTTCCCATTAGTAAGGCTCAAGCCTTGCTCCCTTCCAGTGTTCACTGAACCCATGGGGAAGACATAACTCCTTGCCATTCCAAATTCAGCCTTCCTCTGCTCTTCCTTTCTTTTTCCCCGTTGGCATCCCCACTTCTACAATCTCTAATGGGAGGCAGGCGTCAGACTCTATGTTCACAGATGCCCCTAAATACTAGTGCATCCATGTCAGGCTCTTCAGAGAATTATCCCACCATATTCTTCTCCAGGGACCTAAGCATTTCTGTAGCTAGCAAGCCTGCAGCTGGGGAGAGAGAAATTGTTATGGGCTGAAATGTGCCCTTAAAATGTGATTGTACTTTAAGATAAATCTTTAATGAGGTAATGAAGACAACATGAGGTAAATGACTAGTGTCCTTATAAGAAGAGGCGATTAGGAGAGACGCACATAGAGGGAAGACCATGTGAAGACACATGGAGAAGGCAACCATCTACAAGCCCAGTAGAGAGGCCACAAAAGAAACCAACCCCGCTGACCCCTTGATTGTGAGAACTCCAGAACCGTGAGAAAATACATTTCTGTTGTTTGAGCTGTCCTGTCTGTGGTACCTGTTATGGCAGCCCTAGCAAACTGATATAAGTCCCCATTTCCATTTTGAACAGGCACCTTCCCTTCTACAAATGGGGACGTGTCTGTCAGTTTCTTGGTTATCTCTTTAACTCTGAAGTTGTCCTAAACTTCAGAGCTTCACTTGAAGATCTGAGACCACAGGAGACATTCTATTCAAAGCTTCTTTTAGAAGGGCTGGATGACGAAGGTAGAGCAGATGCTGTGCTGTGCCAGGCCACATGCCCTCAGCCCACCTGATTTCAGGACCGCTGCCCCAGGCACCACTGCCAAGGTTCTTCCCCAAGTGTCTGTGCCAGGGGCTCTCAGAGTTGCTTTCTCCAGAGCTGTACAAGACCGCTTCATCTTAGTCAGGTGCGACCCAGGATTTCAGGGGATTCGGTATCTTCAGAGGTGATATTCTAAGGTGGGCACTATCTCAGCCTTTCCTTACCCAGTGCGACAATCTGAGGAGCATTCTGCACAGCTGCCCAGAGCATCCCTAGTGAGACGGAGCCACGGAAGCCCACAGTGTTATCCAGTTCATGAAAGCACCATTGATGGACTTTCTCTCGTTCCTTTTTACTTTTCCTACTGCCTTACTTCGGCTTTGGGGATCAACTCCTGAATAAATAAATGATATGCTCCAAGTTTTTGTCTCAAGGTTTTCTTCTTGAGGACCTCAGACTAGGACAAGTGGTGCCTTGGCTGGGGTAACTTTTGGCTGTGAAGTTAAAGCAGTGTCGACTTCTGAGTTTTTCTCAGTTCTGTATAGATTGTCACTTACTGATTTTTTTCCCTTTATTTCATAAAAAAAGTACGCATATGAGACACAAAGCTAAGAAAGATGCTGTCCCTATGCTCAGAGTTTACAAACTGAGAGCAGCTTATGATCCAAAAAAGATTATTGTCCTAGATTTCACAGAAGATTTTTTTTTTGAGATTTTTCCATAACTCTTGAAATGTTCAGAAGGAGGAATGGCGAGGATGCCATGGGGCATTCCGGAAGTGGGATTGCAGGTAGTTTGACATAGTTATCTTCACTTCCATTCTGACACTGCAAACATGAAAGCCCTTTCAGTTCCACTCCTTATCCTATTTTTACCATTTTCTGAATCTGACCAGCTATTCTGATAAGCCTTTTGCTTTGCAGTTAGGATCTCTGGAGCAATGGCCTAATGGTCACTGCATTGGACAGAATGTGATGATTTCTTTGCTTTGAAAACAAGAATGTTTCAGCTCCACGAGAGCCATCTCAGGGAGTGGACAAAGTTGTTGCCTAATAGGTGGAGGGCGATGTATGATTAAGAGTGAAGAGTTCAAAATCTGACCGTTCACTCACTAGCTTTGCGGTTGTAGGCTGGTTATTCCATGGCTCTGACCTTTGATTTCTTCTTCTGTAAAATGGAGCAAAATATTAGTACCTGCTGATTGAAGTGTTTGATAGATCAAATGAGGCAATACATTTAAAGTTCCTAACAGAGGGGCGCGTGGGTGGCTCAGTCAGTTAAGCGTCTGCCTTTAGCTCAGGTCACGCTCCTGGGGTCCTGGAATCAAGCCCTGCGTCAGGCTCTGTGCTTATCCGGGAGCCTGCTTCTCCCACTCTTCCTTCTGCCCCTCCCTGCACTTACGTGAGCATGCATGTGTGCTCTCTCTCAAATAAAAAAATAAATAAAAATCTTTAAAAAGATAAAGTCCTTAGCAGAGTGTCTTGTACCTGAATAAAGACCTGAGAGATGTTAGTAAACATGGGGATGTCCATGATACACAGAAATTTAGCTTCTTCTGTGTGGTCCCAGAAGGTCCCCAGGATTGGTATTTGAGGTGAGTAGAGGCTGAATGGGTGAGGACGGACTATTTCCTATGTGTGAACCCTAGCAGAGGCTGGGTGGCCACTTACGTCACTTAGCCAGGATAGTAGAAGGGATTTAGGAAAGGAGTAGAAAGAGAAGACCTTTAAGATGGCCACCAGCCTCAGGGTCTACCACTGACTTCGCTGGGGAGATGCAGGGGGCATCAGGTGAGGGTGCAGATGTGAGTCAGGAGTTTTGAAAAGTCCACAACATTCAGTTGAACTCTGAAGGCAAGAGGGTGGCACTGGGAATTTGGGCATCTCTGCACTGGGGAAAGGCAGGGCCGACTAGAGGAGGGGTCAGCTCTACACAGAGGCTGTACCCAGAAATCGACAAGTTCTCTGGTCTGGCCCTGGGCTTGATCATTGTTCAGCTGTGAGCGTCCTAGGAGCAGGACTTCAGTCTGTGCTCCTTGGTCCTTTATCTCTGCACCACACTGCCTGTATCTATGTGTTTGCTTTATCCTTTCAGCAAAGATACGCACATTTATGTCTGTTTCTATTTTTGAAACAACAGCAGGCAGGCTTTTCTTCTGAATGTCAGTTGGTTTAAGGGAATTTTTTTTTATTTTTTGGTACTTACGTGTGTATTTCTCTCTTTCACATTCCCAGTACTCAAGTTAAAAAAATGAGATGAAACTAAACATTTATTTGAATTTCAACTCCATGCTACATTCCTTTTGATTGTGAGCTTATCTCGAAATTCCAATTTGGATGGCATTTGTTTCATGACTTGAAATAATTCAGGATTCTTTCAGTTGAAAATGTGAAATCAATGCCTTTTTGATGAATAGAGGTTCTATGTCTGAATAATAAATAGGCCATTCTTTGTTTTCATAAATAGCTGGGAAAAATCATAAACCCCAGTTATCTGCTGTCATTAAACTCATCCTGGGGATGTGTGGAGTCTACTCTAGAAACACTTATGAAAATACGTTTATAAATGTAGATTATCCAAAGAGAAAACAGTAAGTGTTAAATAAAGAGAGTCTGAATAATTTATTGGCTCTATATGAGCCCCAGAGAAGCTCACAGGGCAAGCACGAAATGGAGCACAGCATCATAGTAATCACCAAATATAAGACACTTCAATAGAGACCTTAACGTTTATGTTTATCTCAGGTTAATTTACCAGTTACCACATGACCAGTCTTTTCCTAGTGGCTGTAACTGGTGATTTATATTAAGCATAATGAGTAGCACATGTTTTCTGATCATTACCTTGCTGAGGCAAGATACACCACAATTAAATCAACAGCATTGCTTTAATAGTTTTCAAATTAGTGTAACTGGTTTAAATGTTATGGACATAATATTCACTTATCTTATTAATTTTGTGTCTGTATTAGCTTAGATATATAATTTATATAAGTAGAGTCTTTATGGAATTCTGCTTGATTTTTATTTAGGAGAAATAGTTGATCCTTTTGGAGGAAGACTTCTTTCTGCAATTTCCTTCCAGAAACAAGTTCTAGCTCATTAATTTTATCAGAAGATATATAACTTACCATTTTTAAATGACTGTCCTTCTAGAGGAGCACAAAGAAATAGAATTGAGGGGCTGATTACAAAATTAATATGGGTTCAGTGTAGAAACTGTAAAGTAAAAAGAAGAAATATAAAATGTAAATTCTCCTACCCAGGAACAATCACTACTACAATAGAGGTGTGTTTCTTTTCAGCCACTTTTTGGGGGTAGGGTGTAACTATGCATGGTTTTTCTGCATATATATTAGGTATCCTGTTTATAACGAGCATTCTCTTATGCTATTACATTTCTTTATTTTTTATTTTTGTTTATTTATTTATTTTTAAGATTTTATTTATTTATTTGACAGAGAGAGAGACAGCCAGTGAGAGAGGGAACACAAGCAGGGGGAATGGGAGACAAAGAAGCAGGCTCCCAGCAGAGGAGTCTGATGTGGGGCTTGATCCCAGAATGCCAGGATCATGCCCTGAGCCAAAGGCTCATTTTGCAATCATCCAGCATGTGACCTTTGAAATTGGCTTCTTTTCCCCACTCAGAAGAATGCCTTGGAAATCCACCCAAATTGTTGTATATATCACTAGCTTAATCCTCTTTCATGCTGAGTAGCATTCTGGGGGGGTAGAGGGTACCACAATTTGCTTATCCATTCACCCATTGAAGAATATCTGAGTAGTTTCCAGTTGTTTGTTACTATAGATAAAGCTGCTATGAACAATCGTGTACAGATTTTTCTGTGATCCTGTGTTTATTCCTCTGGGATAAATTCTCAGGATTGTGGTTGTTGGTTCATGTGGTAAGTACATGTTTAGTTTAGCTTTGTTTTTGAAGAAACTACCATGTTATTTTTAAGAAACTGACAAGTTTAAGAAACTGCCAAATCATATAGTGTATGAGTGACTGAACCATTTTTCATTTCCACTGGCAAGGTATGAGAGATATAGTTTTTCCACATCCTCATCAGCATATGGTATTGTCACTATTTTTTATTTTGGCTGCGTTGATCAGAGTATAGTGGTATTTCATTGTGGACTTATACATATTCTTTTAAAATATGATTTTGAATGACTAGGGTTATCTTTCCCCAGCATTTATTTGAGAACATCATAGGTGATTGTTTTTCTATACCACTATGACCAGTAATTGTTATTACCTGTTAAAGGATCTTTGCTCAACAATTCTACGTTCACTGTACTCACTTACTGAGCTAGTAACTGGCCATGGAAAATAACCTACTTTTTTACCTAAAATAAGTCATTCCTATTTTGCCTTCCTCTTAGCCACTGTCTCACAGGCTTGCAGAAAGAGGGAGGGAGGGATCAGAGTGTGTCCTGATTTAAAACGAATGTCCTGATGCCACTGCTCAGACCCAGCCTGTGAGCTGATTTTGTTGAGTTTTGCCTGGTGTATAACACCTGGAGTCATTTTAGATCCCAGCCATCGTATAAACATAAATGTTCCTTACTACATTGCACAATGAATCCTTGTCATCATCCATCAGAGCGTGGCTGAGGGGTCACCTTTGCCCTTCCCCAGGCCACAGCTCATTGTCCACCCTTCCTTCATTGCCACCTGGGGAGGGCTTCAGAGAGGAGGAACACGAGGGCTGAGGTGCATGAGGAGGTGGGTTTACGTGGCTGATTAATGCAGTTACATAAAAAGAGTTTCTCCGAGGGAACTAAGTACGACTCCATTTGTGGGAAGACAAGATTGAAGAAGAGCTCTCCTTAATGCATCAGACAAGAGCACGTTGATAGATATCTTTGCCAAACTCCCTTCCTAGGAAGAAACAAGTCCTGCAAACCTGAAAGTTAATGGTATGACAATTTAAAAACGGTCATTAGACAGGAAGAAAATGTGATGCCCATCGCAAACTGTAGAGGTTGCAAAGAAGGCCACGTAATTAGAGCATAAGTCTGCTGGCTGTGACAGCATGCGGTCCTGGGAAGATAGATTCACCAGCTTGATGCTGAACTCCCCAGCTGGGTTGAGCAGGTTCACCTTTGGTTGCTGTCACCACAGATAATCCTCTTGGGATATGAAGTCTTTTTTTTTTTTTTTTAAGATTTTATTTATTTATTTGACAGAGAGAGAGAGCACACAAGCAGGGGGAGTGGGGGAGGGAGAAGCAGGCTCCTGCTGAGCAGGGAGCCTGACGTGGGACTTGATCCCAGGACCCTGGGACCATGACCTGAGCAGAAGGCAGATGCTTAAGGGACTGAGCCACCCACGTGGCCCAGGATATGAAGTCTTAATGTATGAGTTCACCAAGGCTAGATTTGAGACTTAATAACATCATAAATCGCCAGGAGACATTCTTTCTAATTGACTACTTAGTAACAGCATTTATTGATGATGAGCTGAATTTTTAGAAATCAATCGCTAATTAGTGACACAGACAAGAAAATGACATAAACAATGCCCAATTTGCAGGCAAAGCTATGAAAAAAAGGGAAAAACTATAGGATAAAGACACCAATTAGAAGGCAAATAAGACCTGAATGAAAAGCAAGTGAGCTGTAGAAAAACTCCCTAGGCTCGAAAGTAGGAGGCCAAGGGTCTAGTTCTAACACCAGCGTGAATTGCGTGAGCTGAAGAGCTGTCCTTTTCTTCTTCACATTTGATGTTATGTAGACAAATCCAAATGACTTAGAAAGTCTCATGTGGGGTCGTCCTTTTTTTTTTTTTTTTTGATAAGCTTTACTTTTTAGAGAAGATTTAGACCCACCACAAAGTTGAGCAGAAGGTACGGAGATGTCCCATTATACTACCAGCCCCTACATGTGCACAACTTTCTCCACTGTCAAAATCCCAAACAAGAATGATACGTTTTTCACAACTGATGAACCCACACTGATACACCTTTATAGTCCAAAGTCCATAGTTTACATTAGGGTTCACTCTTGGTTTCATACATTCTATGGGTTTTGACAAAAGTATAATGGCACGTATCCACCTTTATAATACCATACCGAGTACTTTCACTGTCCTAAAAATCCTCTGTGCTTCACCTCTTCATCCCTCCTTCCCCCTTAACTTCTGTTAACCAATGATCCTTTTACTCTCTTCACAGTTTTGCCTTTTTCAGAAAGTCATATAGTTAAAGTAAATCATACATAACCTTTTCAGATTGGCCTCTTTCACTTAGTCATATGCATTTAATTTTCCTCCTATGTTCTCATGGTTTGACAGATCATTTGTTCTTAGCATTAAATAACATTTCATTGCCTGGACGTACCACAGTTTCTTTATCCATTCACCAAATGAAGTACATCTTGGTTGCTTCCAGGTTTTGGCAACTGCGAATAAAGCTGCTATACACATCCATGAGCAGGTTTTTGTATGGATATGAGTTTTCAACTCGTTTGAGTAAGTACTAAGGAGTGTAATCATAGCTCCAGTGGATTTAGTGCTGGGAGAGCCTACTTCCTAGCAGCTGTCTTTTAGCTGTAACTTCACATGGTGGAAATGAACAAAGGATATTTCTTGGGACCCCATGTAAGGGCACTCTAATGTCATTCATAAGGACTCAGCTCTCACAACCCAAGGAACTTCCCAAAACCCATGTCCCAACACATTCACACAGGGGATTGGGTTAAAACATATGAATTTTGGGGACTGCCAACATTCAACCATAGCAGATATTAATTTGGGGGACATTCAATCATTAATGTTTCAAATATTTCTTCTGCTCCTCCCTTTCTTCTCCTTCTAGTTTTCCCATTAAGTATATGTTATACTTTTTGTCATTGTCCCATGGTTCTTAAATATTCTGTTTCATTTTTTTCCCCATCTTTTTTCAAATCATCTTTTTGTTTTGGAAGTTTCTACTGACGTGTCTTCAAGCTCAGAGATTCTTCCCTCACCCATGTCCAGTCTACTAAGTTCATCAAAAGCATTCTTCATTTCTGTTACCATGTTTTCGATCTCTTAATATTTATTTTTGATTCTTTCTTAGAGTTTTCATCTTTCTGCTTAGATTCCCATTTGTTCTTTATGCTGTCTATTGTACCCCTTAGAACCCTTAGCATATTAATTATAGTTGTTTTAAATTTCTGGTCTGATAATTCCAATATCTCTGCCATATCAGTCTGTTTCTGATGCTTGCTCTTCAAGTTGTGTGTTTGGCCTCGGAACTTTTTTCCATAGCCAGACATTATGATCTGGGTGAAGTGAACTAGGGTAAATAGGCCACGTTACTAAAATGTGGTGGGGAAGAAAGTAGTCTATTGTGTGGTGATTCAGTCTCAATCTTCTTATGTGCTTTTGCTTCTAGACTGTGAACATCACTGGTGCTTCTAGTCTCCCCTTGAGGTGGGACAGAATGACTGTAGTCAGGTGTTTCTCCCACATGGAAGGCTAGAGCAGGCTGCAGTGGGTATTTCTCTTTCCCAAGGTTGATTAGGCTCTCAAAAAATCCCAGTAGTTTACAGTAGTTTAGGCTCTGGGAAAATAAGTGTGTTTTTTTTTTTTTTACATTTATTTTTATTTATTTATTTATTTATTTATTTATTTATTTATTTATTTATTTAGAGGGCAGGTCCTGTTAGGAAGAACAGAATGCTCTGGCATTCAAAATGACTCCTTTTCTCCTTTCCCAATGGAAACAGGAGATTTTTCTCCTATATACACTCTTCTCCTATGTTCACTATTTTTCTCCTATATTCTCTGTGAGAACCTCCTGGTAAAACTGATAAAAGTGTCTGTCTTCCCTGGGCTCCCATGACTGGGTCCTTTTGAAATTTTTAACTCTTTGACTTGTCCACACTGAACCTCCAGCAATTTGCCAGTTACAGCTTCTCTTCTCTTACCCTGACAGTGGTTCCTGCAAAGGCATCTGTTGTGGGTTTCTGCTCCAATAAGTTGTGGTTTTCTATATTTGTCTATTGTTCTCTCCAATTTGGGGAGCAACAGTTTTCCCTGTGACCTTACTTCTCCCATGGATCCAAGAAGAGTTGCTGGGTTTTCAGTTGGTTTAGCTCTTTATTTGTTGGGACAGAGTGACAACTTCCAAGCTCCTTACATGCTGGACTAGGAACTGGAAGTTGGCTCATTCTTTAAAAAAAAAAATTGATAGTCTTTATTTTAAGAGCAGTTGTAGGATTTAAAAAAGTGAGCAGTTAGTACAGAATTCCCATATACTTCCTCTTTCCCCATCTCAGTTTCCCTTATTATTAATATTTTGTAATGATGTGGCACATTTGTCACAATCAGTGAACCAATATCAGTACATTATTATTAATTGAAAACCCAAAGTTTACATTAGAGTTCACTATATGTTGTACATTCTATGGGTTTTATCAGATGTGTAATGCCATGTATCTACCATATCACATCATACAGAATTAGTTTCATTGTCCAAAAAATCCCCTGTGTTCCACCTATTTCCCCTTACCACTTTCCACCCAACCCCTGGCATCAACTGAACTTTTTATTATCTTCATAGTTTTGCCTTTTCCAGATTATCATATGGTTGAAATCATGCGGTATGTAGCCTTTTTAGAATGGCTTCTTTTATTTAGCAAAATGCATATAAATTTCCTTGATGTCTCTTTGTAGCTCGACAGCTCAATTTTTGCGATGAATTAATTCGATCACTAGTTATTAGATACATGCCCGTGTCTCGCACCTGCTGGGACCATAGACACAAAGACAAATAAGAGACTGTTTTGCTCATACGAAGTTCCCATGGGAACTAGTGGAGAGACAGTGAATGAACAGTGGCCCAGCCACACAGATAGGAGGGGAGGAGAGAAGAGGCAGTGAGGAGAGCCAGCAGTGTTAGACGATGTCTCAGAAAAGTAGGACATGAGGCTCTAGCAGTATGGTGGAGGAGACAAGTTTTGAACATTAGCTGGACCAGCTTTCCATTTTGCCAGCCAGGAAGGGGAAAGAAAGTGTTAAAAAAAAAATCCTATCAGAGGACAAATTAAAACATTAGAGGAGAGTGAGAAAGTGAGACAAGAAAATAAGGAAAAATGTGTTTGTAGTTGTTGTGGTTCTTTTTTTTTTTTTTTTTTAAAGATTTTATTTATTTTATTCGACAGAGATAGAGACAGCCAGCGAGAGAGGGAACACAAGCAGGGGGAGTGGGAGAGGAAGAAGCAGGCTCATAGTGGAGGAGCCTGACGTGGGGCTCGATCCCGTAACGCCGGGATCACGCCCTGAGCCGAAGGCAGACGCTTTAACCGCTGTGCCACCCAGGCGCCCCTATAGTTGTTGTGGTTCTGAATGAATACCTGGTATGAGCATTTTATTTTATTTCTTCTCATAACATAGAAGAATCTTTTCCTGGTGCCTGGAACAAAATGAATCCCTTTCCCCTGAATAACCCGAGTTTAGATATGTGTCTTTTGCTACTGAGAATCATAGCATTTTGTAACTGGAGGAAACCGAAAGGAAATTTAGCCTAAGTCATTCATTTTACAAATGAGGAGAGTAATGGGTAAAAATTAAGTGATTTTCTCAGTTACTTAGGGAAAAGAAGTGTGGGGCTGGAAGGTAGGATCCCTAATTCTGATTCTAATGGTCCCGTCCTTCCATTCTTCCTAATGGCACAGAAAAAATGAGCAACGGAATTGCCTGACAGCAAGTTCTAGAATATTGATACAAAGAAGAGAGAAGCATAGGTGAGACTGTTTCTTACCCCAGTGAGAGGTGAGCCCAGACAGTGTGAATATCCCAGATGTGGCTGAAATAAGGACTTATGACTAAAGGGAAGACAAGGACAGTTGAGGTGGGAGAGAAGAAATAGATGGAAACAAGACAAGAGAGGAGATGTGGAGCAGAAAGGAAAGATCCAAAGAACACTCACGGTATTTTGATATTTGATCCACCACTTTAAAGAGAACATTGTCAGGTCAATGGGGTCAAAAATGAATGCTGGACAACTTGAAATTCCAGAGGATCTGAGTGGGGCTAGAAATAACATCAGTTCCAGGAAGGAAATCATATTCCTGTTGTTATCTGAGAAAAATCTCCAGTATGAGGTCATGATTCTGAGGTCAACACACTCTCACAAAATTTTCCCAATTTGGCCCCTTTTCTCCAGTTTTCTCCAGTTGTCCATGTTGCTCTAGGGCATTTGGACATTAGAGCAACTGTCCTGTTACTGAGAGAGTTGCTGGAAAGCTCATCTGCTTTTGCTGGGCTTGTTTGTCCCCTGTGGGAGGGCCCTCCCAGGCAGCTGTGGGGGACACCAAACAAGGGTCTGGAGGGGGTTAAGGTCTGTCTTTATGTCCTCTTATTCTCCTCTCCTGCCTCCATTCCTCTTTCCCTGTCTCCTCTCCCCTCTCTCTTCCTCTGTTTCTTCATGTGGAATAAGGTTGTCTGCATCCCTTCCAGATCATCTCCTCTGACAAAAACTCCTTCTGTTGAGTCATGTTTGCATCTTTTCTCCCTCCCCTCTAGACAGAGAGGTTTTCCTCTACTCTGGGGACAAGGAATGGGGGTGAGGGACATGGGTGACGGTAATAGGGAAAAGGACATTTCTAAAATTAAAAGCTAAAATGTGACCCTCTGGGTGAGTTGCAATGACACATACATGGCACGGGGTCTCGGGGTCTTCTGTCCAGCAGCCTGAATGAAAAGAGGTGTGACAGGGTGGGCATAGAGAGAATATGAGAGTACTTTGTGATATAGCCCAGCACTGCTCTTAATTTTGGGATAAAAGGGTAAATGCATTCAGAGCTAAACTTTACACTGTTTTTCAAATACTTGATCCATTTCAATTCTGTCCAGAGAGTGGAAGCTTATATAACTCTTTTGTTTATTGAGTTTACTGATGTGTTCAAGGCTTTCAGTGTGAACATGCTGAAATAATCTCCTTTTCCTGACCTTCAACCCTATAGTCTAAATGCATTTACCTCTGTTAGAAACTCTGGAGCAGACGCTGGGGTGGAATAAGTATAGCAAGAGATTGGAGGCAGAGGCAGAGTGGAAGGGAGAGAAGCTGATGTGAGCTCAAGGTCGGTGCTATGAGAGCCTGAGAAGTGGCAGCTAATTCCGACTCCAGGGGTTCTGGAGGGCTTCCTAGAGATGACATTTGAAATGGGCTATGGAGGCTGACTAGCAGTAGCGTAACCTGGTGTCATGCTGAGGGGGGATACGTATGCCTGTGGGCCACGCAGTGTATGAGAGTTAAGGCAACCTAAGGATGGCTCCTAGTAGGTCTGTCTGTGGAGGCTGGTCAGCCCAGAAGCCTTCTCCTTTCTACCCAATGAAGGTTTTGAGCCATGGATGAAAGGTTTCCATGGTGGTATTCCTGCTCTGTGATCCAATCTGGCTACTGGGTGAACCCCTGACGCAGCATGTGCCTCTCTATTCTGGAATACCTGAATTTCGTAGCTTGAACTAAGACGTAAGAACTGCAGGAAGATGGGAAGTGAGTTGCTCGTGGCTTGCTCTAGTAGGAAGTTTCACAGACACTGGTGTGAAAGCTGTTGGAGGCCTAGTTCCCTGCCTCCCAGTGTTTGGCTGTTCAACTCTTAGAGTTACTGGTCTTTGCCACTACTTTCCTAATAAAATTCTTTTTTGTTGGTTGTTTTTCAAGTGATTTCTAGTTGATTTCTTTTATATCTTAGTTAATTAACTCCCCACAAATCTGCCTTTCAGAAATATCCCAGTCCAGTGCTCCTTTCTTTTTGGAGTGGTTCTCCAACTTTAGATCACATCAGACCTCCCTGGTGGGGTTAGGAAAACACAGATTGCCTGGACCCTCCTCCCTGCTGGAGGCTCTGATTCAGCAGGTCTAGGGTGGGACATGAAGATTTGTATTTGTATTTCTAACAAGTTCCCAAATGATGCTTATTGCTGCTGATCAGAGAACCACACTTTTGGGAAAACTGATTTATGATGTAGTAACTTTGGAAGAGTTCTGTAAAAATAAAAATAAATCATGAGATGCATTACACTTAAATGTTTATGCTTGTATGGCATAAACAACCAATGTCCAAATATCTGACACCTTAGCATAAATGCGATAATAATCATTTCCAATTGGAAGAGAGCTGGTTTGGGTATAGGTGTGATCATATGCCCTGGTTATCCCAGATATACCAGATATATCAATTTCAAGTGATGTTTATTCCTGTTGGTTGCACAGAACAATAAAAAATTCTATTGTTAGACCATGGGTCCCATTTTTGTTGTTGTTGTTTAAGGGACACCATCGCCATGGCATACAAATAAAATTTGAGTATAGTGGAGGGAAAGGAAGGTCCAGAGCAGGGGACCACCAGATAGACATTCCCAGGTTGGGTACCGGTATGGCAGAGTGTGAGAGTGTATTTGTCAACATTCAACCAGAGAGTTGGGACTAGTAGAAAATGTCATGGGCAAGATAGATCACCATAGCACAGGCCAAAACTGTGGTCCACAGGTGGAATTTCTTTTTCTCTCAGAGAAGCCAGCTATTTCAGGCCCTCTGACTGATTAAGCCAGACCCACCAGATTATCCAGGATAATCTCCCTTAATTAAAGTCAACTGAGTAGGGACTTAAATTGAATCTACAAAATCTTTTCACAGCAGCACCTAGATTAGCGTGGGATTGAATAAGTGGGAACTTTAGCTTAGCCAAGTTGACATATCGAAAAAGCCATTTCAGAGGATATGGGCTGACTTGAGAGAGAGAGAGTGCCAGGAAGGGTTAAATGGTGATTTTGAGGGCCAAGAATAAAAATCATCCCCTCTTCTCAATTTTGGGGATGCTCTGTATTCAGGAATTGTCTCCTAATAGACTTGGAGAAGGGAAAAAAAAACCCTTAATAATGGTTTCTGCAAATGTGTGAAAGCTGAATGTGAAGGGAAAAAAAAAAGTTGTTTTCAAGAAATAGGAGCTGGCTTACCTTTAAAAAGAAAATCAGCTGCCTCTAGCAGAGTGGAAATGCAGTATTGGCCTGAATGGCAATTTGCACTGGATGGCAGAATTTATCACCAGCCTGGCAGGGGAGATCCTGGAAACAAAAGCTTTTATCTTTCAGTGAGTCAGTAATGCAGCCTTGGATGGCAAGTGGGGAGTGTGAACCTGGAAAGGAAAGTTGCCTGCCCTTTGGTCCCTGAGCATTTGATGAGAAGTTGGACTGGCGGACCACAGTTTACCTACTCCATCATAAAAATGACTGTGGTCCTCTCCCTGATAGCCGAGGGAGGTACTCTGGGCTATTAATTAAGGATCTACCCTAATTTAAAAAATCCATGATTGTCAGGGAATCCATCACTTAGCAATGTCAGGTAAACTCTTAGGAACTCAGAGCACAGTTTACTTTGCATCTCAGAGATCAGATGTCAATGTGGCGCTCATGGCGGCCATGGTGGATAATGGTATGTTCAGAAAGAAGCCACTGGGCCCTGAGGGGTTAGCAGGTACATGCTATTATCAGAGGACAGCAGAAAACAAACAACTTTCATAAAGTGCGCCTTTCAGAGGAAAACCACCTGGGAAGGGTGGAGTTGACATGAAAACCCTGAACTGTAGCGCACATGCAGGAAAATACTCAGCAGGGGTAGAGGGATGGAAAAATAGCACTGCTTTGTCTCTTCATTATCTTCTTGGTCCTTTACATTTTAGCCTTCTAGTGCCATTTCAGTGTCTTCAGTGCCCGCTGGGTACCCAGAGGTCTTTCTCAAGTCTTTCTTCCCAGGTTTTTGGTCTTCCATTGATCCTTTCCCTTCTAGCCCCCTCCTCTTAAGATTCACCTCTCCTATGAATAATACTCTCAGAACTCTGTTTTCAATTGTCTGATTTCTGGGAGATGCTCTGATGACAATATTGCTGCTGACTGTGGAGTTCACTCACAGAATATAATACCAAGTTCCACCTGGTTTGAAATACAAACATAACCGGTTTTTCCTCCTCTTCTTTCCTGCAGTGGAAGGATGGTGGAAGGCTGGAATACAAATAACTTTCCTCCAATTCCAGGAAAAAACAAGTTTTTTTTTTTTTTCTTTCTTTTCCCCCCCTCCTGCTTGTGAAAAGAACAAGAGGGGGAAAAGCATCTGAGCACTCAGAGAGCATGTGTGCCTGGGAAAGTACACTTCTCATCCCTACCCAAGTTCGGAACCAGCTAAGATTGAAGAAAATGGAGTAGTGAAGCCAGATAGTATCTTTATTATTGCTACAGCTGACCTTGGAGGATGTGACACATCTGTAGGCAACCCTGCGGACATGGTAGGCGAGAGGAAGGAAAATGGCTGGGAGTGTTAACAACTAGACTCCCTTCCTATGATGGAGGAATTATTCTCCCCATGAGAAAAATGAACTTGGGGAGGTGCCCCTGCACTGGCAGAAGGAGGGATCTATGATTGGTGGGGTAGAGGAGCTCTGTGCCCGGCTTCTGGTAACACTCTTGGAGGATAAGATCTGAGAAAGAAATGACTTTGTGCTTGTTTAGGGAGGCAGGCCCCCAGGCACTGGATTTACATTCTTGCCAAGGGTTAACACACACCAAGGCATGGTCCAGAGGTGGTAGAATGACTAAGGTTCGATTTACCGTCAGGTTATCAGAACGGGGGCTCAGAATTGAAATGGTTTATAGAAAATTGAGGAATGGGATATCACATTTCCCGAACTCTAAGATGTCATTGACTGTAAGATGCTGAATTATTTTGTGTTCTAAGAAAGAAATTTGCTATTAAAATGTGACAGAGAGCTATCACATCCCCTAGGATTTTTGTTTTATATTTGTGAAAATGTTTTTTCTAGGTTTCTTTAGGCATAGAATTCTGTCAAGAGTACACATTTATACTCTTGTGTATAAATAAAAGTAAAAAATAGAAGCAAAATAAAATTTAACATATTTGTAATACTTTTTCCCTCTTAGACTCTTGCTCTTCTGAATCTCTTTTTGATTCAGAGTTGTTGAGGTTTATGCTTTGTTTCCAGTGTTTTCCTCTGTGCTGCAAGAGCACTGATCACACAATATTTATTAAAATCCTGTTTCAACATTGTCTCTGAGACTTTCTTCCAAGCCACTTGGTCAGGAAGTGGCAACTCTACCACGATTGCCCTATGATGACAGTGATGGTAAGGACCTTTGATTGAAGGAAGTGTCTCAGTTTCAGAGATGCTGAGATGTAAATTTAAAAATATGTAACCTAGAATAAATAGTGTTTTGTCTTTTGTTTTGTCCATCTGAGTTTCATTCCCATTACATTGCGGGCTTCTAGGCTGCAGGGTATATGATAGGTGATTTAAACAGCTGAGGACCTTTCTGTTATACCTTTAATCAGGTAAACATGCAACCATCTGCTGTCTGTGCCTCAATAGTCTCACTGTGTTGGTCCTTATGAGGCATTAAACTAATTCAGGAATAGAAAAATTGGATGCATTTACGACAAAATGCAGTGCCTCTCAATTTTACTACCTTCTGAATTAACCAAATGCTAAATGTTAAGTTGATGCACTGGTCATTGGAATTCTACTGAACTGCATGCTCTTGGCTGAATTTTAGATTACTGTCTTATAAAGCGGGCAGGTTAAATTAGAGCATCTTTCAACACGGCTATTCTATGATGACCGTCTAGCACATCATGGTTTAAGATACAACATGGGAAATAAGATCTAAGTCGCATGGCTTGTCTTTGCTGGGGAAATGCCAAAACCAGAATGATTCTGACGGAATGATTGGCAGTGAAATGATTCCTGAAAGACCAGTTATGCCAAGATTTATTTATGCACAGGACTGTTTGGTCATTCTGGACTATTATGGTCGCTGTCTTCAAGGGATGTCATCATAGACAGACTGCAGCTTTTTCCAAGAGGTTTAAACCATTGTAGTGGGGCTTATCATTTCACATCAAATCATGACCAACAACAAGATAAAGTTCAGAGCCTCAAAAATCACCGTAAGAGCAGAGAAAGGAGGCTGCAGGAATCCGGAAGTTAATGAAATGCAGGAACATGTATTTTCTAAGAAACGCCATTCCTGCGAATGATGCTGAGACGACCCTCAGAGAAATAATGAGTGTGCAGCTTTCCTGCTGTAACCCGCTAGAAGCCTAGCGGGCCCATTCCTCAGATGTCTGCGTCTTTCTTTTCCAGCTGTGGTGGTTTATGGTCCTCTGTCCAGCCTCCTCCCCAGGATCTTCCTCGCTGCCTATTTTTCCTGCCTTGCCAAGTTTGAGGCAAGCCTAAGGCTGTTTATTGTAATTTGTTTATATTGCTAAGGGTCGTGGGAAAACATAAAAAGATGGGCAAAAGTAACAAATCTCAGAGAAAAAAAATCTCAAAATATATGAAGGTGATTGTCTCTAGAATTTGCTGAAATGTGAACAGGAACACATACCTTTTGGAGGACTCTTTTCCAGACTCCTTCCAGGAGTCTGTGGGCACCGGGTTCTAATCCAGAATGCTCAGGGGTTGGCCTAAGTTCCAGGAGGTCTGACAGTGTTCCTCCCTGGATTGTGCTGCTCCTGCCTTCTTGCATTTCTTCGTGACAATCCTCCATTAGCCTTTAGGCTTCCCCTCCACCCCCCCAACTGACCTTTAGTCCAAATGGCATGTCCAAAGGTGAGGTGGTCTTGAGAATATTAACCATCCTTGGGTTTATTTTCAGATTATTATTTTCTCATAGCTTTGATTCCTGGGGATGCCAAGTTCTTTCTTGCTGGTGCCTGGTTCCACTCCTTGGTTCAGGTCAAAACTTCTCTATAGTCCCCTGAATGCCCACTGAGAGGTTCATTCCAGTGCAGTGCTTGTGAATGTTTAACCACCAGCTCCAAGAAGCAGGAGAGAAACCTGACTAGTAGAGTTTGCCAATTTCCATGGTATAAATACACCCACTATGGCTGATTTCAAACTATTGTTGTGATGCCACTGAACTCAGAGCTGGGAAGAGATGCACGTAGCTGGCTCTCTCATTAGCTGGCTTCAGCACTCCATGGACTGGTTCTCTTTTTAAATAATTTCCTGAATATGGTGGTTGTCATGGCACAAGGAGAAACAATTTTATTCTTACCACTGCTTCTTTAAAAAAACTTTTGTCATTTGTTCCCCCCTCATCCCAAGAAGAAATCCCAAGCATATCTCATAACTTCTCTGGTGACTTTCTTAGTATTAAAATATCCACTTAATGTACCATTCACATAATGAGACTGCCAGTTGACCTGATGTCCAGGACCCTGCTGCCCATTTTCTATCCAGGTCCAGGTGACCTTGAGGGGGGTGGGTGGGGAGGGCCCTTTCAGAGCTAACATGTTAGGAAAATCAGAAATATTTGTTCGAATCCATTATGACATTATTGATGTGGGTCAACAGTCAATAATCTGGTTGGATTGTAATGGATGTTGATAAATAACCCTTGACTGCTGAATTGATTCAGTACTGTAAATTCGTCTTTTTAAAATTTAATTTGATGTTTTTGTTTTTAATTGAAGTATAGTTAACATAAATATTATATTGGTTCCAGGTGTACATAATGATTCATCAATTTTACACATTACGGAACGCTCGCCATGATAACTGTAGTTACCCTCTGTGGCTTTAGTGAATTTGTCTTTTTGATGGTGCTTTTAAATCCGACCTCACAAAGAATTTATGGACTCTGGAACTAGATTTCCTGGTTTTGAATCTTGGCATTGCCACTTAGGAGAGTGACTTTGAGCATGACACTTGACCTTTCCATGCATTTGTTTTCTCATTTGTAAAGCCTGGAAATGAAGAGTACACCTATTACATAGTGTTGTTTTGAAGATTAAAGGGTTATTATGTATAAAGTACTTACAACACTGAGGACATATAGTAGGTGCTCTGTATGTCTTAGCTGTTATTATTATCACTATCCAAAATTGATGGTCCATGAAAACATGTGTTCCAACTTTTGAGATATAATATAGAAATCTGTAAAAAAAAAAAAAAAAACCAACAACAACAAAAAAAACCAACCAGAACAAGACTCCTATATATCTCCAGTCTAATACAATTGCACATTTAAGTTAAAACTTCTTTCCTGTTCCAGGTTGGACTTGTGTGGTCTGCAAGCCTGTTGTAGAGAAGAGCATGTGGTCAGTGTCATTCCTGGTTCCATACTTGCTCTTTCACTCCTGCCCTGTGCCCACCTGGCTGCTTCTGGTTTCCACAGGTTAAGGACTGTGGTGGTGGAGGGTGTTGGTAAATGCAAGGACAGGTCTTACTTTGCTGGTACAGTTGGTGGAGTTGGGGTAGCAGATGTCTCAGCTGATTCTTTGTCTTGTGGGACACTTTTATGGCTTCCTTGGAGATTCCCCCAGAGGACGGCCAATTCCAGTCTTCTGGCAAGAAGATACCTCTTCTGGCTGGCTGTTCCATGTTCTCCTTCAGAACCTAGATTCTGGTTGCTCCTATTTTGCTTCCTTATTCACTTTTGTCCTGTTTAACTCTAGACATACAGGCTACTACTCATGCCTGATTGTTCTGCCTCCCAGCTGGCACTACGGCCAATCCCTCATCTTCAGGTTTTCTGTGAGTTGAAGGGATACATGTCCTCTGAGTGGTTTTCTTAAGCCCTCTTTCTTCTCTCCACCTGGCTTACAGAGGTCCTGGTCACTCCTCTCTGTGTGGGGAAAGTAAGCGCCACAGCCCAGAATGGGTGGAGTAGAGCATTCCTCTGTCTCTGATCTCTTCAGTCTCCTCATGAGAGTCACCTTTCCAACAGTTCTTCTTTTGAATGAATAATTCCGTTCTTGGGAATCTACCCTAAAGAACTAAGCTCAAACAAAGAAAAAGCTTTCTGCTCAGAGATGTCCTTTTGATCTCCCTATTGCTTTTTCTTATCTACTGTAGCAAGGGGTGACTGGCAAAAGCTGTTAGAATGGGTTTCAGCCACTCCTTTGCAGATGTCACTTTAAAAGGATGAGGATACATGGCAGGGAATGTTTTCCATTTGGGGGTCTCAGGTGAAAATGTAAGACAGGAGGATTGCATTTTAATACTGTGCTACCCCAGCTTCCCTGGACACTACCAATGTTTTCTTGATTAAGTCTGAACTCCCCATGCTCTTCTCTCTGGATAGCTTAATTCCCTTCTGTGACTTTTTTTGTCTTGACAATTATTTTCTAGTGACAGCCTCTGTAGCACTTCAAACATTTACCAAATATACTTGTTTTCTGGTTTATCTAAAAATGTGTCCTTTTACAAAAATTATTTTGACCCATACCCTGGGCTGTCAGAGTATTTTCTTCTTCTTATAAATTAGATCTTCGTATAAATTAGATATCAAGAAGATTAAAACCAATTTTGACATGATATGCTATTGCTCTGTACATGGTATGTATTATAATTCACAATAATTTAAAGCAGGAATATTTTTCACAGGCTCCCACCACTGCAGGTTTTCATAATCCAATACATAGTAAGGATGCCAACCAGTTAGAAGCAATTGAAATGCCCAAGAAATGCTTTGAAACTGAACTTTTGACTTTAAGAATTCATTTATGGTTCCCATAAATGGCATTTTATATGCGGTATCACAAATGAAGCTCCTTTTAGACTCTCTTTATATATAGAACTTATGAATTACAAAAGAATCTTTTGCTGTACACCAGGATACCTCACATCTTATCATTGATTTTATTTTAATAATGTGACTCTTGAGAACATTAATTAATTAAATGAATTTGTAACCTCAGGACTTTAAATCTAGAAATCTGGGATATCTGGTTAATAACATGAAATATTAAACATATATAAAGGGTTATACATATATGAAGGGATGAAGCAAGTGATAGCATTAGAAACTTTAAATATATTAGGATTATATTAATGTATTTATATGATATGTTTATTTATAATTTTATGTGGGTTATATTATAATGTATTATTAGCAACCCTAAATAACTCAAATAAAAAACAATTAAATTCTATAAAAGAGTAAATAATAAGTTGGAATATAAAGTAAAAATAAAAATATTTTATCAGTTCTTCTTGGTAACTTTATAACTACTTAGATTACAGAGAATAATGAAATAGAGTCCATGAACCTGAAAAAACACAGATCTAAAATTATTAGAAATAATCTGAATAATAAATGAGCAGGACCCACATTAAAAAAAAACCCTGCAAGACTACAAAATGACCTAAAATAAGATTTTAACAAATGAAAAACATACTATTTTATTGGTTGGTAGGGTTAAATATCATAAAATGGTTAACTTATCCCAAATTAATTTCCTTTTTTAATATAATTATTCAAAGTTCCAATAGGATCATTTTGGGAGGAACATTGTAAAAAGCAGTATCAGTTTTTTTTTTTTTTAAAGATTTTATTTATTTAAGAGAGAGAAAGCAGAGCAGGAGAGAGAAAACAAACATAAGCGGTGCCTGGGGGAGGGGTGAAGGTGAAGGGAGAAGCAGGCTCCCCACTGAGCAAAAAGCCCATGGGGTGGGGGCTTGATCCCAGGATCCCAGGACCATGACCTGAGCCAAAGGGAGAAGCTTAAAAGACTGAGCCACCCAGGCACCCCAGCAATACCAGCTTTTAAAAAAGTAAAAAAAAAGTGGGGCGCCTGGGTGGCACAGCGGTTAGGCGTCTGCCTTCGGCTCAGGGCGTGATCCCGGCGTTGTGGGATCGAGCCCCACATCAGGCTCCTCTGCAGTGAGCCTGCTTCTTCCTCTCCCACTCCCCCTGCTTGTGTTCCCTCTCTCGCTGGCTGTCTCTATCTCTGTCAAATAAATAAATAAATAAAAATCTTTAAAAAAGTAAAAAAAAAAAAAAAAAAAGAATATTAATGCATGGTGAGGAACTGTACATTAAGAAGTGTTATGAAAGGGTGCCTGGGTGGCTCAGTCAGTTAAGTGTCTGACTCTTGGTTTCAGCTCAGGTCATGATCTCAGGGTTGTGTGATCGAGCCCCATGATGACTCTGCCCTGGGCATGGAACCTGCTTGAGATTCTCTCTCCCTCTCCCTCTGCCCCTCCCCCTTACCTCTCTAAAGGAAAGAAAGAAAGAAGAAAGAAAGAAAGAAAGAAAGAAAGAAAGAAAGAAAGAAAGAAAGGAAGAGAAAGAGAGAGAGAAAGAAAGAGAGAGAGAGAGAGAGAGAAAGAAGGCGTTATGAAGCCAGAATACTTTAAGCCATGTAAACCTGACATAGGCTGACCACAAGAACCGGATGGCTTGGATGACTTCCCTGATGTGCACGTTTTGACTTGTGCTAAAGCAAGCACTGCAAACAACTGGTCGAAGGATGTAGTAGTCAGTCAATAGTGTTGGGGCAATCTATTATGTGTTCACGACAAACGATATCTTTAGATTTTTATCTCATAGCATACACTAAAAATAAATTCTACCCAGATAAAATAAATTAGTGTTAAGTTCACGCAATTTTAAAAGTTTAGAAGGAAAGTACCAAATCTCTAGATGAAGGAAAACTTACTAAAACTTCAAAATAATAACATAAAACTGTAAGGCAAAGAGAGATTTTAACACTACAAAAATAAAAACTGTCTATTAAAAATAACAGAATTAAGAGGCAAATATTTTGTGGATTTTTTTTTTTAAAGATTTTATTTATTTATTCGACAGAGATAGAGACAGCCAGTGAGAGAGGGAACACAAACAGGGGGAGTGGGAGAGGAAGAAGCAGGCTCACAGCAGAAGAGCCTGATGTGGGGCTCGATCCCATCACTCCGGGACCACACCCTGAGCCGAAGGCAGACGCCCAACCGCTGCGCCACCCAGGCGCCCCTGTGGATTTTTTGACTTTCCTATGAATCAGGTTCATTTCATTTATTACAAAAAACTCCACAAAAGTCAATAATAGAAACTTTAAAACCACAATAGATAAACGTGCAAAACTCATTATCAGAAAATCATAAAAGCTGAGCACCCGCTAATAAATGAGCATATGGAAACAATTTCAACAGTATAGTAATCAAAGACTTACAAATTAAAATGACAATAAAATGTCATTTCTTCCCAGCAATTTAAGAAACACAATTTGTTTTTGTTTTTGTTTTTTAATATTTTATTTATTTATTTGACAGAGAGACAGCCAGCGAGAGAGGGAACACAGGCAGGGGGAGTGGGAGAGGAAGAAGCAGGCTCCCAGAGGAAGAGCCTAACGTGGGACTCAATCCCAGAACGCCGGGATCACGCCCTGAGCCAAAGGCAGACCCTTAATGACTGAGCCACCCAAGTGCCCCCACAATTTGTTTTTAATGAGAATACTTACTGCTAGTAAGTAAGGGTACAATAGAACAGGTATGCCCATATACTGTAGGAGGGAGTACAAATTGCTGCAAATCTTTGGGGAAAAAAATTTGGTAACCTACCTTCCAATATTTCTTCTCTTTGAATTAATAATTCCATTCCTGGGAATCAATCCTAAGGAACTAAGCCCAAATAATGAAAAAGTTTTTGGTTTAGAGATGTTCTTTTCTGCTTTATGTAATAGTTAAAATTGGAAACCATTTTGATGTGCCACAAAGTAAAACAGTTAAATAGGGTCAGGTATTACCACTCGATGGACTATTATGTAATTATTTTAAGATGCTTTTTAAAAAATTTATAATAGGAGAAATGTTCATGCCATATAAAGAAAGCAAAGTACTTTATATATATATATATATACACACACACACACACACATATATATACATATATTTACATATGTATACCTATACTTGTATGTATAATTTATATATTCATGAAGTTTCATATCCACAGTGAACACAATTATGTAAAACCAAAAAGTAAAAAACGTTAAGCAAAACCTCAGATTCCATTTAGATAAGCAAAAAAAGAAAATCAATTTACCAAATGTTAACATTGATATTGTTTTGTATAATGGGAATATGGTTGATTTTTTCTCCCCTTTTTTTCTGTTATTTTCCATAATGAGCAGATACTACTTTTAGAATAGACAAAACAAAGTTTTAAAAAGTAGTACACCCACACATAATGGTTTCCCCATATTGATTTACATAAATGTGCCGTTTCATTGAGCAGAAATCCATTAGTGCCAAAATCCACTCCCTATTACCGTTTGTTACTTCAGGCAGTTACTAAGAATTCTTCCCACCTTAAAGAATATAAACCTATTTCTTTAGTTCTGCAGCCTAAGTTAAAAGGTGGGGTAAGTGCTAACATTTCTTTTTTTAAGAAAGAACATCAATTTCAGTGCACTCTCTACCTAACACTGAAAATGTCATTAGGAAATTGTAGTCTTTCACCTAAAAGCTTAAAATCTAAATTATATGGATGAATCAGTTTAGACTCATGAATAATATGAAAAGGTCTTTTAATCATAAAAAGGCCTGGACAATAAAATGAATCACTTTGAGGTTGGTTATTTTTGTAGAAGATGGGATTTTTTTTTTGTCCCCCAGAAATATTTGAAAGAGTGAATGTTGCAGCTGGAAATCATTCCAACAGTACGAGGGAAAAAATAGAGCTATAAATAGGGTGAAGAAATAAGTGAGCAATTAGGAAAGGGAGGAACAAACTGAAGGCAACAATAGAAGCGGGAAAAACATCAGCAGTGGGTTCAAAGCTGGACTCCGTCGATGTTCTCTAACAGCCTGTGTAAGCAGAGAGAAAAGACCCTCCAGAACGTTCGGATCCGTGCGATTTTCAGCCGTCTGACTTCATGCACTGTAAAAGATGACCGGTCAGAACCTTTAGAAAGGAATAAGCCTTTGCTGCCATTTCAAGAATAAGAACATGAATACCTATTAGCAGGAAGCATTCATAGCGCTAGTCATGAGAATACCTGAAGTTAGCTTGTCTGTTAGTTTTTTTCTATTTTAGTGTTTGTATGCAGCGTCTGCAGATTTTAACTCTTTCTACAGCTGAGATGTGCAGAGGCAAATAATGCTTTTTTTCTAAACCGATCTGTTCTTCCTCTGGAGAGCTTAGCTTCTGGTCAGTGGGGAAAAAAATTACCTACATGTGCCAACCAGTTTGAAGCTTAGAGCAATTGGATGGATTATATAGTCCTTCTAGGCAACACCCCGACTCTGTTGTATAATGGTTTTCAGAGAAGCTTCTACACCTACCATGGAGTCCACGTGTATGGGGGGAGGCTGTTTGCCCTTAGCCATGGGTGAGGGCTAATGTGGGCTGGCCCTTGACTCTTCCCTGGATTCCGTCTTCTTCTGGGTCCCTTTGGATCCTAGCTTGTTCATATTGACAAGTTTGTAGCTGCAGAATCCCAAACCCTTTAAATGGGTTAGGCCAGGTTCCTGGAATGAGCTGCCATTTCCTCTCTGTTCCCAATGGTGCCAGGATTTGACTACATGATTTCCTTAGATTGAATTTTCATGTATGTGTGTCTGCGTGTGTTTGTATATATGCATGTGTGTTTATGTGTGTATATGTTCATGTGTGTGTTTTGTGGGGACAGCAGGAAGGGGAGAGAAAACATAGGTCATAAAATCTCTTTCGTGTCTGTAAAGTGCTAGGTATTTATAGACACTATTATCATATTTAATCTTCACAGAAACCTTAGTGGCCAATAATCACCTTTTAGTGAGGTTGAGATGTGATATCAGAAATAGGCCCATGTATATTTGAACTCAAAGTTTATGCTCATTCAGTTACCTCTTGGGAGTGGTAAAAATGGAAAGAAAAATGCTTTATGCTCCTTGGTGTTCATTTTGTAATGTTGCCATTCAGATCAGCTCTACCAGTTTGCAATGTTACAGACTGGGCAGAAAAGTGCTACTGGGATAGCTTCTTCATTAAACGTATGTGCTGTTATCAAAAATATTTCCTAATTTCTAAGTACAAAATGGTATTCAAGTTCACTTCAATGTGCATATCTTCGATGTTTAGTGAGAATGAACATGTTTCCATTTTTTTCTTGTGCTAATTGTTACCTATTTCCAATTTTAATGTTAGAGTATTATATGCTATGGAAAGAAATAATTGGCATATATGATATCAAATATTGTTCCTATTAGTTCCCTTTTCAATTAAATTTTTTAATAAAATTTAAAATTTTACATGTATAAATTTGTTAATATTTCTTTGGTGATTTTATTTGGTTCGTTTAACTTGAGAAAGTTATCATTCTTCTGTGGATACAACAGACATTTTAATTATTCTACTTTTTATGAATTTGTTAAAAAATGATTCTTTAATGGGCCTTGAATTTATTTTAGTCAATGATATATGGTAAATATTTAATGTAATTTCTTTTTAAATTGTTATCCTTTATCAATATAATTTGTTGATAATCTTTATTTTAGCCACACTTTCAAGTTTGTTTTATGAATATTAAGTTTCCATATAAAGCTGATGCATTTCTTTTCTTTCTTTCTTTCTTTTTTTAAAAGATTTTATTTATTTCTCTGTCAGAGAGCGTGAGAGAGAGAGGGCGCAAGCAGGGGGAGTGGCAGGCATAGGGAGCAGCAGGCAGAGGGAGAAGCAGGCTCCCCACCAAGCAAGGAGCCGGATGTGGGACTCCGTCCCAGGACCTGGGATCATGACCAGAGCCAAAGGCCGACCTCAATCAACTGAGCCACCCAGGTGTCCCAAGCTGATGCAGTTTCTGATTTATCTATTTTATTCTATTATCCTTTTTTAAAATTTTTACACAAAACTAAACTTTTATAATTGTTGTTTTGTAATATTTTAATACCTGATAAAACTCAATTCTCCTAAGTAACACTTTGCTTTCCCCATATTTAAAAAACCTGTGATAATTTCACTTTTAAATATTTCTTTAATATTTCATTATTCTAAATGCTTTTCCAGAATAAATTTTAGAAGAATTTTTTAATCTTCCCTTCACTTCCTACTGGGAATTTGAATGGGATTATAATTTATATCAATTAACTTTGAGGAAATAGTAATCTGTTTATCAAAGTCTAAATAACAATTCTTCATTTACCAAAGTTTTCTTTTATATTTCCTACTTCACATTTTTTCATTGGAAATATTCTGTGTGGCTTTCAGCAAACGTTTTTATTGATAATTTTATGATTTTATTACTATTAATAATAGATCTTTTTTGTGTATTATGTTCTAGCTACCTGTTATGGAATATAAGACTTCCACGAACTTTTTAGAGGTCCTGTCTTTCCTGAAGTAAGTTATTTTATTATTTCTTATTGGCAATTTATTTCTAATAGCAGATTCATTTGGCCCTTTTAGTTGTGTAATTATTCTACTTGTGCATAACGATTTTTCAGCTCCCAGTATAATGTTTATTTCTTATTCACATCTTTTTTTTTTTTTTTAAAGATTTTATTTATTTATTTGACAGAGACAGCCAGCGAGAGAGGGAACACAAGCAGGGGGAGTGGGAGAGGAAGAAGCAGGCTCATAGTGGAGAAGCCTGATGTGGGGCTCGATCCCATAATGCCGGGATCACGCCCTGAGCTGAAGGCAGACGCTTAACCGCTGTGCCACCCAGGCGCCCCTCTTATTCACATCTTAATAATAATATTTATTATTATAATTCTATTAAAAAAATCATAGAAGAGACGTCCACTAATTCCTCCTCCTGTTCAAATCCCTTCAGAACTGTTCAGCTTGGAGACTTAGTTAGCTCTGCTTGATAGTTAAGTGCTACAGAAACCTGCCTAGTCATGGTTGATTGGCTTAAAGAGTGGGCACATGACTCAGAGGAAGGCAGTTCATTGGCCAGCTGGTAATCAGGAAGGACTGGGAGTCAGGTGGTATTGGATGGGAGCTATGACGTAGGTGCTCTTGGGGGTGGAGTTGATGATATGGCAACGCCAAACCTCCTGTAAACCCCAGAAGCAGGAACTGGAAGCCCTGTAGGTAACAGGTGATGGGTATTAAGGAAGGCACTGATGTGTCAAGCACTGGGTGTTATATGCAACTGATGAATCATTGGACACTGCATCAAAAACTAATGATGTCCTATACAGTGGCTAGCTGAACATATTAAAAAAAAACCCTAAAATAACAATTAAAAAAAAAGAAAAAAAAAAGAACTGTACACTTAAAAATGGTTAAGATGGTAATTTTATATTATATGCTATTTTACAACAATTAAAAAAATTTAATATTAAAAAAAAGGAAGTCAGGCTTCAGGGTGTTCACACACGCACACTCTTCACCTACAAAACACAACCCAAGAGAACATTTAACCTCAGAAAGAGAGAGAGGGACAGAAAAATAGACGTTGCTCAATGTCTTTCAACTTTAGATTTTACATGCTGCCATAACAAATCCTCCTTTTTGTGGTCTGTCTCTAGTGGGTTTCTGTTTCTCGAAACCAAAAGTTGTCTAAGACAATGTTGGTAACAGGTATCCTTACAATTTTCCTGTAGTTAATATGAATGCCACATACATTTCGACTCTTGATTTAATATAAACAATTATAGCAAGGTGTAACCCTTCTATTCCTTTAAAAATATTGAATTTTATTAGGCTATTAGAGCATCTGTTGAAATCATCATATCGTTATGACTTTGTTAAATTTGTTAAGTGGAGGACAGGGTGTTCCATGATGAGTCCTTGTTCAAAAACAGACCCCAGGAGAAAATGACATACAGAAGTTTATGACTCACAGGACCGAGAGGAGGTACTTTGCACCCCTTCAGGGTCCACATGGGGAGGTCAAGGCAGAGTGCAGAGAGAGAGAGGGACAGGACCTGTGGCTCATGTGTTTATGATGGTCTGTGGGCAGAGTGCTTTGGGCTTTCCAGGCTCAGGCCAAGTCGGTCAATTCAAACCCAAAGAGAGAGTTTTTGTATGCTCCGCGGGGGTCTTATCTAAGGGTTGCACAAGACAAAGGGCCTGGAGGCGGGCAAGACTGTCGAAGCTCAGTGCTGTTGCAGAAGTCATATCAGGAACTGACATTTGTTTGTGGCTCCGGGGCTGCCTTTTAGAGCATGTCCTTGCAGGAGGGGCCAGTCTCAGTTTAAGGCCCTACAGGCCACATGGCCAAACAGAGTGGATGCCAAAACAGCAATTCCATGAAGCAGCTTAGCTAACTCTGCACACACATTTTTTTTCTTTAATCTGTACGTTGCTGATTATATCTACAGATAACCACATATGTTGAACTATAACCTCGGTTTTTCTGGCATTTAGTTAATTGATTTTTCATCACCCCACACAGTGGAAGAGTATATAATTTCTCAAAGGACAGAGATCAGGTCTTTTTTATTTTTCCTAAGAGGATCACAAATTTATTAAGATGTATTTACTAGGGGCACCTGGGTGGTGCAGTCGTTGGGCGTCTGCCTTCGGCTCAGGGCGTGACCCTGGCATTCTGGGATCAAGCCCCACATCGGGCTCCTCTGCTAGGAGCCTGCTTCTTCCTCTCCCACTCCCCCTGCTTGTGTTCCCTCTCTCTGGCTGTCTCTCTGTGTCAAATAAATAAATAAAATCTTTAAAAAAAAAAGATGTATTTACTAATTATTTTTAGTATTACCGGTAACATGATGGCCCCATCTGATGGTCCCAGGCTCTTCCAAGGCCCCCATTCTGTCACAGATTCTCACCTTTCTTTCTTATCAAAAGTTGCCTTTTTATGACTCAGAAATATATTTCAGATAAATATATGCTTGCATCACGGGGATGTGGGGAGCTATTGAGAGGTACTCCTTGCCCCCACCCCCAAGATCAGTACTACTGCTGAGTGAATGGGTTTGGACACTTTTTTTTTTTTTAAGATTTATGTATTTATTTTAGAGAGGGAGAGAGAGAGTGCAAGCAGGAGGAGGGGCAGAGGGAGACAGAATCCTCTAGCAGACTCCTGGCTCAGTAGGGAGCTTGTCGCGGGGCTCCATCCCAGGACCCTGAGATCATGACCTGAGCCAAAATCAAGAGTCAGCTGCTTAACAGGCTGAGCCGTCCAGGTGCCCTGGACACCTTTTCAGTGACACCGACAGTGACTCAGCTCAACCATCTTTGCAAAACTTGATACTTAAAATACACATTAATGCACGTGATATCTCACTGGTCTTTTTCCCTCCAAAATTTTAATATGAGAGTTTTCTAACATGTAGGGAAGTTGGAAAAATAGTGCAATGGATTTAAAAGCTTACAACCATTCCCTTTCCTGTGGCTTCTTCCTTCTCAAATTTTAAAATTTCATTCACCTGTTAATTGGCCAGCTATGACTGTCGTTTAGAAGAATTTCATGGATTATTTTATTCCCGCATTTCTTTTATGTTCAAGAATGCCTGTCCGATGCTTTTAAATGTGCACAATCTCCTAGCTGGAGATAATACTCTTGGGAAAACATTTTCTTTCCCTTAGAACATAATAGGCATTATTCCATCATCTTCCGGCATTCATTGGTATGGTAGATAAATCTAAGGCCAGCATGATTTTTAATTCTTGTGGGTGATTTTTGTGATTTGCCTGGATGCTTGTGTAATTCTTTCTTCTTGATGTCTGATAGTCTGTCAGTGTCGAGAGACCTCTATCACATTTGGTACGTTCGATCATAATATACTCTTCCACCCTAACACATCAGCTTTTTCTTGGAACTCCAGGGTTTATTTTTTCTTGTGCTATAACTTCCAACATATTTTTCAGGTCAATTTGCTGAATTTCCTACCTCAGGGGCAGTAATTCTTCTTGGAATGGATCATCTTTGTCCTCCATAAAATTTCATTCCTCTCTAATTGTCTGAATGTCTTTGTCTTTTTCATCTGTATTCATTGCCTTTACTTTCAACTTTCCACATGGCAGTAAATTGCTCTTTAGAAATGTCTATTCAGTTCCTTGCTAGTTCTACTCTATTTCTTAGCTCAGAAATGATGTTGATTTGAGCAGCAATTTCTTGCCCTGGCTATGCAAAACCCCTTTCATCTCATTCTATCCTTTTATCATCTTACTGTGTCCATTAAATAATTAAGTTGTTTTACAACGTAACACAATTTGTAGAGGAATTTCCCTCTGCTCATTGAGTAATTTTCCCTTCTAGGCTTGGTTCTTTGTCTTTTTGAGATTTTACTCCTTTCACAACTCCCACCCTACCAGCTGTCACGTGTTTGCAGAGCTGCCCTGCTGCTTCTTTTCATCTTGCTTATGCTTCGGCAGTTTTGTGCCTGCATTCTGTTTGATCTGATATAGAGCTGGTGACTTCCTAACCCTCTTTCTGTCAGATATGAGAAGAAGTTGTTTTCTTCTCCAAGCTACATTTTGAAAGCCAACTTTCTTTTTGTCTTCTACCCATCTTTGAGTAGCCTAGGGAGAGAAGAGAGGAAGAGAGGAGAGATGAGCTGAGGAGTTCTCTTTTAGGATACTTAAGATCTGCTCCTTTCCAAGACTTTATTAAATATAATGTCCAGTACAACTAGCTAAGAGGAATATCACATTTCCATGGAGGGGGTATTCTTGACCTTCAACTTGTTCTTCAATTCAAGGTGTAACTCTGGAACCCTGATTTTCATCAGAGAGAGTTACACATATTGACTGCTTTCTCCATTTCAGCTGTTTTACCCAAGAACCATTCTACTCCTCTGTTAAAAGAGGAGAAGATACGGGTATGCATGCAGTCTGTTTCTGCTTAGGTTTGGGGTTATTAATGAAAAATTTCAGGACTTTGTACACTCACTGACACTCCTCTGGAATAGCGTTGAGTCTGGTTGGAGGGATGTAGTTAGACATGAAGCTGTACTATTGCCCCTCCGTCCACTCCAGAGTCCCCTGTAACTTTCCTTCCATTACTTTAAAAAATGCATATCCCCATTTTCTTTATTTTTCTCTGTTGGTTGCTGTAGCTCTTTTCTCCTCATATGCTTCGATACCAGTGGACAGAAGTTCTGTGTTGCAACTTAAATTTGTTGTGCTGACCCAGAAATCCTGCTACACACAGTAATAATGATGCTGTGGACAGGGTATCGATATATCCAGCCTGCAGAGACCAACAAGGTCCAGTTAAGTAATAGGCTTATGGATGTCCACATTAGTAAAGTCCAAGGCCCATAAATTAAAATCATCATCTTTCCATCCCAGACCATTGCTTTTTACATTAGAGCTCCCTAAACACTAGGCTAATTAATTAATTAATTATATATTTAATATATAAATATAGAATCAATTAAATTTATATACATATATAAATATATATTTACACATTGTTTTACTGTGCTTGCCATGTTTTGAAGATTACAAGATGAAGGATCCTTTAGAAAAGAGCTACAAACTTATTTCTATTTGTTCAATCAACACATTCCCAAATAGCTGTATGTAAAATTAACTGTTCTAGATTATATATTTAAAATACACATTTATGTTCACTATTGATTTACTTATTTTCTCCCAGACTTATTGAGATGTAATTGACACAGAACATTGTGTAAACTTAAGGTATATAATTTATTGATTTGATACCTTTATTCATTGCAAAATGATAACCTCCATAACGTTAGCTAACATCCCCATTGTGTCACAGAGGTATTGCTTCTTTTTGGTGATGAGTACATTTAGAATCTATTTTCTTCATGACACTCAAGTATATGATACAGTACTATTAGCTGTAATCACCATTCAGTACCTTAGGTTTCCAGACATTGCTGATCTTGTAACTGAAGTTTGTACCCTTTGACCCATAGCTCCCCATTTCTCCCACCCCCTCCACCCCTGGTAGCTGCCACTTTACTCTGTTTCTCCTAGTTTGACTTTTTTAGATTCCACATGTAAATAATAATAGATAGTATTTGTCTTTGTCTGCCTAATTTCACTTAGCATAATACCCTTGAGAGTCATA
This sequence comes from Ursus americanus, assembly GCF_024610735.1. NCBI lineage: Eukaryota > Metazoa > Chordata > Mammalia > Carnivora > Ursidae > Ursus > Ursus americanus. The sequence continues at coordinate 84,730,327 of NC_142130.1, forward strand.
AAAGGTTTTGCAAATGGCAGGATATCCTTCTTTCTTGTGGCTGATTAATATTCCATTGTATATATACACCATATCTTCTTTATCCATTCATCTGTTTACAGCCATTTTGATTGTTCCCATATCTTGGTTATTGGGAGTAATGCTGCCCTGGACATGGGAATGCAGATATCACTATGAAATCTGGTCTCAATTCCTTTGAATATATGCCCAGAAGTAGGATTGCTGGATCATAAGGTAGTCCTATGTTTAATTTCTTGAAGGTACCGTATTGAGGCTGCACTGATTTACATTCCCACCAATGGTGCAGATGGGTCCCCTCGTCTCCACATCCTTGCCTTGTGTTCATTATTTGAAATAATGCTGTGTGGGGCATCTGGGTAGCTTAGTCGGTTAAGTGTCTGACTCTTTTTTTTTTTAATTTTTATTTATTTATTTTACAGAGAGAGAGAGAAAGAACACAAGCAGGAGGAGCAGAGGCAGAGGGAGAGGGAGAGCAACTCCCTGCCAAGCAGAGAGCCCAATGCCGGACTGGATCCCAGGACCCTGGGGTCATGACCTGAGCTGAAGGCAGACACTTCACTGACTGAGACACCCAGGTGCCCCACACGTCTGATTCTTGATTTCAGCTCAGGTCATGATCTCAGGGTCTTGACATTGAGCCCTGCATTGGGCTTCATGCTAGTCATGGAGCCTGCTTGGGATTCTCTATCCCTCTGCCCCTCCCTCCCCCACAGCTACACTTCATGCATGCTTTCTTTCTATAAAAACAAACAAGCAAACAAACAAACAACAATACTGTAAAATATCTGATAAACTAAAGAAAGTTTTAGGCATTTGATATTTAAACTATGCATTTCGTTTTGTTTTTGAATGATGTACAGTCATATCAGAAGTTACCAAGATGCTGGGGCACCTGGGTGGCTCAGCTGGTTAAGTGATGGACTTCTTGATTTCCGTTCAGGTCATGATCTCAGGGTCGTGAGGTTGAGCCCCAAAGGGGCTCCACACTCAGCACAGAGTCTGCTTTCTCTCTCCCTCTGCTCCCCTTGCCCCACACTCTCGCTCTCTCATTCAAATAAATAACTAAATACATAAATAAATAAAATCTTAAAAAAAATAAGTTACCAAGATGCTTTGCAAGCCTCTCTTGGGAGGATTTAACCCAGGATGAAATTTCTTCTTGCTGTAATGGTTTATGGGAAGCAGAAGACCAGGGAAATGGACTTGGTTATACTGTTGTGTTCTAGGTCTCCAATTCCTTTAGAAAGCAGATTTCTTCAGGTTTTAGATTTTTACTTCTCAGGGTGGCACTGCTTTTTTCTTTCTTTTTTTTTTTTCTTTCACATTTACTCACTTATCTCATATGGATTCTAGTTTAAAAACTCCTCAAGGAAAAATGGTCTGGTGAGTATGGGGCACTTGACCAGCCGAATGCGGGTCTTGTGTTGATGAAGTACCTTCTGCCTCACACAGTGGATTACTACACGTGGTACCATTCTCTTTCACTGTCGACAGCCCATGGCTATCGTTCTGTGTTCAGGATCCATCCCTGCTTTCCTAAAGTCATTCTCTACAAGCAGTTATGTGTTTGTTTCCCATTTTACTGGGTGCTGGGGCATTTGTTTGTGAGAATATGACAAGAACCAATGTCTTTATTTTTGCCAAAGCTAGAAAATGTTGTTTTTGTTTCTTCTCTTGGTGTTACTTGGCTGTTCTTGGGTGTAATGTGTAGAGAGGGTTCTGTGTTAGTGTCTGAGTCTTATTTCTATACTCACTGCTTTCATCTTCCGGTTCAGTGATTCTCACACTATAACACATGTAAATCTTGCCTAGGATGCTTGTTAAAATGTAGCATGGACCCGCCCTTAGAAATCCTGGTTCAAAAGCACTGGTGTAGGACTTAGGAAACTGTCTTTTAACAGGGTCCCCTGATGTTTCAAAGGAAGGTAACCCATCACCCACATGTTTATAAACACCATGTTAGGTCACTTAATAGTTGGAATTTGGCCAATCAAGGAGCACTTCCGCAGTATGATTATCAGAATAGTAACCATTCTTTGAGTTTCCCAATGCGTTACTGCGTAGAACACCTCATATAAAATGGTGCTCTAAGTGACCTAAAAGGGGAATGTGGAATGTAAGATAAGTAGTGCTTAGATATTTGAATGGGTAGTTTCACTTAATTAGCTTTTAATTTCACTAGCTTATTCTAGAAAATGTGCAAAGGCAAATACTAAAATCTTATTGAAAATGACGGTTTTTAGTTTTTCTCCCTAGAAATGGTGGTATGATGAATACCTTTATGTGTCACACTCGGCTAGACTATGGTGTCTAGTCGTTTGGTCAAACACTAGTTGTGATGTTGCCATGAAGCTGTTTTTTTGGATGTGATTAACATTTACAATCCATTGACTTTAAGTAAAGAGATTACCCTCCATAGTGTGGGTGGGCCTCACCAATCAGTTAAAGACCTTAAGAGTAAAGATTGAGGTTCACAGAAGAAATTCTGCCTTAATTGTTGCAACCCAGAAGTTCTGCCTGAGTTAGCGGCCTGCCAAACTGCCCTGAAGATTTTAAATTTGTCGGCCCCACAACGGTGTGAACGAATTTCTTTGAATCCTTTTCTTCTCCCTCCCTCCGTCCCTCCTTCCCTCTCTCTCTCTCTCTCTATTTCTCATTTCTCTAGAGAACCTTGACTAAAGTAAATGGTAATAATTTTTGTTGTTGTTTTATAAAAGATTCTTCTTGACATCCAAAAAAAAGTGCTTTGGGTTTGGAATTAGAGGGCAAGGATTCAAATTCAGCTCTGTCCCTTAATAATTGTGTGATTTGGAACTAGTAACATGTTCTAGTTGTAGGTTGCCTTGTTTGTTAAGAGGGCATAATAACATCTTCTTAGGCTATTTAAAAATATTTTTGTGAAGGACGCCTGGGTGGCGCAGTCGTTAAGCGTCTGCCTTCGGCTCAGGGCGTGATCCTGGCGTTCTGGGATCGAGTCCCACATCAGGCTCCTCTGCTAGGAGCCTGCTTCTTCCTCTCTCACGCCCCCTGCTTGTGTTTCCTCTCTCGCTGGCTGTCTCTTTCTGTCAAATAAATAAAATCTTAAAAAAAAAAATGTTTTTGTGAGGCTCCATTATGATAATTCATGATAATTCATGGGCAAGTTCTCTGAAAAACATACACTGTGGTACATTTGAAGAGTTTAGCCATCACTGATGTTTCGTACCATGAATGCAGGAGATATGTGACCATCTTGCTCTTAAACCCATTTCAATGGTTGGTAAATTGGGGTTTACTTGTGGTGATCTTACTTGCAATCTTTAATCTTGTACCTGCACCTGTTTCCGCCACCCCTACTTTTTTCTCACATGCTCTGCCTTATCTATTGGTAATTCTGCAAGAACAACTCATGTCTGTGTTCTCTCTAGGAGAATATTATCAGCCATTGTTTTCTGGAGCCCGTACTTGGGTATTATCTCCCTGTGTGGACCTTACAAAGTGGGTGTCAGATATCTTTTCTGTGATTTCAGCTAAAGATTGTTTGGCAATTTTCTAGAGAAATTCATCATTAGAAATTCATCATTTATTCTGGAAGGAGCCCATTTTTTGCTTACCTTTCTGGTTGCTTTGACTTCCATTTTTATTTCCAGAGCTCAACTTACTAATACCATCTGGAAACACTGGGAAGCATCATCCTTCTTATTTATCAGACAATGTCATATCACGCATTCCCACAGTTCCATGTATAAAGCTTCTCTGTTTTGGAATTAACCTTAATGATTCTAATGACTGGCCATTTGGCCTAATTTCTGATTGTAGATGAATCATTATTATCTGTACTGCAGAGGATTGGCCATCTTTTTATTTCTGCCTTCCTGAAGTGGAAACAAATACTAAGGTGATCCTGAGGAAGGATAGAAAATGTGCCAACACTTTCTTTCTCTAAGTCTGTCAGTAATGGTGAGGTTGTGGAATAGAGGTTCAGTGGGGTGCAGTCCGGAGCCGACCATCAACTAAGAATTCTTGAGATGTCTTTGGTGCAAAATGGTGGTTTATTAAAGCACCGGGACAGGACCTGTGGGCCGAAAGAGCTGCTACTGATTATATACTATGGGGTTGGGGGAGGTAAGGAAGAAGGGAGGTTGAGAAAATACTTTCATATGTTAAAGAAGACTCACAGGACACCTGAGGCCTTGCCATTGTCAAGTTAAGATTGTTTACCCCTCTAGTAAGGCATTAACATGAAGAGAGTTGGGAAATTCCTGGAGGAACAGCACCTATCCCACCCGGGAGTGGGGGTGGGGAGAGGCTGCAGGGTTTCGGCTTATGCTTTGTCTTCAGCCAGCTTTCTGTTCCCTCATCTGTAAGGTCCCTTTGTTTTTGTTTTGTTTTATTTTAAGCAAAAGAGAGATTTAATACAGGAAATCAGGAGCCCAGCAAATCATTGTGGGGGCAGGGAGGGGGGTTCGGTCCCTTAGGGGGTCTCCAGGAATGATTCCTAGGACAAGACCGCTCTTCTTGCCTGCCGGGGGAGTTGCCACCAGTGCAATAACCGGAAAGGTGGCAATCAGTGGACTGCACTGGTACTGTCGAGTTCGAAGGCATGCCACTGTAGCTGTGATCCGAGGATCTAGAAGCACTGTTTCCTCCGTGACTACCTTTCAACACCCGTGGAGTTAGTACCTAGACCCTGAAATAATGAATAATGCTACCACGGGCCCACAGGTGAGTTTGCAGCAGAAACAAAGTGCAGGACTCCAGCCTCGGATCCACCCTTCAAGTGCTTCTGATTGGCAAGAGCAGAACCCTAGCTGCAAGGAGATGAGAGATGTGGCTTTTCCTTCTTTAGCCCCTGCAGGATCAGAAAACACACTAGAGTTTGGAGTGGATGCTGAGAGCCAGTTCAGAGCACCCACCACAGCTGGTTTGTGGCTTAAGCTCTTTCCAACTCTTCTCATCTTTGGCCAACTCCTTTTATTTGAGAAACCTTCTCTGACTCTCCCCTATCTCCACTATTACTAGTTAGGATGCCTTTTTGTGAGCTTCCATAGCTCTAAGCTCTAGCTCTGCACGTGTATGCCGCTCTATATGGTAATAGCCCGCTTTCTTCCTCCACTAGATTGCAAGCTCCTAGAAAGCACAAACTCAGTCTTATTCGTTATTGTGTAAGTAACTGGTGTATATTCATTGAGAATAACAGGTACTATAACATCTTAAACAGCAGCTCTTCTCCTGTTTCTCGTTGTTCCATATTCTTTTTTAAATTTAAATCCAATTAATTAACATATAACGTAGTATTGGTTTCAGAGGTGGAGTTCAGCGACTCATCAGTCTTATATAACACCCAGTGCTCATTACATCACATGCCCTCCTTAATGTCCATTGCCCAGCTACCCCATCCCCCAGCCCCTCCCCTCCAGCGACCCTCAGTTTGTTTCCTATGATAAGAATCTCTTATGGTTTGCCTCCCTCATTTCGTCTTGTTTTGTTTTTTCCTCTTTGGATTGGAGTTTAGCCTGTCAAGGCATTTGCATTACCGGCAATTATTAATCCCTGGAGACACGTGAGAAGCCAGGAGAAGATGAGTGTGCAGTAGACATGAGGCAAGTTTGGGACCTCACAAAGTGAATGGAACTGTATTTATCAGGAGGGGGCTGCTATTTAATTCACAGGCACAGATGCCCACATTCATCTGTGACACTGAAACAGTTTTGTAATGAGTGATGTCTTCCCTGAGGTTCCTTTGTGTTACTCTTTCCTTCTGCTCAAATTTCTGCGTTGTCATTGGCAACCGTGGGGAAGGGGATGTTTCACTTGCCTCCATTCAATAAAGGAGGGGGCATAAGTTTGGTTCCAAATGTCTGACTCTGGTATTATATCCTTTATTAAGCATTTTCTGGAAGAAAGTGTAATGGTTTTACTTTGCTTCACAACCATCAGATACATTAAGTCCTGTGAGTCTTGGTAAATTATTAAGTGGTTATTGATTTAGTTGTGGTGAACATCAAGATGTATTGACTTTCGCCCCAGTCAATAGTTTCCAAAGCATACTAAATCTTGATGTTTACTGAAACATGTATGTTAATCTCTGTGTGTCTGTGTATCTCAACATTCAGATATTTGTATTGTACTTTTTCTGAAGACCTTTGTAAGAAACCATTTTCCCCAAAAGATCCTAGTATTTTTTTGCCTTGTTTTTTCATTAGTTCTTCATTTATTCTTTAAAATTTTGACCTCATTTATCCTTCCCTTGGTTGATAATAGTAAGGAAAAGCAAGAAATCTATTTGCCGTTCACAAACTAGTTGGGGTTAGTCCTCCTGATGAACTTGCGATTAATTGCAAAGCAGGTATTGCTTTCTGTCTGCACCCATGTCAAGGTTCAATAGAACAATGAGTAAGTTATAGATTTTCACTCTCCAATCTATAACTTTTTCATTGTTCTCATTTGTGAATAAAGAGTACTTTATCCCAGCATCTATCAGAACAATACTAAATCAGGGACCACATCTGGGAATACACGTCACTGAATCCCAGTATTTCTTTGTCCAGTTGTATGATACATATGACACAATAAGGTCAAACTCACATTTAGAAAAAGTGAAGTGGTCAACTACATGATGCAGTTTAATGGGTACGAAACAACAACAGAAACAAAACACCTCTTACTGTCTCCCAGAACACCTTAAATTCTGCCAGTAGGAATTTATTATAAGTGTCCTTTTAGAACGTGAAAACTGTTCCTGGGTGGACAACAATATCAATTAGCTGACCATTAACCATTTACTGAATATTTTCTATATGTCTCATTCTATGTTGTCTTCTCAAGTTCATACTTTACTTGGTTTACTCTGTTGTATCTATGTTCCATGTTTCTTTTTTTTAAAAAAAGATTTTTAAAATTTATTTTAGAGAGAGAGAGAGTGAGAAAGTGGGAGAGGCAGAGGGAGAGGGAGAATCTCAAGCAGACACCCCATGGAACATGGAGTCCAACACAGGTATCGATCTCACGTCCCTGAGATCATGACCTGAACAGAAACCAAGAGCTGGATGCCTGACCAACTGAGCCACCCAGATAACCCTATGTTTCTTTAGCCTCGTTGCTGTTTCTCATGTATTAATTGGCTGCTCTTTGACCAGTGGGGTAAATAAGATTGTGTTTATTTAAGCAGTGAAGTTTTCCCTTCCAGCTAGAAAAGTGCATGTCATCAAGGAATGGGTATTTTCAAGACATGTGAGAAAGGCAAGAAGGAAAGGAGAGATTTAGAGTAGAGCAAATTGCCGTCCCGTATATGTATGTATGCATGCCCCCTGCCATGCTCCGAATGTCTAGGTACCCCCCTTCCAAATTCATGTGTTGAAATCCTAACCCCCACAGGTGATGGATTAGTGGGGTGGGGCCTTCTGGAGGTGCTTAGGCTATGAGGGTGGAGCCCCCATCAATAGGATTGGTGCCTTGTGAAAGAGGATGCAGAGAGATCCCTTTCCCCTTCTGACATGGAAGGCTACCACAGAAAGTCCGCTGTCCAGAAAAGGGCCCTCATCCAACCATGCTGGCATCCTGATCTCAGACTTCTAGTCTCCAGAACTGTAAGAAATAAATGTCCATTGTTTATAGGCTACCTAGTCTGTGGTCTTCTTTATAGCAGCCCAAATGGACTAAGACACCCTCTCCTATGTATATATATCTGAGGCAAAATAGAAAGTAGTCATTTCCCATGAGGCCATTTGGTAGGGTGACACTCCTAGGGGATTTAAGCCAGCTATTGAGACTTTGAATGACAATTTGACATTCTGACTTCCAGGGAAAAATGAGGTCAAGAAAAGAGAAAGATAATACAAACCTGACAAAAATCAACCCTTCTGATGAAAACAATTGCCCTAATTGATTAGTGCCTCCGAGTGTTTTAGGTACTAGCAGGAGGAAAGAGCATCAGGCTGATAAAATTGGCTCTTGCAGAACAGAGAAGGCCTTGGCTTGATGTGACAGAGACAGCATGACCATGGCCAACTCCACTTTTAAGGAACGTGATCTTCAAGTGCTTTGCACAGTTCTTAAGGCTGATAGAAAATAACAGCTCCCTGATGCAAATTCCAAGCTAAGAACTTAAAAAATGCGATTTTTAGTTCAAATTGTTTTTAACGCTCTACTTCAAGCCAGTGTGACTCCTGATAAAATGGTTTGCAAACATTACATGAGAATGAAAGAAAAGCCATTCTGAACTTAAATATATAGATTTTCATGAAGCTTTTATAGTCCAGGTAGGCATTATACTTTAGACTCCTAATGTAAAGAGGAATTATGTTTAAGACACATCAGGTAGAAGCAAAGTATTTTTCCTGTAGAAAAGGGGGATAGGTGGTAAAATTGTAGAGGGCTCCTTTTTTTTTTCTTTTTTTCATGCTATATAAAAATTTGGATTATAAAACATATCTGTACAAAAACTATTTTTTCCCTGAACACCCGCGGGTATTCGGAAATGTTTTGCTGGCTCTCCCGCTGGGTCTCCGTGACAATCATTTCCTCCATAGCCGTAGATTGCGTCTGATTTGGACCTGGAGTGGCCCTGGTGTTTTATGGGAGGTGCAAACTACAGTCTTGTCTTGTTCGTGAAAGGTTCATGGTGGGGCTCTACTCCTTTCCTAGCTGTGTCAGCCCAGGAAGTGTTCCTGCTGGCTCTCGGCAAATTGTGAGGAAAGTGGTTTGAGTTCGATACTCGAAGCATCCAATATGTCCATTTCACTCCATATCTCAGCAACCTCTGCTCCATGGTTAATGCTCTTCTGTTCTTATTAATTATGCTAATTATATTATTGTGTATCAGTATATTTATGTTCTCACTTATTAAAGTAATATTTTGATATGAGTAATACCAATATAAGCCAGTGTGTGATTTTTAGAATTAAAACAACATTACTTATATATTTTATTATGCAATGAATAGTTGTTCCCCGTGAAAGGGAACTTGAAGGATAGCTGCTGATGGGGAAATGTACTGAGAGTAGGGACCCTTTAAACCTATAGTGGTTTCAGCAGCCACTGTAATGCTTTGCCTGGCAACCTCTAGAAATGGCTTCTGTAGGTGTTCTCTTCTCTGGATTCTTTCCTTCTTAAGTTACGTGACTGAGAAGGACCTTCCGTGGGAGAAACTGCAGTATGGAACAATACAGACAGTGTGGTACGATGGAGAGGACACAGGTCTAACTCCCAAGAGATGCAGGTTCTTCTGTGTGTTGAATGTCTGATTTAGACAAGTCACCTAACCTACCTGGGTGTTGTATCTTCACCTGTGAAGTGATGATAATGATGACGATGAATGCTAATACTTACCAAGCATTTGCTGTACACCAGGGAGCGTTCTAAGTGCTCAGGGAGAACGAACTCATGTGACTTTCACAATATCCTCATGAAGCAGGTGCTATTTTTCCTCATTTTACAGATGAGGAAACTGAGACATAAAAAGGTTAAATATATTTCCTTTTTATTTTTATTTATTTTATTTTTTAAAATTTTAAAATTTTTATTTTTTTATAATTTTTATTTTGTTATATTAGTCACCATACAGTACATCCCCAGTTTTTGATGCAATGTTCCATGATTCATTATTTGCATATAACACCCAGTGCACCATGCAATATGTGCCCTCCTTAATACCCATCACTGGCCTATCCCAATCCCCCACACCCCTCCCCTCTGAAGCCCTCAGTTTGTTTGCCAGAGTCCATAGTCTCTCATGGTTCATTCCCCCTTCTGTTTACCCCCCTTCATTCTTCCCTTCCTTCTCCTACCGATCTTCCTATTTCTTATGTTCCATAAATGAGTGAAACTGTATGATAATTGTCTTTCTCTGCTTGACTTATTTCACTTAGCATAATCTCCTCCAGTCCCGTCCATGTTGCTGCAAATGTTGGGTAATCGTTCTTTCTGATGGCTGAGTAATATTCCATTGCATATATGGACTACATCTTCTCAATCCAGTCATCCGTTGAAGGGCATCTTGGCTCCTTCCACAATTTAGCTATTGTGGACAATGCTTCTATGAACATTGGGGTGCATATGGCCCTTCTCTTCACTACGTCTGTATCTTTGGGGTAAATACCCAGTAGTGCAATGGCTGGATCATAGGGTAGCTCAATTTTTAACTTTTTAAGGGACCTCCACACTGTTTTCCAAAGTGGCTGTACCAACTTGCATTCCCACCAACAGTGTAAGAGGGATCCCCTTTCTCCACATCCTCTCCAACATTTGTTGTTTCCTGCCTTGTCAATTTTTGCCATTCTAACTGGCGTAAGGTGGTATCTCAAGGTGGTTTTGATTTGCATTTCCCTGGTGCCGAGTGATGTTGAACATTTTTTCATGTGTCTGTTGGCCATTTGTATGTCTTCTTTGGAGAAATGTCAGTTCACATCTTCTGCCCATTTCTTGACTGGATTATTTGTTCTTTGGGTTTTGAGTTTGATAAGTCCTTTATAAATTTTGGATACTAACACTTTATCTGATAAAAGATTTGCAAAAATTTTCTCCCATTCTGTCGGTTGTCTTTTGGTTTTGTTGACTGTTTCCTTTTCTGTGTAAAAGCTTTTTATCTTGGTGAAGTCCCAATAGCTCATTTTTTTTTTTTTTTTTTGCCTTTGTTGCCCTTGCCTTTGGGGCCGTCTAGTCAGAAGTTGCTGTGGCCGAGGTCGAAGAGGTTGCTGCCTGTGTTCTCCTCTAGAATTTTGATGGATTCCTATCTCACATTTAGGTCTTTCATCCATTTTGAGTTTATTTTTGTGTATGGCATAAGAAAGTGGTCCAGTGTCATTCTTCTGCATGTGACTGTCCAATTTTCTCAACACCATTTGTTGAAAATATTGTCTTTTTTACATTGGATATTCTTTCCTGCTTTGTTGAAGATTAGTTGACCACAGAATTGAGGGTCCATTTCTGAGTTCTCTATTCTGTTCCATTGATCTATATGTCTGTTTATGTGCCAATACCATACTGTTTTGATGTTGCACACCCTTTTAGTGAATTGCCAGTTTTGTTCCATCCAGAAGTTGGTAGTTAGGAACATGGAAACAATGTAAGAAACTTTCGCAACATCATACTTACAATGACGGTGTACATAAATATGCATGTTGCAATCCCCTAGTAGGAATTAAATCCAGGATCTAAATTCTTTGTGAATCTGTCTAGAAAAAGAGGTTGGGGAGAAAAGGCAAGTTTATCCAAGAAAAAAATTGCACCACGAGGCTGTGGTTATTAGGTAGTCCCAGAGTTAAGATAATTTCTTAATTAATTAATATTATTATGTTCAGTTAGCCAACATATAGTACATCATTAGTTTTTGATGTAGTGTTCAACGATTCATTAGTTGCATTTAACACGTCTAGTTTGTATGTCTAGGTCCTTTCTTAAAACACCTTGAACTAATAAAATAGAGAGAAAAACTTTCTAACTTATGCCATTAAAATATAATCAATGGCCATGAGTCCTACTATGCCTGCTCAATGCTTTCCTGATAGCAGGGAGTAAGTATAACAACAGGCCAAGACTCAGGTTGATATCAAGATAAAATATGACTGTGCCTGAACAGGAAGATGGGCCAGGTCCTGTGTCCAACACTGTTTAAAGTTGTACTGTCCAATATGGTAGCCACTAGCTACATTTGGTTATTACAATTTAAGTTAATTAAAATTAAATTAGTTCTTCTCTTACACCAGCACAGTTCGAGTGGTCATTAGCCACATGTGGCTAGTGGACACCATATTGAATAGTGCAGACATGGAACATCCTATCATTGCAGGAAGTTCTTGTGGACAGGAATGATTTAGAGTCAGAGCTTTAACTGTTAGAAAGAGAGAAGTCTCTAACTCAGTAGAAAGTAAGGGATCATTTGGGGCATTGGTTAATTAGACTAAGGGTCAATAAGTAAAATTTGGCTAGCAGTACAAGAAGGGAAACCAGAAAATGTTCTGGAGGATTGCTCTTTCCTGCTTAATTGTTGCCCCAAACCTGGCAGAAAGTGACCTTTTGTAGCAGAAGCTGACGGGAGCTTTGATTTGTCTTTCATCTTCATTTGGAGAACTCCCTCCTGATTCAGATGTAAAGTTTAAAGATTTGCTCCCTCCTTTGGTCTTCTGCATTCTATTTTAATATGCTACCACTGATTCTAGAAATTCTCATACCTAAATTTTCTGAAGATTGGTGTGCCGCCACACAGATATCACCAGAAACTTTAATGCTACATGCCTCAGGCTTTCTTGCCTGACATATCCTTTGTAGCACCCCCTGTCTGTCTCCAGTTAACTATCTTTTTCAGAGAAGGAGTCCCCCTGAAGCCTTATACTACTCCAGATTAGGAGACCAAGAATTATCCCTATGGTATAAAAAAACCACACAATGGTTATAACGTCTATATAAGAAAAGACTTGGAAGAAATGGCTGCAAATATACATTCAGTTGCTCTAATAAAAATCAAGGCAATGGGGTGGGTTTAAATTATAAAAAGGAAGACGTTGAGTAGGATTCTGAAAAACTTAACATGGCTCATGGGAATTCTGCCCTGGAAAATTTTTAATCAGAAAAGTTGAATACTTGTTGAACATCTCTTTCCTCGTTAATTGCAATCACCTTCTCGATAGTTTCCTGACTTTAGCATTGATCATAGTGGCCCCCCAAAAGATATACTCACATCTTACTCCCTAGAACCTGTGAATGTGACCTTCTTTGGAAAATGGGTTTTTGCAAACGTAATTAAGTTAAGAATCTTGAGATGAGATCATCCTGGATTATCCAGGTGGGGCCTAAATCCAGTGAAAACTGTCCTTATGAAAAACAGAAGAGGAGAAGACATAGACACACAGGGGAGAGTGTCATGTACGGAGGAAGGTAGAAATTGGAGTGGCCATAGCCAAGGAAGCTGGCAACCACCAGTAGCTGGAAGAGGCAAAGAATGGAATCGCCTCTAGAGCTTCCAGAGGGAATGTGGCCTGCTGACACCTTGGTTTTGGACTTCTGGCTCAGATTTCTGGCTTCCACAACTGTGAGGGAATACATGTCTGTTTTAAGCCACCAAGTTTGTGACAATATGTTACAACAGCCACAGGAAATAAGAATATAGATCTTTTCTGATAGGTCCTCAAAATCACTTTTAAGAATGATAAATTTGAGACATAAGCTTCATGCAAAATATAAAGTACAAGTTCTTTAGAAGAGCTTCCAAGAACCCCTTGATCTGGTCACTGCCTGCCTTTCTCACTAGGTTGCTCTCTGTACCCCTGTTACGTTTAATAAGACCAGACTCCTTTGTTCCCTGGATGTACTGCCAGTTTCATCCCACTGTGCTCTTTGAACACAGTTCCTACTATCAGCAATGTCCTTCTGAGGCTTGTCCGTTTGTTTTAACTCTTGATCTTTCTTTCAAAACCCTGCTCGGTGTCTGTCCCCAGGAAGACATGTAAGCTGACATTACTCTGTATTTCCCTCCTTCTCCATTGTCACCTCTGCGTCATGAATAGATACCCATTATGACACAGCACTTTTCTACATCCACCCATTCGAAAATCAAAAATTAAATTTTAATAGGTAATAAATCTATAGGTTTCAAAAATAAAAATGATTAAAGAAAATAATCCTGGAGAAGACTTGCTCCCATGCTTATCCCCACTGGTTTCTCTCCATTCCCTTGAGGTAACCGTTTTAAAATACTTTGTTTCTTTACGCAAATACATAAATTTTCCTTACACAATGGTAGCACACTATAAATGTTGTTCTGAACATTGTTTTTTTTCCCACTTAGTATTATATCCTGGAGGGTTTTTTTGCATATCACTTTATAGAGTTCTTCCTCATTCCCTCACTTTTTTGGGATACACAATATTCCACTGAGTAGGTGACCCTCGATAATTTAACTAGTTCCCAAATATTAGACCTTTAATTTGACTCCATTATTTTTTATAATAAATATTGCTTTAATAAAAGCTTGTATACATGTGTCATTTTATATGATGCAAGTATAGAATAGATTTCCAGAAGTGAGATTGCTGGGCCAAAGGTCAAGTATAAATGTAATTGTGGTAGACATCACCAGATACTCCTCCATAGGTACAGAACTATCTTGAATCCCACTGACAAGGTGTAAATGGGCTGTGGACATGGCTTAGCAACACAGTGTTGCACACTTTTGCATTTTTGCCACATACTGGGTGAATGCAATACTTTCCTATTGTTGTATAATAAATTACACAGACTTAGCGTCTTAACACAACACATATTTATTACTTTACAGTTTCTGTAATCAGCAGCCCAAGCGTGGTTTAGCTTGGTCCTCTGATCAAGGTCTCACAGGCTGAGTGTCAGCAGGAACTGCAGTCCTATCTGAGGCTCAAGGTCTTCTTCCAAGGTCGTGTGGTTGTTGGAAGAAGTCAGTTTCTTTTCGTTGCAGAACTGAAGCTCTAGGCATCTGAACGCTGTCTATGGTTCCCAGCCCTGTGACCCTGCCCACAGACTGTTGACATACATCAGCTTGCTTCTTCAAGACCAGCAGAAGAGTCTCTTGCTAGAGCCTGATCAGATGGAGTCTTCTTTTAGGTAACATAATCACAGAGTGTCATCCATCCCATCTGCCATATGATATAACCTAACTAAAGGAGTAACATCCTAAGACTGCTGCCATGTTGTATGGGTTAGAAGTAAGTCATAGGTCCTAGCCACACTCAAGGGAAAGGGAAAATGTAAGGCTTCACACTTGGGGTTGAAGATCCTGGGGACTCCAAAGAATTCCGCCCACTGCAGTGAGAAATGTAGTTTTAATATGAATTCCTTTTATTATGAGTATTTTTGTATGTTTAATGGCAACTTGTATTTATTTTCTTTGTGAACTATCCATGTTCCTAGTCCATATTTCTCCTAGGCTTTGGTTATTTCTTTTTTTTCTAGATTTCCAGGAGCTCTTTATGTATTAGTAAGTGTAATTCTTGGACACTGATATAAACTGCAAATATTTCCGTCCAGTTTGTTTTTATGCTGTTTTGAATGCAAAGTTTATGAATTTTATGTGGTTGAACGTATTAAGGTTTTCTTTTTACTTCTTTTTTCTGAGTCATAGCTATAAAGGCTGCTTTCATTTTGTGGCTTTAAAGGAATTCAGCCTTTCAACCTTGTTATGACTTTATTTTTTACACCTGAATTCTAAATTCATTCAAAATTGTCTTTGAATACGGTGTGATTGATGACTACAATAACATTTTCCGGGTGGCTAGTTAGTGTTTCCTAGCATTATGTATTTAAATTCATGTGCCCCACCACAGAGTTGAGCACCACCTTTGTCATATACTAAATTCCCATGGAAGTTAAAATCTATCTCTGGAATTTATCTTCTCTTTTTTGGTCTATTATATACGTCCCAATACCACACTGTTTTAATTATTGAAGTTTTTTAATGTATTTATGGTTTTATAAGGATTTTCTATTTGGTAGATTACCTGGTTATTATTATTAGCTTATTTTTCCATAAGAACTTTAGACTTATCTAGTTTCAGAACAAAATTTCTTTCTTTTTTTTTTTTTTTTTAGTATTCTTGTTGGGATTGTTAAATTTATAAATTAACTTAGGGAAAATTGAATTTTTTTCTGATATGTATATTTTAATTTACAAACTTGATATGTCTTTCCATTTATTCAATTTTTTTTTTAAGATTTTATTTATTTATTTGAGAGAGATAGAGACAGCCAGCGAGAGAGGGAACACAAGCAGGGGGAGTGGGAGAGGAAGAAGCAGGCTCATAGCAGAGGAGCCTGATGTGGGACTCGATCCCATAACGCTGGGATCACGCCCTGAGCCGAAGGCAGGCGCTTAACCGCTGTGCCACCCAGGCGCCCCTCCATTTATTCAATTTTTTTCTGTCAGGAATGTATCCAATTTTTTCACACACCTTGTTAGATTTATTCCTAGGTATTTTATCCTTTTCAGAATTATTATTGGTCCATTTGAAATGGAACTTTTCCATTATATCTTCTAAGTGTTGCTTGTGTACATGAAAACTATTGATTTCTATTAATTTTACATATGACTACATTACTATTTAGAAAACATGTGAGGTGCTTCTGTACAAAAACTGAACTCACGATACACAGAATAGTCATGGCCCTTGCCCCCAGTGAGGGAGCAGAAAGTAAACAGGTAAGCAAATAAATAAATGTATAAATGACTACTTGTGTTCAAAGCAATAACGAGTTGTTTAGTAATATAGAGTAATTATTTAAGTGGTTCTTCCCCAGTTATAGAAACTTTAAGGATTTGATCCACACTTTATTTAACTCTGGGTCTCCAGAGACTAGCACAATGATCAAGAGACAAAAGACAGAAAATATTTATTGAACTGAAAAGAATTAATTTGCTTTGAGTTTAGGGGAAATGATGTTTTAAGTCTGTTAGCGTGACGACCACACAGCCCAGATTTTTCAAACAATTTCATGTTTTATTTTATTTTTTAAAAGATTTTATTTGTTTGAGAGTGAGTAAGAGAGAGAGAGCACAAGCTGGGGAAGAGGCAGAGGGAGAGAGAGAAGCTGGCTGCCCACTGAGCAGGGAGCCTGATGCAAGGGCTGGAGCCCAGGACCCTGGGATCAAGACCTGAGCCGAAGGCAGACGCTTAACTGACTGAGCCACCCAAGTGCCCCAGACAATTTCATATTTTAAGTTCACTGTTTCTATAAATATATTATCTCAAGATGGTTCTTAAGGATTTGTTCAGAAATTGTCAACCATATCTAAAGCTTTTATCCAAAGAGTCTTTACATGTCTCAGGCCTATGAACAGAGTGGGCTTTCAGTCATTGGCATGAATATTTTGAAGATTTGAAGATAGGGATATCCCCTTTTTAAAATTTTAATTGTGGGGCACCTGGGTGGCTCAGTAGATTAAGTGTCTGCCTTAGGCTCAGGTCATTATCTCAAGGTCTTGGGATCCAGCCCCACACTGTGCTTCCTGCTCAGCAAGGAGTCCGCTTCTCCCTCTTGCTCTCCCAATCTCCCCGCTCTGTGTGCTCTCTCTCACAAATAAATAAATAAAATATTAAAAAAAAAATAAAGTTGTAATTGAGATGTCAAAGTTAAACAAGTTTACTAAACCTCGTTGGAGCTTCTGTGGTCTTCCAAGCCTAGGAGTTAAGATTTACATCTTTTATACTATTTGGAAATAAAGAAAATGCTATAATGGAGAAAATTCTACTTATATGTATAGGCTTTTCATTATTGTTTTATTTTTCCTTCCAAAATGTTAATAAATGGCAAGTAAAGGGTCTAGGGTTTAGTCTGTTGATTTTTGTTTATTTATAGTTTTCACAGCTTAAAGGAAAAGAATTCAATCCAGCTTAAAGGAATATATGAAATGCATCAAATTTACATACATTGAAAAAGTGTGAGAGAGAAACTGGGTACAAAATCAGCTTGGAGACATATGATAGACTTGCTGTCAGAAGGCTCCAGTTTGGGCTCTTATCTGTCAGAAAACATATTGAGGATTAACACAATTTACAGTCCAATTAAAATTTTAAAAAATTCTTAATAGTAGCAAAAATATATTTCATGCTTACTCTCTTCCAGGCATCATTTTAAGCTTTTTAAAATGCACTACATAACTTAATCCTTGCAACAAGAACCTGATGGAATATGTACTTCTATTGTTCTATTTTACAGGAGAGGAACAACTATTACTAATATTAAGACAAGAAAGGAAATTATTGAGAGGATTCTTATACAGAGGATGCTGTGAACTATAATGAGCGATATTCCCTACAATATCTGTACAGTGCGTACTGTAGTGAATTTCCTGTGTGTCTTTTGTAGCCTCCCTTGATCTAGTGGCCTTGGGATAAGCACAGAATTATTCTACAAGGTGGCCCGTAAAGTAAGCATAAGCTCTTCTGGTATAGTTTCATTCAGGGGTGAATTTAGGAATATCTAGAAGAATATATTGTTTGAATATCACGTAAGCAATTCTTCAAAAATGTTACATCTTCTAATTAAGTGACAGGTGGAAATAGGAAGTGTTGACTTTGAGATGGTTTTAAAGTTGAATTAGAAACTGTGAATGAGATATGAATGTCTAAGTCTGATGGCCTTTGACCTATAAGCATGGCTAGCAAACTTCCTTTTTTGATTAATGCTGTCCCAGACAGGTGAAATAAGGTGTATCAGGTAGGTTATGCTACGCTATGCTGTGGTAACAAATAAGTCCCTGACCTGCAGTGGCTTTGTATACAAAATTCTTATTTATCCCCCTGTAAGGTCCAGTTTGTGTCTGACAGCTCTTCCATCTTGTAGGAATGCTTCCTAGAGAAAATAACCTCTAAGGTAGGTGTCATGGGGGAAAAGAGCAATCTCTGAAAAGGAACACTCACTCTTCCTTTCTCACACAGGAACTACCATATTGTTTCTTTTCATGTTCCACTGATGAGAATTAGTCACATGACACCACTCAGATGTATGGGGTTGGGAAGCGTGGATATTTACTGAGCACTGACCATTTATGTCACAAAACAAATAAGTATTTTCTTTTGTTTCTTCCAGGAACTTCTCTCCTGCTATCTTTTGTAACCCTTCAGACCTGTTGTCTCATGAAATCATATCCTTATGACTCCAGATTCCTTCTCTTCAAGCACTTTGTCCTGGTTGGAGGAGGTACCTAGGAGGGTTGGCAAAGAGGCGGAATAGTAGGAAGGAGAGAGAAAAGGGAGGAGAACACTTCTTCAACTGTCACCTCTCATTTTTTCTACTGCTTGCTCCCATTTCCTTCCCTTACCTCCTAGCTCTGGCTAATGGTTGCAAGGTTAAAGTGAGGAGAGAGAATCCCATTCTGCTGCCACTAAGACCTCTGTTATTTCTCCTCTTTTTAATCTCTTTCTTTTCACTTAATTTAATAAGCACTTACCATTTTAGCCCAATCTGTGAGCCAGTGACAAATGGGCATTGGGTATCCAGAAACACACAATAGGTGGCATTTGCGCTCCAGGAGCATTTGGCTCACTGGTGAATGCCAAGAGCTGTAGAGTGGTAGAGATAGAGTGCAAAATAGAAATAAAATTTAAAAAAACAAGTGAACAAATAAAGGAATGAACTCAACTGAATGAATACTCAGGATTTTCACCTTGTGTAGAGGAGACTTGCTTCTCAGGGCAGTACTAGGTAGAAGGCAGGCAAGGCCAAGGGAGACGCAGAAGTTACAACTCTCACCAGTGCATTGTCTCCAGTCTCTTCCTCACCCCTCCCCTAACCGTTAGCCCATTCTTCTCTCCCCTACAATGTAAATCCTGACCTGCTCCTCACAGCCTGCTCCAGCCTCTTGTTCTCAACCCTCGGGTACCTGCGCATGGGATGGAGACAGAGAATGTCACTGAGTCCCGGGGATGTAGGAGATGTGTCTGTGTAGGTGGCTCTCCAAATTGGAAGTACGATCCGATCCCATTTTCTCCCACAGGAACATTATGGTACGGTTTGGGAAGATGCAGCACCACTATGTGTTTATTGCACACGTCAGGGTGATTTATGATATAAACACAATTGTGTAATGTAATCTGGAGACTTAATTGCCATTTACTGCATTATTTGCTTGGCAGGGGTGATGTAAGAGGTGATTAAATCCCCAAGCAGTGCTTGACCTAAATGATCTTTGAGGCTCTTTCTAACCTATAGACTCTCTGATTGTTGGGAATGTGTGCCCTAAATTCTAAACAAGTGATTTCAAAGTGAGCCTTTGGAATATGAATCAATGATTAAGAGAGAGATTGCCTGCAATGTAGCAAGTTCTCATTCCTCCAATTTCTCTTCATTCTGAAGTTTTTACCTATAAATTGTTCTCTGATTTTTTCCTACTCTTTCTGCATATTAACACAGAATTCTTCCTTAATCCCAAATTGCTGCTCTTTGATATAAGCATCTCTGAATCTTCATTGGTTGTTTCATTAAGTGAAAAAAATAGATCTCCAACAAAAGAATATACTTCCAAATGGACGACAAGGGACTATTTCATTAATTTGTTTCTCAGTCTTTGCAATCATGTACGTTAAAATGTTTAACTGATTCTTTTCCTCTAATGAAATGAGAAGTGGTTGTTAATTTTTTATCATTGCCCTAAATAAACTGTACCATTCCTAATGGATGTATAACCAGAATTAATCTCAAACAGAAATCACCAGTGACACGCAAAGAGGATTATGTGAGTTTCTTACAGCATTTTACCAAGAGATATATTTTCCTGAAGTCAGTTTACATTTGCATTCAATTTTTGTGCTTTCTGCCCCATGTTTCAAATTTTCAAAAGAAAGAAAACTTGTACACAACTTGGGCACAATAATATTGGATAAATTAGACTTACAGAGGTCATTAACAACTTCCCCTGCTTCCTTCCAGACAAATGAGAATTCATTTTGAAATTTCATCCACTCAAGACTAGGAACTTGTGCCATCTCGTTCGGTAACTAATTTTAATATCTAACGATGCTTTTGGTCAGGAGTTTTTTTTTTCCTACAAACTATGGAACTGATATGCCTCTTGTCCTTTTCCACTTTTCCAAACCTGAAGGAAAAAGGTAAAAAATTGTTTACAGTTTTCACAAAGTCATGAGTTTATGGTAAAATCATGAGTCTTTTATTAAAATCGTCAAACTAATGTTGCCTTTTATCATTATTTTGTCAGTTTCTTTAAACTAATCTCTTAAAGTCACCTCAAGTTTTATCATCAAGGCCATATGTATTAATATTTATATAAATAAATATTTATAAAAAATTTAGGACTGATGCTGTCTAAAGGGTTGAATGTAGAATTTGGATGGAAGGCGCTTTTGAAACAGTCTTGCTGAAGAGAATTTATCCAGAGCTGCTGTTGAAAGAGGGAGAAGGGTGTCACGGGCCCCGGAAGAGACCAGTAAGGAGGCCACTGGTCTGAAGGGATTAAAGTTAAGCAAAACACGTATTCTGAGATCATTGTCATTCAGAAGGGGATGTATATGGGAAGCGGACTCTAAAATCCAAAGGGTGTTTTGACCCTTGCAAGTGAAGAGAAGTGTGTGGAGGCAGGGAGCAAAACTGCAAACAGCCTGTGGATGGATGGCCCATCTCTTGGGTGAGGGACGGGAAAGACCAGCTCAGGGTGGTGCTCTCAAGAATTGCTCTAATAAGCTGAATTTATGGCCATGTGCAAGGCCGAGGGCGGTTATTAGTAAATAACAGGGAAAGAGTGGTAGTGTCCCAATCACTGGTCTATAATCAATCAGAGCTTGGTCTCTGCGTGTAATTCTCCTAGGGGATTGTTAGGAGGGAAACACTGCTAAGGCGAGACCCTGACTCATGGGGGCCCCATTATTTGCTTACTGGGGACAGATATCCTATTTTTGTACACATAGAAGCTCTGTTTATTAGGGAAGCAAGAGAAATGACTGATAGCCCGTGTGTCTTTCTTTAGTGGTCTGTTTTCTAAAAGTAAATATCTCAGTGCAACTTAGTTTAATTGCAAATATTTGGAAGAGGCTAATGAGATGATATATTCTTGTATGAAAGGTTTTGATGAGCACAGTGCAAAATAGAAGCAGGTTCCATCTTAAGACGTGATGTATTTACAAAAATGTGCGTGAGGTTCTGTGTACAGAGACAGAACAATAGATTTATTAATTATGAGTGGGTGGGTGGTAGGGTTTATTCGCCAGGGTGTTAAAAAAACATAAAATCATGATTTATTCTAACCTTGTAGCCTCAATATTTGACAATCTACTTCTGGTATCTGGTATGTATTATTTAATTGTTTTCTTTTCATACAAAATTAAAGATGCTGGTAACTGGTTTGCATCCAATACAGGGCAGATTGGGGCTAAGTATATGCTACTTCCTCTACATTAGGTGAATCTCATCTGGTTCATTGTACTTTGCATTGAGGAGACCTGTGCTTTTTGTCTTTGGTGTTGGAAATCTTGTTTTTTATGTTTCCTCTTTAATTCATAGTATGACAAATGCAATAAAATAGAATTCAAGATAATTTGACAAACTCAGTAGGTTTTTTTGTCGTTGTTGTTTTTTTTCTTCTTCTAGCCTTAGTATTTTTTTTTTTTTTAAAGATTATTTGTTTTAGAGAAAGAACACGAGCAGGAGGGGCAGAGGGAGAGGGAGAGAGAAACTCAAGCAGACGCTGCTGAGCACAGAGCCTGATGCAGGACTGTCTCACGAGCCCAAGACCACGACCTGGGCTGAAACCAAGAGTCGGATGCTCAACTGACTCTGGCACCCAGGGGTCCCTTTTTAGAAAGAGTTTTAATTTAAATTCTAGTTAGTTAACATACAGTGTCATATTAGTTTTAGGTGTCCTAGCAAAACCAGATTCCCCGTGATCCGTGGTGATGATAAACTCTTAAGCACCTTCTGTACATCAGGAATCTTTGCAACTTAGGAGCTGGTAATACTGTCCTCCTCATAATTATTCGTGTGATTGTTTGGTATTTTGCTACACCTTCCCTTTCTTTCCAATGTTTAAATCCCAGCAGGGATGTCAGGAGGTACAAATGATAATGTAGCCCTTCTTTTCTGCCAGGTAGAAGTGTCTGCGTTAAAGAGTATTTGAAACTGAAGTATCTACTAAGTTGTCTACTGTGTCTTTCCATCGGGAGTCAAGAGGGGATGGGGGGCACCAAGAAGAGTGGCCAGATTTACTAGCAAACAACAGAGCCTGCAGGTAGCTCTCTTTCTTTAGCTTCAAGCAAGACGGAACTTGGAGGTACTTGGTGGTATATTTTCATTGCACGCATATCATTGCTTTCTTTTCAATAGATGAGAATGCACTCCCCTGTAAGCAACTGAAAATCTGATTGGTTGGATATGTATTATCTCCTATAACAATTAATCCAGATATAGGTTCTTCAGGGTGTGGGGTCACAGCTCAAAAATGTCAGGAAGCTCAGAGATCGTGTTGATCCTTCTCATTCTCCATCTCCAGTCTACGGGCTTTTAGACCCAGTGTTTATTTGTTGCAAGATGCGTGCCATCCTGCTACAGTATTCTAGGCATCAAGATGGTACTTGAAGAGAAAAGGGGAAAGGGTGAAATCCTCCTTTGGCTCTCTCTTGTTTCATCAGGGAAGAGACATCTCAATGGCTACAACAGTGTGACATGGCCACCTCTTCCTCCAACCGCAAGATAGGCTGGAAAAGGGAGAGAGAGAAAGAGACAGAGAGACAGAGAGAGACTGACTTTAAGTAAATGGCTTATTCTGTTATGGAGGCTGGAAAGGCCAAAGTCTATAGGGCATACTGGGAGCCTGGAGACCCAAGGAAGACTTGATGCTCTACTCACTCTTAGGGCAGAAGTAAGAAGAAATCACAGTTACCTTAGGGTTGGCCTCTATCCCTTTTTCTGAGGACGGTGAATGCAGGAGTACTTTTCAGGGAGCAGCAGTGGTCATGTCAGTGAAGACTGGCATGCCATTCTTTTAGGTCTTGTCTAAGAGGGTGACATGGAGAGACAAAGAGATCTCTGCAGGTAGGAGTTGTAGGAATTACAGCATTCCTGGTGCTGGAGAAGGAGTATGAAACCAACCTGAGTAAATACACATTCACTCAATGACAGTCTGCTCAGGTCCCCATAACAAAGTTATACAGGCTTGATGGTTTAAACAACAGAAATTTATTTTCCTTCCAGTTTCAGAGCCTGGAAGTCTGAGATCAGGGTGCCAGTGTGGGTTCTGACAAGGACCCTCTTCCTGGTTTGTAGATGGTGACTTCCTGCTATGAGCTCATGTGGCCTGTCCTCAGCGCCTGCTCATGGGAAGTGAGAGTGAACAAGCTCTCAGGTGTCTCTTCTGACAAGGGCTCTAATCCCAGCACAAGGGCTCCCCGTCATGATCTCATCTAACCCTAACTGCCTCCCAAAGTCCCCATCACCAAATATCATGATATGACAGGTTACGATTTCAACATACGAATTTTGAGGGGACACAATTCAGTACGAAGCACTCAGGTTGAACAAATACAGGTGAGAGATCCCTGGAGTTGGTCTCTAAAGAATCCACAAAAACACCCAGGAGAGGGGCTACCAGCCGAGTTAGAACTTTTTTGCTTTCTCTTCCCTTTTGGAACCTCAGCCTTGGAAGGGTTGGAAACTAAAGTGAGAATGGGGAAAAAAATGAGAGAACACATCCCCTCTCCTCCCCCGACAGCCTGCTAGCCAGCCCAACCTGGCCCAAGCTGAGGTTGGCTGAACTTTAATGATGCATAGAAATTCTGGGAGCCAACTGTTCTAATTATTAAATTGCAACAATGTTTCATGTAACCAGAAGATTTTTGGGCAGCCTGAATTTTCACCCTGGAGCAGGGAAAGAACTGGTCTCATTCAGCAAGTTTCAAGGGACAGTGGAGGAACAAAGGTTACATTTGCTGAGGCATAATTGTTCAATTTAACTATTAGCTTTATTTTGCCTCCCGATCCATTTTAAGGAGAAAAAAAACGTATAATTTGTTAGAAGGATGGTTTGATAGAGTGATTAAAAAATCCTGGGGCATGATCTCTAGATCTGAGGATATTTACATTTGGTTTTCCTGGCGGAATCTTGGCCTGTAAAACATTTCAAGTAGCTGTAGTATCTGTAGTGGCCACTTGGTGGCAGCAGTCTATGAAACTGTGTCCTGCCCGGAGACCCTGGAAATCCTGGCTTTCGGTGTGAATAGCATTTTTTGGCTTAGTGCCCCCAGAGCAATGCCTGTTCCTACTTTTGGGGGAAGCACCATTTTCCGTGACGGTGTTTGTTTTGTGGTTGAGCCCTCGCTGGCCAACTTCTGTGATGCTTTCGGAATGTAATATATTCTGGTTCTGTTTATACACGTTAAAGCAGTTTGGTGGAAATTAAGCAGTTTGAAATCTCTGTTGGTTTGGAGGTTTTTCTTTTGTCCTCTCATTTAATCCAAACACGGATTGCCACACTGAGAATGAAAAGCTGCTCTTACTTTTCCCTACCCAGCTTTTCTCAAATAATACATACTTCCTAAAAATTCTTACACACATCAAAAGAGATGACTGTTTTCATGCTACCTTTTGTCTTCATTTTTCATGTTTGCACATGTCATTAGCAGGGTGAGTTTCCTCTAGATTTGTACCAGATGGTGTGAGATATATATATATATATATAAATGGGCATGGAAAGTTCCTTCATTAAGATTACCCAACATTAATCTTATCTAATTGGTTCATTTCTTTAATAACAAAATCTCATTTACAAGGATCCAGTAACCAGCTGAGTTTTCAGCAGCCAGGGGGACAAATGTGATTTTTGCAAATCAGTTACTTTTCTATGGTTCTTTAGAAATGAAGGTCAACTATTGTCTGGAGGGAGGTGGTGATGTGGGGAGTTAGAAAAAACCATGACAGTCGGGGTTTGAGCCACATGGTGTCTAAGGCTGGCCCCAATGTTTGTGGATACATTTGCTGTGTGTCCTCAGGCACGACAATGAGGTTTTCTATGAATTTTAGATGAAATCATTCGTTCAGGCAATGAATGCTTCCTGTATGGCAGGTCCTGCGCTGTGGGGACTCAGAGACATGGTGAGCATGAGACGTGGTCCCGGAGCTCACGGTGCATGCAGTGAACAAGCATGACTTCCAACCAAACACACCAAGAAGGGTATGTGTAATCACAGACCCAGGTTAGTGCTCAGGAGGACAAGAACACTTTATAGAAATACAACAAACAATTAACAGCACGGCCTGATCCAGGTGGAAGGTCAGGCACGACCTCCCTAAGAAGTCAGACTTAAGGTAAATGCCGAAATGTACTTCCACTGACTGGGAGAAAGGCAGGGGGTTGGAAAGGGAGAAAGTGTGGGTGCAAAAGAATGCACATGTGCAGAAGCCAGAGGTGGGAATCAGCATGGTGTGTCTGAGGAATGGAAGGAAGGTTCTGGAAGTTGGAGCACAGAGTTGTGGATGAGCAACGGGAGGGAAACACAGGCTGACCCCAAGGGCTGGGGCTGGGGTGTGGAGCTGTTGGCAATGGTGGTGGCCATGATGCATGTGGACATGAAATTGGCCTCTGGTTCAGCAGTAAAGAAGGGAAGTGACGTATGTCCCAGAGCCTGCAGGAGCAAAAGGGTCGCTGTGCTGATCCTGGCACAGGAAGGGGCATGCAGACCAGAGGAGAGAGGGCCAGGAGGCAAGGGACAGGACTCAGGAGACAGGGAGGACCTGAAAGGGGCTGAACATTGAGATGAATTGAATGGGGAGGGGATGGTAAGGAACAGGAAAGCCCCAGGTGTTTCTGACTTGCATACCTGCAAATTTGGTGTGTTTTTTTCACTGAGTGAGGGAGCACACACAGGCTGGAGTTAGATTTGAGATAAAGCAGAAGCCAGATGCCTAAGTGTAGGGATCTAGAAAGGCTGAGATCTCGCCAGACAGGTACAAGGGAGAAAGAGAGGAGAGAGAGAGAATGGAGTTTAGCGTTGTAGTGAATCATGCAAGTCCAGTGTTCCTGAGAGGATGCTTGGCCCACCACAAGGACTGTAATCATGATCACTCCTTAGCCTGCCCAGTGATCTCTCCTCTCACTCTCTCACTCCGTCCTTCTTCTCCTTTTTCTTTGCTTCTTTTCTCCCTTTGCAGAATTGTGTGTAAATTTGCTCATGTTGAATTGTAGAAAGTCTCAGATTTTTCCATTTTATGGATCTGGATGATCTTTCCAGAAGTTCTGGGAAGGGTCGGTACATATTCTAGTGTAACTGAGTAATTTTTTTGACCAGTTGGTGATTGGCCAGTTTAAAAATATTTTTATTTTCATGCATCTTTTGCTCTGTTTTTGTATTTTACCACCTTTTAACTCAAGATCATGTATAGTGTGATTTTCGACAAGTTACCAAACCTCCCTTTGTTTTAGTTTCTTATTTTGAAAAACAGAGGAATAATCTGATGATATCATAATTGTGCTTCTCTAATGGGTGGTTTGGAGGTTTAAGTAAGTGGAAAACTAGTGAATTGCATTCTGAGCATGTAATAAATGTTAGCTGTTATTATATGCTGTCATTGTGAGACGGGGAAGAGGAATAGTTTGGGAGACCCAGAGATAAAGCTAAAACTTGAGCAGGGGAGGTTATAACTATGTTTAATGTACCCATGAGGTGAAAGCCAGTGTTTCCTGGACTTTGCGATACAAGTTGTATCATACAAAGGAAGCTTGGAAGGTTTTCCTTAGCCAGTGAAGGGTAGGGAATTGGTGGGAAATGGGTGTTCCTCATTCCTTTATGGTGCAGTGGAATGATACACTCTCGTTTATACCCCTTTGTGTCTCTGTGGGTGGGCCTTCTCTTATCAATGTGAACAATATTGATACAGCTCACTAATAACAGTAATAATATAGTGACATTGGTGCCACCATAGTGTTTATCATAACAGCCCTATCAGGTCAAACATATTCTCATCTCCATCTTGGCAATGAGAAATCTGAGGTTATACAATTTAACCCAAGGTCACACTGATGATTAAGTGGCAAATCTGAATCCTAGCTTCAGAGCAGACCTGTGTGAACAGCCTGTATTTCTCTAGTTTCACTTCCATTCTTAAAATGTTTCCAAAGGTCCAAAGTTTTACACTTTCTTTACGAAGAAAGCAATCATGCACACTCTTTTCTTTGAAAGAAGAGAGTTTAACCAGGGAAGGTACATGTTGGTTGAAACAGTCTTAAAGGACACACTCAATCCTGACTTTCCGTAGTTTTATGAGTGAAGAAATGGATGCATTCAAAGAAGTTGATGTTGATGGAGGGGTAAGCACAGTTGTGCATCGGATCACTGCCTGACGGCGGTCACTAGATAGGAAAGGCATCTAAATGAAGGAGACAGAACAATCAGATCCCCACCTTCCACATTTGGAAATGTATTTATTCCTTGTATATAAACATATTAAGTCCTCCTCCAGTCCAGGGACTTTATCATGTCAGAATCCCATCTTTACGATGCTTACAGAAGAAAGAAAGACTTATAAAGTACATTGACAATAGGTCTTTTTGATAGAGGTAATGTGTTATGGGATCAGAGAGAATCCATGTTTAGCGAAGTCTGGTTACAAAAAGGTGGGTTGACCGTGGTGGGGAGTGTGAGACAGCAGAGGTAGATTGCAGAGCAAAGAAATTATAAATGGTGAAAGTAGAGGGAACAATCTCTGGCTGAGAGGCATGAAGAGAAGGCCAATTCTTTGGGGAAAAGAAGAGTGGAACTGAATGAGTCTTGACTGCATTGGATTGGAGATGGATGCACGAATTTCCTTTGCTGGGTCTCTTACGACACAACAGATGTGAAGTCATGGCAAAAACCCCGTTGTCAAGCCTAACATGGAAGATCAGGGCAGAATTACAGACAAGAGTCATCAGGGGATGGACACAAGAGGACAAAATGTGATGTATTTCTCACTACTGGCATGGGCAGCATTCTACTGGCGTTCTCCAACTCCATTTTCATTATGCAGTGAAAAGACCCGCTTCCCCTTTTATTTGTCCCTGTTATAACTGCAGTGCTTGATGCAGAAGTGTGGGCAGGAGGTGTCCATAGATGGGCAATTGCAGGGGAGGTGGTGGGGAATATAGCGGCCTTGGATTGGTCAACAAGAAAGACTTTATATATATCTCATGCTCAAATAGGAAAACGAAATGTTGCTGGGGGCTAGCAATTCTTGTCCCATTGAGTTTTGTTTGTTCATTTAATTTACTGCGTTCCTTTGGCTGTATGAGTTTATGCGGTGTCTATGGTAAAACTTAGGACTTTGACTTTCATCAACATTTCTAAACACGGGCATGTTGATGAGCAACAGTTGGGTTGTCCTGCCCTGGTCTGGTGTCTGAGATGAGTCTTTGGAGTCTGTTCATTTGGGCTATATGAAGGACACGTGCTCGTTCATGAGACAACTGTCCTAATTAACTAAGCTTGAAGAAGTAATTATCTCAGCCCACAGAGTGAGCTATCTTTGCCCTCATTCCAAGGACTGGTCAGATGATGGGTTCTGGGAGATTTGAGGCTGATATTCTTTGGCGTTTCAAACAGAATGTTCCTTGAAAGTAAAGGGTTGGCTTTAGTAGGTTTGTCCCTGCACTTACCAAGCAGTGGGCTGCCTGGGTCATTCAGAGTAGTGGCTCCCCAAGACAGGAGAAGGTGCTGTGTTTGAGGGGGTAAGTGTGGAAGACCATGGAAGACCATGACCTGGTTTATACTCACTTGACCATCTGATGCTGCTGATATTCACAGTTCTACCCCTTTGCCCTCAGAGGAAATGAATATTTACCTCAAGGGGATTGCTGCTTACTGGCCTCCTCTGTGCTCCTGTGACCCCTCAGGGATGCTTCACCATTTCCTCCTCTCTTGGCCAACCCCCAGGCTATTCCTTGTTGACCGCCATTGCTTTGTTGAGATTCACTGGAAGATCCTGTGCAGAGTGAGCTCTGGTAGGCTGGGTATAATGGTATTTCTCCAACCTCATTACCATTCCAGCAAAAGTTTAAAGATAGAAGAAGCAAACACAACTAGTGACAATCTATCTAATGTGTCTGATGTCACTTTAATACACCTGTGTACGTAAGGTATATCTATAAGTGTGTTCACAGACAAAATAAGCCAGCCTGCTTTTCAGGCAGGGCTTTGGTAGATGTAAAATAAATAAAATCAAATGGCTCTAATAATCTTCTGGAATAAATTGATTTTCTCTCCCTTCAGCTAGTGGCTTTGTGTACAGCAGCCTTCCTTTGCAATAGCCCCTTGGTAGGTCATGGCCTCTGGGCCAGCATCATTGTCTCTGGAGACCCCTTGCGCCCACTGACATAGAAGAAGGGGAATGTAATAGACACGTCAAAGCTCATGTAATGACCTAGTTGGGAGAAGTGCTGTAGTATCTCCAGTGTAAAACCTTTTTAATTCTCACCAATGATAAGACAAATCATACGGAGTCCTGAGTACTTCCAATTAGCAAGCGAGAGACTCTGATTAAAAAATCAGGCCCACTGCATGGCAGAGCGTGTTTTGGCTCTTTATTTTGATAAGTGGTTTTAAGTATTTATTATAATAATCCACAGTCTATGGACTAATGGGCTGCAGGATGTCTTTTAACTGCGATGGAGTCTCGAGAAAATGGGGCCTCATTGTAAGCTCTTGCAGTTCAATCTTGCTTGGGATGTAAAATGAGGCTACTTTTTGATCACAATGATCACGTTTTCTGATTAATGGAGTGAAAAATAGATCATTTGACTATATAGAAATTATAATACCCTGTATATAACAGTACGAACACAAGGCATTAATTGCTATTAATGGCCTTGATGTCTATCCCGCAGCATCACATTTAATTGCTTTCTTCAGTTGCCTTATTCAATTATTTGGATTTCTCTTTCATTATGGAAGAACAAATCTCCAAATTTTATGGCTAGGTTTTCTCCCGTCGGAACTGGGGCTGGATTCTCAGTGCTGTGTCTTCCTCTTTCACGTTCTGTACTGTCAGAATCTTACCCGACACTCACTCCTCTGATCTTCCTTTATCCGCCCGACATGACTGGCTGACCGGTGAGGTGGGCCGGACAACGTGCTGGTGTGTTCATGGGTTTGTACCCATCGGCGTGGCCTCAGCCTGTTTTATTTAAACTGTTGCCCTGCCACAGACTCAATATGGCTTGTGGAGGAAAGTACTCGTGTGACAGGTGGTGAGAACTCCTCGGGGGTGTTAACAATCTGCTAATGACCTTCTTAATTGGTAGATGTCAGCAGAACAGACATGAAGGCAAATCTCTTGGCCTTGAGTTCCCTCAGACAGTACGAGGGCCTTTGTATGATGTGGTTCGCTCCTCATTCAGGACAACAGGGAAGTTCTCTCCGAAGTTCGCCCATTCCCTGAGGCCGTTCTGGATGCAGCACGTTCCTAAGTGACACTCGGCTATTATCCTGAGCTACTTAGATCCTTTCCAGAATTTCTTGAGTTCCCATAAATTACCACCGGCTCTGCAAGCACTAGAGGGCCAGTTTTATTAATAGACTTTTGTGTAGAGTGTTGCTGGGAATAGTGATGCCCTCTTTAGCCACAATGGGGTCTTTGAGTACAGACTGCCACCTCGGCTTCCCGTCCCCACTAGCCTGCAAGCAGTCCTCAGTCTGGTGGGTCTTTTGGAACAACTTTTCTTAGTTACCTGCTTTGGCTGTCCATGCTTAATTCCCACCTCACCTTTGAAGACGTCACTGAAGGTAATGCAGTCTCCTGTGATCTCCAGAGATGGTGAGGCTCTTATCTACCCACAAGATCACTACAGTATTGTTAGGGGTGCCCTCCCAGACATAGCCAGCTTTCCCTTGCCCCCTGTGCTGGACTCTCACCCTGCCTTCTAGCTATTTCTAGAGATATTTACTCTAAGGGACATATTCCTCTCAGGAAATGCAACCGTACCACACACAGGCACAAACCATCTCTCTCTGATCCCATTGCTTAAAGCCCAGAGAGAGTCCAGCCAGAGCCTTTCCCCTTTTCCATCTGGGCTTCTTTGACCCTCCTGAGCTGAGAACTTTCTAATCTGAAAATCGAACCAACCTGCATTCTAAACCCAGAGGGGAAGAACACAAGGAAGTTTCAAGAACAACTTTATCCTGCTTTTAGACCCACACTCACAACATTTCCTTCTGGTTGATTTTTAATGATCAAAGCCACAGTTTATTTATTTAAGTCACACTTTATGTCTTGGATAGACACGCTTGCAATTAAAGATGCTACCTTCCCAAATAGGCCTTTTAACTGACCTTCAGTGTGTCTCATGACACCATCTTTTCCTCTCAGTCATGTGGATGGTTTGTACTGTCTTACTGGTAGGTTCCTGTCTGCTTCATCTTAGAACTCATTCTCTGCCATTGGAACTTGGAGAACTAGAGAGGAGGGTGTAAAAAAAGTGGTTCTGGGACAAATGCCAGCATGTGTGGAGGTGGGGGTGGAGGTGGTTCCCCACACCAACAAGAAACAATTCTCAGGCACAAGTTGGGGGCCTTATAATTCAACTCAGCTCTGAAACTATCTAGTCAGAGATAATTCGGATTCTTCGGGATAAGGGCTCTGTCCTACAAGACTGTCCTCCACTTCAGATACCAATCACAAGTCCAGGTTGTCACCTGTGCCTCTGACCAACTGGTTACAGACTGGATGTCCTCCCACCCCTTGAAGTTTAATTTTCTAGTGGGGCTCATAGAGCTCAGAGAAATATTTTCCTTACTAGATCACCAGCTTATTATAAAAGGATATAGCTCAGGAACAGCCAGATGGAAGAAATGCATGGGGCAAAGAATGAGAAAGCTCAGAGCTTCCGCGCCCTCTCTCCATACCTCCATGTGTTCAGAACCTGGAAGTCCACTCACCCCCATTCTTTTTGAGGTTTTTATGGGGGCTTCATTAATAGACATGATTGATTAAATCATTGGCCATTGAACTCAACCTCTGGAGCTTCTTGCCTCCCCAGAGATGGTGATAGAGGGGGAAGGAAAGTTCCAACTCTCTAATCACATGGTCGATTTTCCTGGCAATAAGCTCCACCCTTAGGTCGCCTAGGAGCTTTCCAAATGTCACCTCATTAACAAAACACATGACACCTTTATTGCTCTCATCACTTCGGAAATTCCAAGGGTTTTAGGAGCTCCATGCCAAATGAACAAAGACCCAAAATATATTTTTTATAATAAGTCACAATATCACAGGGTGCCATTCCAGGCCAGGGAGCAGAGCCAAAGCTCTAATCTGTTGAGCCCACTGGCCATGATAAATATATATATATCCTATATAAATATCTACTATGTACATATACATATGCACACACTTGATGTGTGTGCATACACTGGAGTTCGCAAAGAACAGGAATAGAACACCAAATGCATTCGATGATTAATGAAACCAGAATTTTAAGTGGCTTCTCATTATATATTTGCTGATGACATAAAATTTTCCTTTCTGGAATAGAAAGTGTAAACCTCTGGACAGGGAACACCATGAATTATTTTCCTTCTAACAAAAGATTCTAAAACTGTGCTTTCATAAGTTTACCATGCAAATGGTCACCAGAGACAGAATTGTTATAGATCCAGAATATTTATTTAATAACAGCTGCCGCAGGACACCTGCTTTCTGAATTCGGTGGACCAGGATCTTCTCACCCTGACCACCCCCTCTCCCTCAAGGTTCATTTCTTGAGAGTAGCCTACCATCTGCCTTGGAAGCATATAAAAGGATTTATTTCAATTATAAGACACTTCACATCTCTTTCTTGCTTCTTTTAGGGGCTCCTTAGAAAATTAAAAATACTCCATCTGGACTAGAGATAATAGGTATAAGTTTATGCATTATTATCTAGATGACTTTTAATTTTTTCCCGATGGTAATATTAGCAGTGTAGATTCACTTTTTTTTTTTTTTAAAGATAAAAATGTATCCAACAGCTTCACTTTCCTTTTGGTAGAGAGTTTTAATTGTGTCATTATAGGACCTTATTTCCAGAATAAATCACACAGAAAAGAGAGAAAACTTGAGTCAGTTTCCTTATCTACTAGAATCTGTCTCCCCTTCCACCCCTAACATTTGGCTGCAACCGGGTGTGTGTCATTCAGTGATCTTTCCTTCTGTTGGGCCTCTGTTACTAGAAAATGTGTGGACAAGTTAATAGACAATTTACTTTTTGTTTACAAAAACAATTCAGTTGCCCAACACAGGACCGTGTTGTAGCTGTGGTGATTAGCAGGCAGGATGGATAAAGCTTAGAACATTTTTCAACGCCTAAATGAAGGTCACATTCCCTGTGTTAGTTTAAGTGTGCATGCAAATGATGGCAATTGCCTTGCTCTTTTACTCTCACAGAAAAAGGCTTTGTTAAATATGATAATTAGTCAGTTGGGAAGGTAAAAGTTTCCTACAAATAATATTGAAATGTTTAAAATAAGTATTGTTATGGAGAAAGGGCCCACTGTCATTTAGTCAAGTAGTATTTAACTAGAGACAAAATAAAACTGATTGTAAAAGCTGGTGCGAATGGAAATCAGGATGAAATTCTTGATATTAATAATACTAATGAAGGACCCACTTAGTGAGCTCCCTGATTTACCAAAGAAGGGCTTCCAGGTTTCCACCGCAAACTAAAGAGTTTAAAAAAGCAAATACATTTATGGTGATGTGTTCATTTCCATGAAAGAATATTTTAATAGCAGTGAACTCTGAGATGGGGGGGAGTGGTCGGAGTTTTAACAATCAGTATGGCTGCTTTTTTAAGTCATAATGATGAATCTCTCCCTTTGTCAACATACGGCTAGTCATCTTCAGTTATCTTAATGGTATCAGGCAGAGTGTGCAGTTGGTTTGTGCTTGAAAAAGAAAAAACAGTTAAACAATCAAGCTGATTTAATCCTGAATTCCAGCAGTGATGGAGGGACTGCTTTCCTGATAGAAAACTAGTTGATTTTCACATCTTGCAAAAGACTGAAATAGTGCTTTATATTTGCATTGTTGCATCTGTTAGTTACAACTAAAAAGTTGAACAAATAATTGCAGTGTGAAAACACAAAGATTTAGCTGAGTAAATGTAGAGATCTAACTGGTTTTATTCAATGATTCATGAATTGGTAGCGTCCCACCTAAGAAGTAGAACGGAGCTCCAAAAGGCTGTACAGAATGAAAGGCTATGGGGAGAAGGAGGCAGAACAAGGAAGTTACTGCAGGAAAGACCTGATTTTTTGGGGAAGGTCACCTTCCATTGGGGGACAGCTGACGTCTATCAGACAGGTTACCTCACTAAGTGTTGACTAGGTAAATTCCAGGCTGACTGGTTAAGATTGCATTCCTGGGAGAAGCTGAAATTGCAATTAGGTTAGGTATTAAGTTTGGTGAAGTAGGCTTAGCACAGGTGACTCCATTTTGGGCTTGTCTCTTTTAAAACAGTATTTAAATTAATCCTCTAGGTAGAATTCTTATTAACTCTCTATTAAACAGTGTAGAAACTTCTGGAAGAGAGCTATTTATTCTCTATTTATGCTCTAGCTAACGTGAGGTAAATGCCCACACAATCTCACACACCTTTCCGGGCAGACATATAAACACCTAACGACCACTAACCAAAGACCAGCAAACCAAAACCAAGTCCCAAATATCTCACAGATAGCATAGCTTTTTATAGGGATCCAAGTAGCTGAATCAACAGGAGGTATGTTTTAAATACTCATCATGAGATTAGCAGCAGATTGTTACCAACTTGTGGACAGAGATGCTTTTTTCCCCTCCCTCTTCTTATATTTCCAGGGCCTAGTAGAGCAACTTTTTTGAGATAAGCAAGTTAAAGGTACACATGAATGATTGCATGAATGCAGGAGTGAAGCTATTCTGGGAGGATCTGGGGTTGAGGACACATCTCAAAGGGAGCCTTAGTATTTTTATGTGGGTGGGATGTTATTCAAAGGAAACATCAAATGTTCTCTCTAAAATGGGGCTAATAATAGCATCTCCACAGGGTTCTGTGAAGAATGTATATAAAGTTTTGAAAACCATGCCTTTGCAATGGTAGAAATGTAAGTATTGATTAGTATTATTTTATTAAATTGAAGAAGGAAAATTAACCCAAGTGTAATTTGTGGCCTGAAAGGGTTTAGAAAGGCAGACCACGCAGTTCTTACTGTCAAAGAGATGGTGTCCACTGCACTTTGTCTTCCATGTATCTGGGGCATTATTGTCCCTAAAGATCCCTTCTTCCATTGGAGAAATTATATTTTATGATTATGTTGGTATAAAGAGGAACACAATCCAGGCTGGATTCATTATTATACATGTATTATTATTTTATTCATATTTTTCTTCTGATTTAAAAGAGATAAAATTTAAAAAATTTTGTGTGCCCCTAAAATTTCATGGGCCTTAGGCACTGTGTGTACTGTATCTAATGGATTAATGGGCCCTGTGATCAGGGTGTGGCTGAGAGTGAGGTTGCTGGACAGAGAAGGTTAGACTAGGAAGACAGTCCTTCCGTGTAGAGGCTCAGACCCCAGGATCTGGGTTCGTTTTCAGGCTCTGCCACGTACCAACTTAGTGACTTTGCATAATTTATTTAATCTCAATAAACTTGAGTTTTCTCATTTATATAATGGATTAAAAATAATAACATAGGGGTGTCTGGGTGGCTTAGTTGATTAAGGATCTGCCTTCGGCTCAGGTTGTGATCAGCATATCGTGATTATACTGCAAGATGAGATCCTGTAACCACCACCAATGAGTGGGTATTCTTTCTCCCATTACATATCAGGTTCTATCCTACCAAAAATACAGGAATTTAGATGTTTAAGGATGACTTTAAAAAACTGTCATTATTGTGACCATGTTGTTGTTAGCGTCCATGCCACCATATTGACCTTGATTTTCTCCTCCCTTCTAATGGCTTCTCCTCATCCTCTGCTGTCACTCATCTCTACAAAACACTTAGCTACTGGATTGCCAGGATTCTTGTCTAGGCTCTCTTATCCCCTTACTCCATATACTTTTCTCTGTGGTCTCATTCTCTTTTGTGCTTATGGCTCCTGAAACCTCACCTCTAGTCCAGACCTCTCTCTGGAGTCCCAGTGAGAATATCCAACTGTCTACTTGACATCTCCATTTATTTTATTTTTTTTATTTTATTTATTTATTTATTTAATTTTATTATTTTATTTTTTAAAGTAGGCTCAATGTCCAGTGTGAAGCACAGTGTGGGGCTTGAACTCATGACCCTGAGATCAAGACCTGAGCTGAGATCAAGAGTTGGATGCTTACCAACTGAGCCACCTAGGCACCCCAACATTTCCATTTAGGTTTCCAGACAATTGAAATTTAACCCAAAGTCCAAAGTCCAAACTTGATTAATTATCTCCCCTCCTCCCCCTTCAAAATCTGCTCACTTTCCTGTTTTTCCTGTCTTAGGGAATGGCAATCAACATCCTTCCTAGTCAGACGGTTGGGTGTCAGCATACTCTGTCATTCATCCCACATCCAAACACCACTGGGTTGTTGCCTCTCCTTCCAGACATCTCTGGCTTTCTGTTCCACACTACCATTGGTTCTGTCCTGGATTACTGCAATGGCCTCCAGGTAACATAATAGACTTCTGGTAGCATTTTTTTCTGCCCTTCTCCTCTGTAAAGGAGACCACGCTGAAGTAGAGTGATCTTTTTTTCCCCTTAAAACTCAGTTCTGATCACATCACTTTCTGACTAAAGAACTCGACAGCTTCTCATTACTCTTGGAAAAGGAGAAAGTTCTTTCTGTAGCTCACGAGAACCCTTTACCTAACTAGACTCCCTTCCTGTGGAGTCTGGAATGAATACCTTCTGTGACACTCAGCAGTGTTGGAAGCTCAGTAGTCCTGCCTCACCACAACATCCACCGTCATCAAATGCTCTTCTGTTTGTCCATTTGCAATAGCCATCAAGACTTTTCTCAGTTTCCTGAACATGCTATGTTGTTTTGCTCAAACATAGATGTTCCCAAATAAACTACTGGTCACCTTTCACATTTTAAGTTCACTTCCTGGTAGAACTTTTCTGAACTCTCTGTTTACTTCCTGTAATACCCTGTATTTCCCCATTTTGTAGAATTGTAATTATTTGTTTAATGTAGTCTCCATGAGAAGAGAGACCATTTCTATACCCAGAACTTAGAATCAGTTGAGGCATGTTGCAGTAGCTCAGTGCCTTTGTGACATGAATGAAGGAATAAATGAATATATAACAGAAAGAAGATCTATGGCATGAGTTTTGGGAAAGGCGGTTGAGCATTCTGCATTAAATATAAGGTCATCTGTCTAGCTACATATTTCTCTAGTTTATGGATGCCAAAATAACAATTTCCAGTTAGGGCAAGGATATTATTGCAGCTGTATCTAGTGGAATGGGTGTTTCTCTAGTTATCAGGAGACCTGGGTTGTGTTTGTCTAGTTATCAGAAGACACTAACTAGTTGTGATCTTAGTTAAGACACAAAGCACTTTTATACTTTAGTATCCTAAATATTGGAAATAGAAATAAATAGTTAACTGCCTTACGATCTGAAATAAATTACAATTAGGACAGCGCTTCAAAAATGTAAAGGCATATATTAATAAAATTATCCTGGGGCAAACCTATCTCCACTCATAGCATCTCTTTGCATTCCCTGTTGTAAAAGATAGTGGGAACTGTCAGTCTTGCTCTTAGGCCAATATTTTTCAAAGTGTGGCTTGAGGACCGTCTCTTCATTTGAGTGTGTGGTGGATAATTTGTTAGAAATTCAGATTTCTGGAACTCACTTGAAAATTTTCTGAATTAGAATCTCTAGCAATAGGTCTCAGGGCTATCTATCTTTCTATCAATCATCTATCATCTATCTATCTATCTATCTATCTATCTATCTATCTATCTATCATCTATCTATCTATCTATCTATCTATCTATCTATCTATCTATCTATCTATCATCTATCTATCTATCTATCTATCTATCTATCTATCTATCATCTATCTATCATCTACCTACTTTCTACCCTCTGTCTATCTAATTATCTACTATTTCTATAAAAGCTCCCAAAGTAATACTTAGGCATACTAAAATTTGATAATCACTGTTTGTCTTCCTTCATGATTGTCCCCTTAGTTGGGAAATGCTATGTTTGTTTCCCAAGTATCAATAGCTTTTACGCCTTTCAAGACTCATCTTAAGTTACTCACTTCATCTTGAGGTTTTCCAGATTATTCTAGGTGTTCCCATTGAACTTCCTTTTGATGATATTTTAAGGCACTTAAAATTCCCCAACTTTAGCACTTAACTATGCATACTGGTATGTTTTCCAGTATGCAAACTAATCGTTCCTGTGCTAGTCTTACTCCTTCAAATAGATTTCAAGTTTCCTGAAGTGCAGGAATCTGGTTTATTCCATTTCCATATGCCTCTGAGTATCTGACAAATGTTGAGCTCAGAGTAGGTACACCAAAATTTGGAGGGAGATGCTTGGAAGAGACAAACCTTTCATAGATGGAGGATCTAGAAAATCCTTTTTTTCCATTCTCCTTTCTGTTGTGGTCCTTGTTTTCACTGGTATTTCTTTAGACATCCACATCATGTTTAAAACTCCCCGCTTAGCTCTTTATAAATCTAAAAAACATGAAACAGAACACAAAGTTAGCTCCTGGTGGAGGGTCTGCAAATGCAGATTTACAGCATGAAGGAAGATTTCCAGCAGCTTTAGCAAAAGGTGCCACATCTTGGGCATTAGTTTTAGAGACTGATTACAAAAGTCATTTTCCGGTTGTGATTTTGTAATCTTACTTTCAGGAGAAGTGTGGTCATTTCTGATGGGCCAGTGTGCCACAGCCACATCACAGTGTCTTTCTTCATCCATCATGATTTATTTTTCTTTGCTGCGAGTTTTTAAAAACACGTTGAACAAAAAGATAAAATGGGATTTGTGTTGACTTGAGAAACAGATAAAAGAATACTTTCAAAAATCTGTTCAGAAGGGATTACAAGAGGACAAAAAGCCTTCTCTTTTCTTGTTTTAAATATACTAAAATTTATCAAAGTGTTCTGTTTAGGGTTCTGGAGTCTGTAGTTAAAGAAATGAATTTGGAACACTTATAAATTGCATGTGTGTATGTGTGTGTGTTGATAGGATTGAAACACTTGTAAATTGCATGTGTGTGTTGTGAATTGGATGTGAATTAGGATGCAGTGAATTGGGCTGCAATTGGTTGACAGTATTTTGAGGGAACGTAAACACTGGAATGGGGAAGTCTGGGAATCAGCAGAATCCAACTGCTTTTGCCATTTGTTGTTTTGCTTTTGCAAAATCTCCTCCAAGTAATAAGCTGGTTATTAAAATTTTAATCAGAACCTTTCTGTGTACCTGAGGGCCAGGTCACAGAATTTGCAGCCCAAGTATGTAGTTCCCACATAAATTACTTTGAATTAAAAATAATAACGACAGTGTTACTTTCAATTTGTGAGCTCTTGATCGTGTTTTCCTTCTTCTGATCTCGTTTTGATTTTAATCCTCATAATGCTCCCGTGAAGCCAGGAAGCAAGGGTTGCTATCCTCAGGTAAAACCACAATCCATGCTATCATTCACCGTTTCTCCCAGGTGAGTTGTTTCCTAACATATTGCCAGCGCCATCTCCCCTTTTTTGTGCTACCTAGAAATATCAACAATATATCTAAAATACACGTCTTTCTAATAATACAGTGTTATATTTATAAGTTTAATTAATATAAAAGAATGTGTATTATATGCATCATGTACAATTAGGGATCTCTCTGGCCAGTCCAGGGGGGCAAGTCATATGCTCCAGTATTGCCTGGTATTCATGCATGAAACTCACAGGACCTTCTCAAGATCTGGCCCAGGGTGGCCTTCCGTCCCAGAAGAGTCATCTCATGCAGAGCACACAGTTACACAAATGTGGTATCTATAGACTGTGTATGGCTCTTGAGAAGTCTCAGGAATCCTTGCTTGCAAACCCATTCATTCCCACCCAGGAAGCCTTGGGTGTGTGAACTGTGTTCTGTAGCAGTGTTCCTGTTGTCAAGTACTGTTCATAGACCACCTTGGATTCTCTTCCAAATACACTCTGGACAACCATACATGGATCCATCTCTCTTGCCCTTGAATATTGTGTGCTCTGTTCCCTGGATACAGGAAGAAAACTGTCCCTGAGACCTGCTGGGTCTCTGGTGCTGCCAATGGGATTCCAGGTGTTGGTGCTATGATCCGTGACAAGCATAGAAACTACATGTAGAGATAGTAGCAGTGGCTGCCCCGTCAACCTCTGTTAACTCCTGATGTCCCAGCAACAATACTGGCAGGCCCAGCCAGATGGCCAGGGGTCCTTCAGGTGCTTCCTTGGACTCCAAATCCTTCTCTTTTTTTCCCTTTCCTGGGCTTCACGGAGATTCATTTCTGCATTTATCTATTTTTTAAATTGAGGTATGATTGACATATGACATTATATTAGTTTCAGGTGTACAACATAATGAGTTGATATTTGTATATATTGAACACGACAATACACAGAGACTCATTTCTTGTCCCCGGCTGTCCCCTAAAGGCCTGTCTGTCCACTCAGTGCCCCAGCCTGTCTCATCTCATTGTAGTCTTGTGCTGTAATTCTGTGACTCTCTTAACACTCGAAGAAGCAGCAAGACCTGGAGAGAGCAGCATGTTAAATTATGGAGCTGGAATTCTACTCAGGTCTATCTAAAGCCGACATCTATGCTTGTAACCACAGCCCCAGATTATTTTTCTTTTATAAAGATTATCCCTTCACTCAGGGGGAACATGGTGGAGAGAGAGGCTTTTGTTGTTGCTGTTGGTGTGTTAGGTTGGAAAGAATTTAAATACGCTATTGCTCCAGAGAAGAGCCTGAGAACAGAGGCTTGGTATCAGTTAGAATGCTGAGTGAATTAGGAATTCTAGGACTCTGGAAAGACCCAATGATCCTTGCTTTGGGAATTCAAACATAAACTAGAAGGATGGGCCTTACTCTTATCACCTTACAGATGGTTTGTTTTGTGTGTTGATAGGATGCAGTGAATTGGGTTGCAAAATGGGTGATAAAGTAAAATCTATTAATTTTGAGTAAAATCATAGATTGTCTAACTAGTATCTATAATTTGGCCAGCAGTCTCCTAAAAAGTAGTCTTTAACTTTGAGGAATGTCAACAAAATGGTTGTGCGAAAGCAACCAGCTCAATCCTGGGATTGTGTTCAGATAGCGATCAAATGTTTGCGACTAGAGCTAACACATGTCCCCTCCCCCCCAATTTCTATTTGCCTGAATTCATTCACTAGGCAAAAAGCTCTATTTGCTAAATGAAGCGGAAGAACAGGTGGAGCACTCAGGAGTGGGATGGGGCTGTATTCATTTCCTAGGGTGACCACAAATCACCCCCAACTTGGTGGCTTAAGACCACAGAAATTTTTCCTCTCACAGTTCTGGAACTCAGAAATCCTAATTCAAGGTGTCGGCAGGGCCATGTTGCCTTCGAGGCTCTGGAGGAGAGCCCTTCCTTGCCTCTTCCAGCTGCTGGTGGAAGCGCCACTCAGACTTCTGCCTGTGTCTTCACATGGTCATCTCTTCTCCTGAATCTGCAAATGCCTGCAGAAGACCCATGTCTAAGTCAGTTCATTTTCATGTGCACTGGAAGTAAAGACCTAGACATATCTTCTGGGGAGGACACCATTCACCCCATTATAGGGTAAAGGCATTTGGAGCGGAGAGAAGGAAAAGAATAGGTGTATGTAAGGGAGTGGTGGCATATGTGTCCCACCCCTTTGCCAGAGTTTGTCAAAGCCAGTTCTTTTTTTTTTTTTTTTTTAAAGATTTTATTTATTTATTTGACAGAGATAGAGACAGGCAGCGAGAGAGGGAACACAAGCAGGGGAAGT
Source organism: Ursus americanus (assembly GCF_024610735.1). Taxonomy (NCBI): domain Eukaryota; kingdom Metazoa; phylum Chordata; class Mammalia; order Carnivora; family Ursidae; genus Ursus; species Ursus americanus. The sequence continues at coordinate 84,772,753 of NC_142130.1, forward strand.
GGGAGAGGAAGAAGCAGGCTCATAGCGGAAGAGCCTGATGTGGGACTCGATCCTGTAACGCCGGGATCACGCCCTGAGCTGAAGGCAGACGCTTAACTGCTGTGCCACCCAGGCGCCCCTTCAAAGCCAGTTCTTAACACTTCCAAGGGAGCAGTTTAAGCCAGAAGCTTAAGGACTTCCTGTGAATCTGAGCATCAACAGAGAAACTTCATGGCTGCCATAGAAAAGGTGACTGAGACTTCAACCTCGTATCCTAGGCAGACTAGGACCTCAGGGTGGCCACCAGGTGAAGGGTGTGGTACCCAGTGTTGCAGTGGGAATAGCTTCAACCTCTATTCTCTCAGAGAGTCTGTAAGCCATGGAGCGATAACTCTTTAAGACGCTTCCTGTAGTATAGGCCGTGTACGGCAGGTGCGGCTGAAATGGAAACCCATGGCAGATTTGTCCGTTGCAGCATGCGAGGCAATCCTGGCATCCCTGAAAGACTTGAGGAAGTTTTAGGGGTTCTCTTTGGTCCTGCCATTAAGCAGGTGGGACGTAAGAGCTATTGTGTTTTAGATATTAATTTAAGAAAGCTCCATTGTTTCTCCCATGCTGCGACAGCCTGGGAGGGTCAATTTACAAAGGTATGAGAAGGGTTAAAAGCACATCTGCATAATGCGTCTGGAAGCATGCAGTGGGTTTCCGCTGCTTGTGAACTTGAAGCTTCGTTCGCCTCATTTGAAAGATCAGGAGGAAACAGCCACTGAAGCTGGTACCGAGAGGTGGTCCAGGCAGACCTGTCAGGGGCCCAGGAAGAATGAAATTGGGAGAAGCTGAGGCATTGACTGGGGGAGATGGGGGGGAAAAAGTAGTGGAAAAAAGTAAAACAGAAAATGATTTTAGAAATTGTAATATGTGGTCTAAAAAAGCACATGTTCCTGCAAATGATTATGCTAATGAGCTGACAGGGACCGTGGGGGGCGCAGTTGGGAGGAAACACTGTGGGGTCTGTGTTCCCTGAGCTGGCACTGCCTGGGGAGAGAGAACGAGCCACAGTCTATGGCTGAGCAGCAAGCGTGGCTTTGTGTGCGGCTCTTCTCAAGATCGTGGTGCAGGGGTGATGCCTGAGGGGAAGCCTTCCCAAACTGGGGACTAACACCCCTTGGCAGCGCCTGATCCCCCCGAAGGCTGTGTCCTCCAACATCCCAGCATCTACACTCTGGTTAGATTCTTTATTCTTTCAAGCAGGAAAGAGACAAAGAAGTAATTAGCTTCGTTCAGTAGAGAAAGTAGGAAATACCAGCACAGTGCTCTTTTTTGTTTTTTCAAACCACTGCTGTTACTTTTCAGAAGAGAGGAACAAAAGGTCTGTGGGTCCTTGTGGGGTAGGGTTCAGAAAAATGTTTTCCTGTGGGACACATGAAATGGAGGTGGTCACTTGTCAACAACCCCTGCTCAGGCCCAAGGCAAAAAGGTCAATATGTACTCATGGCTGGTTCAGTGACCCACTTAGGTCCCCTGCAGATCCTGACTTGGGGTTACAGTCTCTGCTTCTCTCCTGTGGCAGATGGATGAGTCCAGCAATTGCCTTATATTTTATTTTATTTTATTTTTTTAACCATTAAAGAAATGAAATATGTGATTTTGTTTATTTATTTATTTTATTATGTATGTTAGTCACCATACAGTACATCATTAGTCTTTGATGTAGTGTTCCATGATTCATTGTTTGCGTATAACACCCTGTGCTCCAAACAATTGTGTTTTATTTATTTATTTTTAAAGATTTTATTTATTTATTTGACAGAGATAGAGACAGCCAGCGAGAGAGGGAACACAAGCAGGGGGAATGGGAGAGGAAGAAGCAGGCTCTTAGAGGAGGAGCCTGATGTGGGGCTCGATCCCAGAACGCCGGGATCACGCCCTGAGCCGAAGGCAGACGCTTAACCGCTGTGCCACCCAGGCGCCCCCAAGCAACTGCGTTTTAAATAATGAAGGGTATGGCCCTGTGATTTCCAAGAAAATGGCCCTGGGAATCAATGAGCCCATTCATTGTAGGCCCTGCAGGGGGCAGCAGAAAGCAGGCAGTGGGTAGGGCTGCCTGGGAAGCTCTGGGCCATTGCATTCCCCATCCCTGCTCCCGGTGCACAGAAAGTGGGCGTCCTTCAAAGGGGACAGTGGAAAGCAGAGCAGGGAAGTTTGGATAGACAGCGTTACTGCGGTCACTCTGTCTTTGTAGCTACGTTTGCTGCCTTCTGGAGGCTCTGAGAAGTCCCCATCTACAAAAGCATCTAAAAAGTTATTATCACAATAATAATCACAATAATAGTAATAATAATAATCACGAGATGCCTCTTCCACCTGACTGTGAGCTACCCAAGGGCAAGGCTTTATTCCCCATCTCTTTGTCTCCAGCTCCAAGCACAATTCCGGGCATACAGTAAGCGCTCAATAATAAGTGTTTGTGGAATGAAAACGGGATGGATGAACTGGTATCCTATTTTAGTTTCCACAATACCTCTCCATCATTCATGATCAAAAATGCAAATATCCATGGTATAGTTAAATTGGATAGAAGGAATAGAATTGACCAACTCTAGATATCCTAAGAAAAATGGAGTTAGACCTGAGCCTTCTCACATCTAGGTAACTGAGCAATGGTATCATATTCTGTGATACTATTGAGCAGGGAAGGTCTCAGTGTGGTAAAGGGGGAGTAGTTCTAATAATAATAGCTCATAACTTTGCTAGCCTATGTTCCTGTGGTACTGGCAATAATTGATCACATTTGGCCCATTTAAAATGCACCCAATATCTACATGTTAGAATGGGTTATTTACAAAGCCACCAATCCCATTTTTCCTTATGGAGAGGAGTGGAAGATGCTGTTCCTGTGAATGGAATGATATTGACCCATTATAGATTTTCACATATGAGATATACCCGCAAAGATGCTGAAGTGTTCTACTGCGAACAAGGCTTGAACGTGGGTATGGGGAAGGCTTGGTTGGGGATGAACAATACAAGACTGTTAACTTCATATTCCTCAGGGTAAACTTCATATTCCTTCCAGCAGCCATGGGCCTCTACTGAGTTTTCTCTCTGTGCTGCCCTATGTGGGAGAAACACAGTGAATTGGGGGAGAGAATGGGCATAGTTTATTTGAAATATTCTATGTGTCCAGAAGATACATTAACTTGTATCTTATTTTTTACACACTGTCCTTTTAAAATTTTCATTAAACCATCAATATTTTTCCTATAAAAATAAATTCGATTCTTCATCATTCTTGAAAAGATGTGACTCTTGGTGTTAAACTTTCCTTATTTTCCTATAGTTTTCTTTCCCTGAGAAAATCTGTTGGCACAGAAATATTTTCTGTTACCCTTGTCGTTTGCAATCATCCTCCCGCACATATCTGCCTCATAGCTGCCTCATTAACTCTGCATTTCTTTGGAGAACTCAGCTTGAGATTATCTTTTTCTCTCTTGCCTAATACCAGTTCATTTTTTCCCTGATCACTGTTATTATTTGTTTAACCCAGAGTCATTTTTAGATGCATTTTGTAGGGAGAATGCTGCACTAGATAAAACATATACTATCGTATTCAAAAATCGCAGGAAAGCCACTCTCTGGGTGATGGGTAAAACTGGAGATGCTCTTCACTTAATGTCCTCAAAGTAGAACAATAATGGGTGTGTTATACAATGCAGCCAGTTTGCAAAGAAAATGGTGAAAGCAAAATTAGACATAATGTTCTGAATAGTCTTCCAACAATGCCGAAAGGGAAAGACTATGGCATATCCCAAGCTGTTGACATCTCTTGCCTGTAGGCTTTCTTCATTAGTCATTTATAAGGTCTATTTATCTAGGTCCCTTATTATTTATTTATTTTGGGCTTTGTAATACAGCAACTGGAACCACCAAAGATTTTGTTCTTTAGAACACCAGCTGGGTTGCTTTTCTACTAAATGGGCACAGTGTTCTGGGAGATCAGGCATCTAACATGGAAATGTGCCCTCTTTCTTTGTAGAAACTGTCGAAATCTGAAAACGACTTTTTCAAGTAATAATTTGTCGTAGCAGGAGCAAAAGTTCACCATCACTTGCTGAGGATTGGGAGTAGAGAAAATTGTGGGGTGTTCCTTTCTTAAGAGAACAGAAGACGATAAATCTTCCTGAAGATTTGCTGTGTTCTTTCTCTCTTTCATTTTCAAAGGAAGAAGGCAACTTTGTTTAGTGGGTAAAGGACCACAGTGGTGTCACTCCTGACGCCTGGGGATATCCCACCTGGGCTCTTGTGGACTTCACAGCAATCACTTCTGATTTTCTATTCCTCAGTGAGCTCTGCAACTGGGAAGTGACGAAACTGAGTGCTCCTTTTCTCTTTAATTGGTAAGGTTGTAATACTTGTCTTCTTCAGTGGAAAAATATGTGCTGGCAATATTCTACATGTGGCCAGAATTACGAAACCAGAGAATAATATAACATATAGTTTGAAGGCAGTATAACCTTTCAACCATCAGAAAGAAATAATTGCATCTTCTATTTAAAGATTAAGAAAAAGTAAATGCCATAGTGGGGTGCCCAAGGGGAAAAGAATGTTACTTAAAAATTGTGTGTATACACACACACACACACACACACACACACACACACACAGAGTATTACTCAGCCATCAAAAGGGATGAAATCTTACCATTTACAATGATGTGGATGGAACTGGAGTGTATTATGCTGAACAAAATAAGTCAGTCAGAGAAAGGCAATTATCATATGGTTTCACTCATATGTGGAATTTAAGAAATGAAAGAGATGATCGTAGGGAAAGGGAGGGAAAAATAAAATAAGACAAAATCAGAGAGGGGGAAAAACCATAAGAGACTCTTAAGAATAGGAAACAGGGGCGCCTGGGTAGCGCAGTCGTTAAAGCGTCTGCCTTCGGCTCAGGGCGTGGTCCCGGCGTTCCGGGATCGAGCCCCACATCAGGCTCCTCTGCTGTGAGCCTGCTTCTTCCTCTCCCACTCCCCTTGCTGTGTTCCCTCTCTCGCTGGCTGTCTCTCTCTGTCAAATAAATAAATAAAATCTTAAAAAAAAAAAAAAGAATAGGAAACAAACTGAGGGGTGATGGAGGGGAGGTGGGTGGGGGGATAGAGTAACTGTGTGATGGGCATTAAGGAGAGCACGCGATGGACTGGGCACTGGGTATTATATGCAACGGATGAATAACTGATATCTACATGTGAAACTAACGATACAATATATGTTAACTAATTTAAATAAAATAAGTTAATAAAAGATTTAGGCAGAGAATTGCCTTTTAAGGTGGAGGTTTCTAGTGCTTTTAGTTTCTGGAAATAGAAACCTGCAATCCCTCGAAGCAAAAAGCCCTTTTGGGGCACCGTCCTAGGACGGGTTGCCTAATTCTACCAATAAGAGACTAGTGGCCATCTAGGATTCTTGGGGAAAACCTTGACATTCCCCCTTGCCTCCATCCCGATTCTGCTGTTTGCTCATGTAAATTATTTTCATTTTGTTTATGTGGTAAAGAAGACTTTCAATAGTTTTCTCCTAAAGAACAATTAACTTAGTTATTACCTCCCACATGGGAGTATAGATGATGGGACAACCCACACACTCTTTGAGGGGCTCCACAAAATTGAATCGTGGTACAGAAAGTGAAGTCTATTTTGTGACTGAACGGAGAGACTGAGTTTGAGCCATTCCCTGTAAGGGAGGGAATGCCCTGGGGATTCTGGCAGCTGCCTCTGAAGTCTTATTCTGTTCTTCTGGAGAATTAGGAGAGAGAACTGGGTCTGAGCTTGGAGAAAATGAACGGGGAAGCTTTAGTTCTGGGCTCAACATGTAGGGATGCTAGAACCTGCCATGACTCAGCACCAGGAACTCTGAAATGCAGAGTCTGGGTGATACTGGGTGTGTGTGTGTACGTGTATGTGTACATGTGTGTATGTGTATATGTGTATGTGTATGTGTGTATTATGCGTGTGTGTGTGTTTCTGTGTGTACGTGCATGTGTGTGTTTGGAGAGCACGGTTATAGGTTGAAATCAGCGGTACATAATGAGGATTTGGGAAACCCATCACAGCTCCTGGGAATATTAACCAAAATGTACCCACTGGATTAAGTCACCCAGTGTGAGAGCTCCTTGCAGATACCTGGGGAGAAGCAACTTTCCAAAATTCACTATCGGTCACTCAGGATCAAAACTCACTGATGTCTGGGGCCATGGCTGTGGCCAAGATTACACGACTGTGCACACGCAAGAGTAGGAATTTTAAAAATCATATCTGGTTTTGGCTTCAGAATTAAACTGTGATGAGGTGAAGATTGACAGGCTGTCAAACCTTGTGGCCCTAAATCACGGCAGACAACATATATTTAGCAAAATCTTTTGCGTGTGGTAACAACTTTTCTTTGTTTGCTTGTTTTTTTCTCCAGGTAGTTCATCTTCTAGCCGCCACTCCCTATAATCCGATCAGATCGCTTATTGCCTGAGGGGATAGGAGGGGAGTTAAAAGTTTCAAAAGTTTAATACCTTAGGGAAATTTGGGGGATTTGAAGCAAAATGTTATGAAAAACACGATCGGTTAGCCTTTGCTGCAGGACAAACAGCTCCAAAGTTTCGTGAGTAACACAAAAAGCATTTGTTGTTGCCGTCGTTCTGCTGATCTGAGCCAGGTTTGGCTGATTGTGGTGGGGCTTGCTTGTGGGTTTGTGGTCAGCCGGCAGCGATGGCTGGGGGGCTGCAGTTTGGAGAGACTTGGCTCTTCGTCTCCCATCATCTAGAGGTTAGCATGGAGTGGGATACCAACAGGGAGGACAGACGTGCTCCTCCTCTTTAATCATACATCAGAGCTGGCACAACTTCACTTCTGCCACATACTGTTGGCCAAAGCCAGTCACAAGGGTGTCCCAGGTTCAAGGAGAGGAAAAAGAGCCTCCTCTCTGGACGGGAGGAACCATGCAGACACTCCGCAAAGGGGCTTCCTCCAGAGAGAGGAGCAGAATTGAAACTGCTTTTGCAATTTGCCATATTATGATGAAGGACTGTGGAACACTGTGACTAAGAGCAGGGTCTCACCCCTCTCTGCATCTGCTCACACAATACAATATAGGTTTTTCTTCTCCCATTCTGGGAAAGGTAAGAAGCTGGGGGTAAGCAATGATGGTAGTGCTTGGAACAATGCTTTCGGGGAAGAGTCCTAGGAAATCTGCAAAACTTCAGATGGGTTTGTGGGACCTGAGAGAGAAAGGTGCCCTGGGGAAAAAGGTCCTGGAGCGGGGAAGACTGAAATGTGAGGCTAGACTGAGGGGCCACAGATAGAGATCCCTAGTTCCAGTTAGCCACATAGACTAATGTGGGAGTTGAGCCTGCAGCTGTGGCAGGGAACCAGCACTGAGATAACTGAGCCTGAGTGAGGCCATGTGGATAGGAATGAAGCCATCTTGGAAGCTCCCAAATAGACTTACTACTGAAGACAGAGAGACTTCCTCTCCCCTTTTGTCTATCCCAACACATTGGCGCTAAGTAAGCCCACCCTCTCCATGTGAACATCCACAGGTAGGAGATACCCTGAGATTACTTTTTTGCCATTCCCAACAGAGCAGGAGCTCAAAAAAATTAAGATGAAGTATTTTTAAAGTATGTCTTTTTTTCAGTATGGAGGCTGAAATTCAGCTCATTTCCTATACAGGAGATGAAAATGTGTATAGAACTTCCCATTAAGACATGAGGAAAAGACAATATATGAAAAGCCCTTATCTGGGGCTCTGGAGCAGTAGGAGTGGACATTCTAATATGACCAGGTTTTTTGGCCATAATAAAAGCTTCAAGGACCCAAGTCTAATCATTCTTCTATAGGTTAATGCACTGTGGCCAGCTTCATAGAAAACTGTTCATCTTGTAGCAGAAAGAATGAGGTATTTGTGATGGTGAGTTTTACGTGACTTGACTGGGCTAAGGAATATCCAGATTGCTGGTAAAACACTGCTTCTGGGTGTTTCTGTGAGGGTGTTTTCAAAAGAGATTAGCATTTGAATTGGTAGACTGTGTGAAGAAGATACACCCTCACCACGTGGTGGGGCAATCTCATCCACTGGGGGCCCAAATACAACAAAAAGGTGGAGGAAGGGCAAACTCTGTTTTCTCCTCCGTGCTGGGACATCCATTTCTTCTGCTCTTAGACATCAGAGCTCCTGGTTCTTAGACCTTTGCACAGTGGCACTTATACCAGAAGCCCCCCATTGTTCTCAGGCCTTTGTACTCAGACTGAATTGTAGCACTGGCTTTTCTGGTCCTGCAGCTTGCAGATGGCATATAGTGGCATATTTCAGCCTCCATAAGTGCATGAGCCAATTCCTATAATAAATCTCCTCTTATACATCTCTGTATATCCTATTGGTTCTGTTTCTCTGGAGAACTCCGACTAATAATATATGCAATACTCAATACAGTTGAAGTTCTAGAAAGTGTTATTCCAACTTTGGAAAGAGGTCTTTGAACCATGGCTGAGGCCAACTGTTGCAATGGGGCAGGAATGGCGAGTACCAAATGGAATTAAAGAAGGTCGTGATGAAGAGCCTTGGAGGAGCCATGTTTGAAGTGATTTGTACTCTCAGAATGACAAAGTTTCTGATCCTGTGGCCAAGGATTTACAGAATGTGGAACTACCATTGGAAATGTCGAGAATTTCTTGCTATTTTTTATTGAGTGGGAGCCGAAGTGTCTGTGTTTATGGTAAGGCTTGAGATAGTCCTGCTGAACATGGGAGAAAATGGAGCAGTAGATCAAGGAAACATTGATTAGACCCTGTACAGCAGGTATAAGATGGGGATGTGCTGAAAGAAATGCTTCTGAAGGACCCCAAGACTTCCTAGAGTCTTTCAGTTATTGAGTGTGGTAAACGGAGGTGGTAGCTTGAATTAATGAGGAGTTACTGAGTTGAACAGAATTCTTCGGCTTAGTATAAATTAAGAGTTGAATGCCTTACGAGGGCCCTGAAGGAGCTGATGAAAGAGGACAAAGGGGACAAGTGGGGGAAAAGAGCAAAATAAACATTCTTCCAGATATGGGGCAAATGGACACATGCGGACAGTGTGTAGACACAGAGAAAAATCAGCTTCAGTGTTTCATTGTCAGGGTGTGAGTTATTTTTATCTCTTTAGGTCTCAGTTTCATTGTGTAATGGTGATAATAATACTAACGACCTCTCAGAGTGATGGAGTCGCATAAAGTATTTCATATTGTACTAAGTATTCCATAAGTGTTCTCTCTCATTGTTATTATTTGCCACACCGAATAATATCAGAAAATAGGGAAGGAGCTGGGGATTCAGTCATCTTCCCTCTCTCCTTATTGCCTCTGTTGAAAAGCTTCTAACTAGTTTAAGGATCTAGGCCCTAGGATTGATGTCACAGTGGAGAGAAATAGAAGAGAAGGGATTTGGTGCTCAGTGGTGCTAGACTGAGAATTAAACTCCACATTGTAAAAATGGGATATGGGGTGCCTGGGTGGCTCAGTTGGTTAAACAACCAACTCTTGATTTCATCTCAGGTCATGATCCCAGGGTCTTGAGATTGAGCCCTGCGCAGGGATCCACGCTGTGGGCATGGAGCCTGCCTGGGATTCTCTTTCTTCTTCTCCATCTGCTCCTCCTCCAACTCGTGCTCTCTCTTTCTCTTTCTAAATAAATAAGTAAATAAATAAATATAATAAAAATAAATAAAATTTAAAAAGTAAAAAAATTTGGGACACACTGGGGCACCTTATTTGGTGAGAGAAGCCTGTTCATAAAAATGTTAGGTGATTGTAAGCTAGTTTTCTTGATCAGACTGGTGGAAGTCTTGGGAGAAGTAGGTGGTAATAATAGCTAAAGTTTGCTGAAGTACTTGATAGGTGCTGGGCACTGTTTTAAGTACTTCGTGTGGGCTACGGTGAATTAATACTAAGATTAATACAAAAAGTGCATGATGGACAAAATACCAAAATTTTAAGTGATGATGGGATCACTAAAAGTGCCATGCCGAGCCATACTGGAGCCTGAGGCAAAGAAAAAAAATCGGCAATACTGATCTTGTCAGTATTTACAATATTTACAGTATTTACAATTTAAAATTGTGATATGGGACACCCGGGTGGCTCAGTCGGTTAAGCATCTGACTTCGGTTCCGGTCATGATTTCAGGGTCTTGGGATCAAGCCACACCTCAGGATCCCTGCTCAGCATGGAGTCTGCTTCTCCCTTTCCCTCTGCCCCTCCCCCCAACTCATGCTTTCTCTGTCTCTCTCTCAAATAAATAAATAAGTTCTTAAAAAAAATTGTGGTAGTTCACTAAGGATTTTTTGAGAGAGAGAGAGAGCACGAGCATGAGAGCACATGAGGGGGTGGGGGGGGCGGGGCAGAGGGAGAGGGAGAGACAAAATCCCAAGCAGGCTACATACCCAGTGTGGAGCCCAACTTGGGCCAGATCCCATGACCCTGAGATCATGACCCGAGCTGAAACCAAGAGTCGCATGCTTAACCAACTGAGCCACCCAGGCGTACCCACTAAGAATTTTTTGTACTAATTGTGATTTTTTTAAACAGGTGATGTGCTTGAATATTATTTATCCCAATTAACTAACTCTCTGGCCCCTCTTTAAACTCTGTGCCTCACATTCTTTCCTTCCTCCTGACACTTCTGTGTGGAAGAATTTATGTAACCACTCTCAAACCCACTATGGCAGATCCTATCATTACCACATTTTTACAAAAAACCCAAAGCATTAGGAAGGTGCATATTGGTTTCCTATGGCTCCTTGAACAAACTGTCACAAACTTGGTGGTTTAAAAGAGCATGTTTGTTGTCTTACTGTCCTGGAGATGAGAAGTCCGACATCGGTCTCACTGGGCTGAAGTCGAGGCACTGCTCTGTCTCTGAAGCCTCTAAGGAAGAAGCCCTTCTCTTGTTTTGCCAGATTCTAGAGCTGCATTCCTTGCACTCTGTGGCTCAGTGCTCTCTTCTTTGGGCTTCAGAGCCAATGGCATAGCACTTGCCTCAGCTGACACATGGACTTCCTCCACTGTAGTCAAATCTCCTTCAGCCTCCCTGTTCCAAGAACACTTGTGATTACATTGAGGATCCAGATGATCCAGGATCTCCACCATCTCAAGGTCTGTCGCCTTCATCGCATCTGCAAAGTCCATTTTGCCATATAATGGACATTCAGAGGTTCCAATGATTAGGACCTGGACCTCTTTGAGGGCCATGAATCAGCCTCCCATGGGCTGGATGGTAAGTGGCAATGTCAGATCAGACTGAGGCAGACTGGCTTCTGTGCCCTTTTGCTTTGGCAGCCGATGTGTTCTTAGGCCCAGGAGTAGTTAAGGAAGAGGCTGCATGAATGAGGATCAATTTCAATCTCTTTAAGGGGCTGCCCCTATAGTCAGCACTAGGGGCAAGATAGTGGGAGTCTTCCTCATCCCCATCCTACATACCTAATACTACCTGGAAGACAGAGACAGTGTTTGGAGCTATATTGATTTGATTCTTCCAGGTGACAAGACCTTATTTTATGCCCTGAGCTGGAGAGGTAGGAAGTTTTAATAACAAAGAGTAAATGGATGGCCAACCTTATTTCATCCCCTGTTCTTCCTATCTGTCAGGAGAGTCTGCTTTAATGTATCCTAAATACTTGCTGATTAAGTCCCATTTTCTTTGTTCTCTTGGTGGGAAGATGGAGAAGAAGCACCTTTTCCTATCTGAATGATAGCATTTATGATTTTAGTGACTAGTGATAGTTCAGCCTATTTTGTCTTATTGTACACAAAGTAAACAGTTGCAGATCTGTGGGATAAACACTGTGATTTATTTGCTGTCAGATCTCAACATATATAGTGAGGATTATCTTTATTTTTTGCCAGCAACTCTTTGTAAGTTATACACGGACATTCGAGGACTCTACCGTTTAGGGCAGTGTGGGACAAATTTCTGTGAAATGGTAAATATTATTTAGGCTTTGCGGGTTCATACTGTGCATGGTCTGTTACAACTGTTCAGCTCTGCTCTTGTATCATAGAAGCAGCTGTAAACAATATGTAAAGGAATTTGTGTAACTGTTCCAATTCAACTGTTTATGGACACCGAACTTTGAATTTCATATAGTTTGTATGTGTCGTTAAATATTGTTTGGCTATTTCCCACCATTTATAAACCTCTCTTTGTACAAGGGCCGTACAAAAACAGGTGGTGAGCTATAGTTTGTTGATCTGGGACCTGGCAATCCTCAAACTTTGTAGCTTATTTCCGGATGATATCTTGAAGATAAAGTAGGCTGGCATGACACTATTCTACTTGGAGGGCCAGGTATGTATAGTGTCTCACCCGTGATCTTGTCTAATCTCCTATCCCCAAATCTGCCAATGACTTTATTTTTTAATAGATTTTATTTATTTATATGGCAGAGAGAGAGAGAGAGAGAGCGCGTGCGAGCACAAGCAGGGGGAACAGCAGAGGAAAAGGGAGAAGCAGACTCCCTGCTGAGCAGGGAGCCTGACATGGGCTCAATCTCAGGACTCTGGGATCGTGACCTGAGACCAAGTCAGACGCTTAACTGACTGAGCCCCCCAGGTGTTCCCCAATGTCTTTAAAATAAACTACTGAGATGAGATTTTTTCTTTTAAAAGAAATATTTATTTATTTATTTTAGAGGGAGAGAGAGAGAGAGGAAGAGCAGGAGGGAGGTGCAGTGGGAGAGGGGGAGAGAAGCTCAACCAGTCTCTGCTGAGCACGGAGCCCAATGTTGAGGTTTGATCTCATGACCCTGAGATCAGGACCTGAGCTGAAACCAAGAGTTAGACGTTTAACTGACTGTGCTACCCAGGCCCCAAGATGAGATTTTAAAATGCTTTTCTTCCACCTAGTTTATCCTTCTGCCTCCAGAGCTTGGTTCAACTGTGACAGCTGCCCTGTTCTCAGGCTCCTCCCCCTTTTCTCCACTTATTTTCGTGAACCTCTATTATTTGGGTACATTTCTGCCTCTTCTGTCTTCTCCACTGGAGTGTAAGCTCCTTGAAACGTGAGAGTGAGGACTTCATTTTTGCCCTTTGAATACACTTATTACAGTGATAGCTGGAGATTCATATTTGTTTCTTAGATATAAACTCTTCTCCAAAATGACATGTTGAAGTGGAGAGCCTTTGGAAAAAAAAAAATAGAGATAGTATGTTCTTTGTTGTGTTTTCATAGGTCACACACCTTTGACCCAAATTAATGATAAAAGGCAACGGGGAGAATGCGTGCATTTGCAGATACTCCTTTTGGGAAACAATCTTCCTTCTCTCAGCCCTGAATCATCCATCACGCTGGCTCTATACTCTGCTAATCTGAAAATAAAACAAAACCAAACATTCGGTCTAGAGACAAACCGGAGTCTGAAAGAACACGCAATCAGATGGTAAAAAAAAGGTGAACCACTCTCTGGCTGCTTCATGCACCGGTGAATGAATCGTGCCATTACATTCTAATTACCAAGCTCTTCTTCCAAAGAAACTACTCTTGATAAAGGATCCCCAGTCCACTGGGAAGGAAAAGAAGTCTCTGAATACTTAAAATTACTTCCTTATTATTTGGAAAACATTTTCCCACAATGCCAAGTCCTAGTATCAGCAAAGAATTTTTCATTAGTGTAAAAGGATTTAGAATTTCTTCGTGGCTCCTTTCATTCTCTGCAAGAGGTCTTTGAAGAACTGCTGTCTCTACGTTGTTATGGGATGGTGAACAGGATGTAAGAGCAGTTGCTACACTGTTGATGGACCCGAGTGTCATCAAAATCTGGTTCGGACGGATGTAGCAATAAGACACCGACACAAAATATTGTGTCGATGTTAGGCCAGAGATATCCATGAACAATTTAAAAATCCGGCTGCTGTGCTAAGGGCAGTCACCCTGCCGTGTGGGCAGTAGTGCATGAGGGCCAGGAAATTAAAAGGCTTAACCGCATGCCCCAAACTGTCCAAGCTACTTTATTGTTCAAGTGAAGTGAAAATACAAACACAAATAGCCAGAAGGGTGAAATGTAAATTAAACTTCAAAATCATTTTGTGTTTTAACCATCCACGATGTTCTCAGCACTACTTTCTTTGGAAGCCTAGAAAAATAATTCAATATAAAAAACTCCTTCTGGCTCTACCTTCCTCCTTTACATGCTCAGCACATGTTCACTTTGAAACAAAAGTTCGACCAATATCCAAAAGAACGCGACATAGCTACGCAGGAAGAGTTCCTACGCTGTGATGGCCATTGCTGATGGCTTTCTCCAGAATGAGGTCTGGTGGGCAGCAAGATTTCAGGCCAGGACCGCTGTGCTTTCCCCTGGTAGCTGGCTGCATTGAGAATTGCATTGCAAAATAGACATCTGCAAGGGAATCATTAGGAATCCTCTTCACTGTTTTCTGGCTTTGCGTGTTGGATAAACGTTTCTGGAGACTGTTTATTCTTGGCACGTTATGCTACTAATCTCCAGTCAGGAGATGGGGGTAAATAGGCAGGATAGTTCTCTGAACAGTTCAGCTTTTATCCTTTGAGGCAGAGACCACCTGCAGAAATTCCCCTCTGTGGAGGGAGATGGGCCTATGTTGGAGCCGGGCGAGAGGCTGACTGGATTGGTAATTCCATGCTTTCTCTATGAGGCCAAGAATCCTTCTGAAAGGTTTGGGGTCATTCCCAAAAAAGAAAATTCAATTTCTAAGAGTCTGAAATTAAGGTAGTGAGCTAAATGTAAAATGTGACATGGAATAAGTTAAAAATCAGTTTTTCATGGGGGGAAATAGCCAGGTCATAAATGTCATGGGCTGTGAAGTAAAGGTCTCATGTCTCTCTTCCCCTACAATCCATGTAAAAGCAAGTATTTTCTTGCAAAGACATTTATCATGTTTGTTATATAAATATTGTTGTTTTTTTTTTTTAAGGACTGATGGCATTTAAGGAGGATATTTTACAAAATTCTAGACATAGGGTTTGAAGTAGGGAGGAAAAAAAACATGAGAAAGGAAAGAAGGGAGTCCAGTCTGCAGGTTTTATGAACAGATGAAATTCCTTCAGGCGAATCTGGTGAAAGCGACCAAGGTGGCTTCATGCCCTCCTGGGGAGCACCTGGGTTCTCTGGGCTGCCTTGCCCACACCCGGCAGCAGTGCCTACATCATTCGAATAAAGCTTCTCTTCAGGCCAAGAGAAGTTTCTGTGTTTGAGCATAGACTGCATTTTTGCCTTGAAAGAATTCTCTGTGTTTATTTCTTTTGACTTGGAAGTGCTTTTTCCTTAGGCGGAGGCAAAAAAGAAAAAAAAATCTTATTAGTAGTCAGGAGAGACAGGAGGAACTTTCCCTGTGACTTTGTGGCTGAGTGGTTTTAAAATCCAGCTGTAAGAAAAGCTTTGATGCTCCTTCCATCATGAGGTGGAGTCTATGTCCCAACCCCTTGAACATGGGCGGGTCTTCATGATTGACTTAGTGAAGAGGACGAAGCAACAGGGTTATGCTGCATGGCTTCCAAGCCTCAGTTTGACAACGCCATGTGGCTTCTGTGGTTTCTCTTTGGGATAGTTGCTCTGGGAGCTTCAGCCGCCATGTTTAAAGTCTGGCTATTCAGAGACAATGTGGAGAGACACTATGTAGTAAAGGATTAACTCAGCAAGTGTAGTTTGTCCAAACACCTCACGTTTCAAAGGGTTTGACTTTTGCTTAGCTCTTGAGAGAGAAATTCTAAGCCCTTGGAATATCTCACCTGTTCAGAGTGTCTTTGCTTATCTCAGCCTTGGGCTATGCTGGATAGTTAATGCTAGAAGTGTGATTTATGGTGGGGGCCTTGGGCTGTAGTATCACCTTGAACTCTGCAGAGCTAACTAAAAAATAAAAAAACCCAAAACCCAAAACCCAAAAAATAACCTGCACACCAAGAGTTAGGTGACTTCCCTGGTTGGCAATGCTTTGTGTGTATTGCCAAATGTTACTGCTAGAATTAAGTGCTGTCCACGTGACTCCACTGGGAAATGAAACCTAGGAACTTGTGCCCACTGCCTTCTGGATCCTTTTCTACACACCGTCTTCCATTGTTGTTTTTAACCTGCATCCTTTTGCTATAATGTACCATAATTATGGGTATAGCAGCTTTACTAAGTTCTATGAGTCCTTCTAGTGGATTCTTGAACCCTACTGCATGTGAAGGTTGTCACAACTGCTGAAATTATTTGGTTCAAACTTCTCCCAGAGAACCGATTTAAGCCCAGTAATACATTTTATAGATAAGGATACTGAGGTTTGAAGAGATTGGGTGACACTTTCAAACTCATAGTAGTTATTGTCTTATAGGACTATATTTGAACCTCTGCAGAAAGTCTTATACGATGCTATTCCAACGGAGAATTTATGGATTCATCATTTTGTTTGACACCGCATTCACGTGATCGTCTAATAATGAAACCAAATACGCTTTCAGATTTTCAGTGTAGCATTGAGATCAACATTTGCCCTCATTTTGTGGCTTTGCGATGTTGGCAAGTGCAACTGTGATATGTTGTAACTTTTCATCCTGCCCTAATGATCAAGCATGCCATTCACTCATTCATTCATTCATTCATTCACTCACGTTTATGACAAAGTACACTGCAGAAGATTTTTTTTTCAAAATACAAAAGACTATGTGTGGCCCATTCTGGACACTGTGGCTGTTCTTTTCCTCTATATTCCTCAATCTGCTGCTGCCCCACCGAGGGTCTGCCCCACAAGGGGATAACTGTGATGTTTCTCAGAGTTTTTGAAGGGCAGTGTGGCTTCAAAGGAACAATTCATATTTTATTTAAGAGATTTAGAACTACTTTGGTTAGTAAGTGACTCCATTCATCAGAGAAAGGGGAGGGCTTGCTGTCGAATGGATAAATGCACAGGGAGAAATTTCAGAGGCTGACAATTTTCCTCAACTCCCCTTTTCCCTTTATATAAAGTATAAAGCCTCCCATATAAATTAGGAATCTAATCAGAATGGTATGCTCCACTCAACTGGGACAAGCTTAATTGGGAAATCCGCTTAATCAGGACATCTCCCAGGGAACTGATTTAAGCCCGATGATACATAATGGCTATGATTGCGGCTTAAAGGGGGTGGTAATTCTCTTTAATTGAGACACTTTCAGGTAATTTAGTGCTGCTTGAAACTAGGTGTGTGAGACAACAGCACGCATCAGCTCAGCACTGCCCTACGTTCTCATCCCTATCCACAAGGCGAAGGAAGGTAGACTCCTTGGGAAAGAACTGCCATGCTCCTTTTCAGCAACTTGGAACGAAGACTTCAGCCCATTTTGGGCTGCAATTACAGGCTAACTAGCATTTTCCTTTGTGCTTAGTTTCAAAGGCATTTGTTCAGGCAACAGAAGACACTTCCTTTCCACTGTTCGATTCTCATTTCTTCTTTTCTCCTGAGTGGCCTTCCTCCTGGGACCTTATACAGAATCCTGAAAGTTGACCTAACTTCTGTGGGGTTGAGCAGCACTGGAGAATAATCTACTGCAAGAAGCTATGGCCTGAATTGTGTCCCTCCAAATTCATATGTTGACTCCCTGACCCTCGATGTGATAGAGTTTGGAGATGAAGACTTTACGAAGCTTTTACATTTCAATAAGGTCATGAGGGTGGAGCACCCATGATGGAAGTGGTGCCCTTTATAAGAAGAGATACCACCAGTGACGTCAGCATCATCACTCATTTTTAACATTGAGAAAACATCACTCATTTTCGTTTCTCCTGCAACAACAGTAATTCAGCATCCATGCTTAAAGCTGAAGTGTGTCTTATAGGTAGCACATATTAGGTCTTGACTTCCAACCCCCAGAACTGTGAGAGATAAGTATCTGTTGTTTCAGACACTCAGCCTATGGTAATTTGTTGCGGCAGCCCACTAAACATGGGCCAATGGCACATGCAGTGAATTCCTTCTTTAAAGATGCATCTGCATAAGTGATGGAAAATTGGACTGAGGAAATAGGATGGTCGATATCAACATCGATTAGATTTTTCTTCAGTTCTTTTTATTCTTATAGGAACTGAGTACTGATCACAGTCCTTACTTCGTGTCACCCTGTACTATTGGTCTATGCATAAACTCTACATTTAGGCATTTACCTATTCAGTCACGTATTTACTTATTCCCTCTTATTTCATACACTCTCTCATTTTTTTGCTCTTTTCCACCTCTATAGCCAACATTACATCATACTTAATGTGTAGGGTTCCTGGTTCAGAGGCAGTCATCTTGCTGTGTTCTTAATGGTGGAAGGGTCAAGAAAGCTCTCCGGAATATCTTTTATAAGGTAGTTAATCCCATTAAGACCAGTCTGCTCTCGGGGCGCCTGGGTGGCACAGCGGTTGGGCGTCTGCCTTCAGCTCAGGGCGTGATCCCAGCATTCTGGGATCGAGTCCCACATCAGGCTCCTCCGTTATGAGCCTGCTTCTTCCTCTCCCACTCCCCCTGCTTGTGTTCCCTCTCTCGCTGGCTGTCTCTATCTCTGTCAAATAAATAAATAAAATCTTAAAAAAAAAAAAAAAAAGACCAGTCTGCTCTCATGACCTCATCACCTCCTCAAAGCCCCACTTCCACATATCATCACATTGGGGATTAGGTTTCAACCCTTGAACTCTGGGGGAGACACACACCTCTGGTCTGTTGCATACTCAATAGTGTGTATCTACCACATTTTCTCTATTATATTAGTTAAGGTAACACTACACGTGTAACTGGTAAGTCCTTCAAATTTCAGAGGCTTAACAGAATATCAGGTTAGTTTATGAAGTTGAAACTAAATTAACAGTCTGAAGTGGGTGCTCCAGGTTAGGTGGTTTTCCACCAAGAGATGATTCAGGGACCCACGCACCATCCATCTTGTGATTCCACAACCTTGAACGCTTGGATCCCATTCTGCTCCAGGGTTTACCTCCACTCAAGCCTGGTGGAAGGAGGAAAGAGCAAGGAGGTTTGCACTAGGGAAGTTCTTATAGCCAGGTCTGTAAGTCGTCTACTAAACTCCAGCCAGACATTCCTTTTTCTGGAATTCAGCCATGGGTTTACACTTAATCTTAAGAGGATGCTAAGAAATGTGTTTCTTTCCTCCTGGAAGAGGAGGGAAAAGGCTTGGTGATAAGACAGTAGTTTCCTGTACATGTATATCCTTTCTTGGATTGACAGCTGGATTGCCTCTGGTTTCCTACCACCGAAACTATTGTTGCTGTTAACACCCCCTTTCCGATACTCTGCAGATCTGTGTGAATATGTCTTTATTTCATAAACCCAGGGATGGAATTGCATGGTCTTAGGGTATGCACGTGCTCATTGTGACTCTTGATTGACAACACCCTTCTGCCCTCACCAACAGTGTGTAAGGATACCTCTATTCCCGCATCTCCGTGTATACTTCTTGGTTCAGGTTTCTTTTTTGGTAGACTACTGTGTATACAAAAATACATCATTGTAGTTTTAATTTCATGTTTCCAATGGCTAATGATTTTGGACATCTCACCATGTTCTTGTTAATCCTTGGGTTTCCACCTCTGTAAATTGCCTAGCTGTATTCTTTGCTCATTTTCCCATTGTGGTTCCTCTCCTTTTCTTGACTTATTATTTTTGAAATTGAATTTATCTGTTTATTCTTTTAAAAAAATGCTTATTAAGGAGTCTTTCCTGCTCCCAAGGTCATATTTGTCACATTTAAAGTTCACTCTTGCAGCATTGTTGGGCAGGGATTCACTTTTATTTTCTCCATGTGATGAATTAATTTTGGCTATTTATTGAACAATCTTTACCCATTAATTTATGATTTCAGCCTTATCATATACTAACTTCCCACATATATATGTGCATTTGTCTATGAACTCTATTCTGCTCTATTGTTGTTGTTGTTGTTGTAAGTAGGCTCCACACCC
Organism: Ursus americanus; assembly: GCF_024610735.1. Taxonomy (NCBI): domain Eukaryota; kingdom Metazoa; phylum Chordata; class Mammalia; order Carnivora; family Ursidae; genus Ursus; species Ursus americanus. Next base: position 84,792,700 of record NC_142130.1, read on the forward strand.
AGCATGGAGCCCAATGTGGGGCTTGAACTCACAACCTTGAGATCAAGACCTGAGCTGAGATTAAGAGTTGGACACTTAACTGACTGAGCCACCGAAGTGCCCCTCATCCCTCATTTGTTTGTTTTTGTGCCAGTATTATTTGCTTTTTCTTACTGTGACTGAATATGTCAATATCATTACATTAGGTTTCTTCTTTTTAATAAGTTTATTTTGCTACATGTTGGTTTTTATTCTTCTATGTAAATATTTATATATGTTTATTCAGTTCATCAAAGAAATTTAATTTTGATTGGGATGCTCTATGCAGATTAAATTGAGGACCATTAACATCATTATGATACTAAGTCTTCCCACTCAGGAGCCTGGACTGTCTCTCCATCTATTCGACCCACCTTCTATGTCCTTTATTAACATTTTGAAATTTTAGCTGTTGTGTTTTTATGAATTTTTGGTTAACTTAGTTTCAAGATACTTTATGGTTTTTAGTGTTATTATGAATAAGATCCCACTTGATTACGTGTTCTAAGTAATTATTGCTGGTACAGGACAATGAGTTGATTTGTAGTTTGGAAATGTATTTGGTAGCCATGATGAACTCACTCTAATTACTTTTACTTTTAATAGTTTGTCTGTTGAGAATGCTGATTTTTCTATTTACATTACAAATAACATTTTATCTCTCTTCATAATACTCTATATAATTTTTGCTCTAGTACTAAATTAAATAATAATTGTATTACTAAATATCCTTGTTTTGTTCTTATTCTTAAAAGAAATAGACCTAAAGATTCTTATTAAGCATAATGTTTGATGCCTTTAGTTTGGTATTAATCTTTATTAAACATACAGTTTCCTTCTATTTATCTCATATAAAAGACTCCTAAAAATATCATAATAGAAATAGAATCTTACTCAATGCTTTTATCTTGCATTACTTGGGATTATAATATATCTTTTTTTCACTAGTCTACTAATGTGGTAAGTTGTATTGATTTATTTTATATTTGAAAACTCCTTGCATTTCTGAGATAAACCCAGCTTGTTCATGATATATTATCAACTTCAAAGATAAAGCAAGTATTATTGCTGCCAGATGCAGGGCTAGTATTGAAGATCAGGCCTTACAAAAAGAAGCTTTAGTTCATCACAATCTTTCATTTTATCCTCCATCTCCCTTTCCACACAAACAGGTTTTTCTTTTTAGGCACTTACATAAACGGTTTTTGACATTTAGAAACTTTTAAAAACACTAAGGCTCAGTTAAAAAAATTATTTTTTTCATTGTGGAAAATCAGAAATTTTGGAAAATATAGTGAAGCAGGAAGAGAAACAATCACTTCAACCACTGCATCCAGAGAGAACCTCTCCTAACATGTAAACTCAAGTAGGTATAGCATGAGACGCTTTTCCAGAACTGCATTCAGACAGCAGGGCTACTAAATAGGGAAAAATAGCCAGACCCCAATACTCACTACATTGATGAACACTGCAGGGAAGAGGCTATTCACTGAAATCCTGCACAATCTGTGGATATTATTTCTTTAAAGATTATTTTTATTGTACTTTATGAGTGTTGCCTGTACAATCCTGTATTTACAAAACTCAGTCAAGAATTATAAATGACCAAGAAAGGCGCAGACTAATAATCGCATTTTATACCTTTGTCCTACTTTATAATTCCACATATAATCTCTTATTTGATCTTAAATTTCCTGGAGATAAGACAGAAATAATTTTCTCCATTTTACTGAAGAATAATCTAAAGGTCAGTTTAATACATGGTATATCCAAGATATTAGAAATGTTGGAGTAGGTTTTGAAGCTGGGAACAGAATTCAGATATACTGTCTCTACATATTTTTTTAATTGAGATATAATTGACATTATATTAGTTTCAGGTGTACACATCATGATATGATATTTATATACAGTGTGAAATGATCACCACAGTAAGTTTAGTGTTCATCTGTTACCATATGAAGTTATCCCTTTTTTTCCCTCGTGCTGAGAACTTTTTTAAAAGACATTTTATTTTATTTTATTTTATTTTATTTTATTTTAAAGATTTTATTTATTTATGTGACAGAGAGACAGCCAGCGAGAGAGGGAACACAGCAGGGGGAGTGGGAGAGGAAGAAGCAGGCTCCCAGCGGAGGAGCCCGATGTGGGACTTGATCCCGGAATGCCGAGATCACGCCCTGAGCCAAAGGCAGACACTTAATGACTGCGCTACCCAGGCGCCCAAAAACATTTTATTTTTTTTATTTGAGAGAGACAGAGATAATGAGAGAGAACACAAGTGGGAAGGAGGGGGGAAGCAGACTCCTCACTGAGCAGGGAGCCCGATGCAGGGCTTGATCCCAGGACCTTGGGATCATGACTTGAGCTGACGGCAGACACTTAACCGACTGAGCCACCCAGGTGCCCCTGTGCTGAGAACCTTTAAGATTTACTCCCTTGGCAACTTTCAAGTATACCCTACAATACTATTGGCTGTGATCACCATGCTGTCCATTACATCCTGTGGGTATCACTTTTGTGTCTACCACATAATGTAAGCAGCGAGCAGTCCTAGTGATTGAGTCAAGTGGCTAGAGAGGTTTGGGCTGAACTTCAAGTCATGTATCTCTTGAGTACTTTAGTAGGGAATAAAAGAGACTTGGACCAGCTGGTGAGGCCTAGAGTTAGCTGGGGCTCTGTAATGGCCATTGAAGCCAAGTGCAGAATGTTCTGCTAACAAGGCAGAAGGTTATGAAGTCCTTTCTGTTGTTTGGCCATGGTCTTCAACTACCTGTATTAACACATGATGGTATCTTTTGTTTCTTCGTATTCTGTCAAGAATGGCAAATAATTTTCTGGGTCTAAATGTGGCCTTCATCTTTTCTAATGGACAATTTTGCATCTGGTCTTAGTTTTAATGGATTTCACAGAGTTTGTGCTGTGATGGTTATTCTCCATCATCCCTGTAAAACTGTTCTGTACACTTCTCTGCGCTGCTCTGTGTGCTGGAAGGAGACTGTACCACTCACTCTGGCTCCCTAGCCATGTGGCTTCTAGTTGGGTCTATCCAATGGGAGATTCCATTGCATAATATTCCATAGTAATATTCCCCCACTCCTCTACTCATAGTGGCCTCTGATTGTCGGAGGCTGTGTTACCTATAGCCACAGATCCTATCAGGTGGTTTTTCTCCTGTGGTCAACGCCCTGGTTGTGTTCTGGTAACATAACTCATTCTTACTGACCCTTCTGGCCTAAGGATGATAATGCCGATCCTTAACAGTTTTCCTCATTCTTGCCTTCACCTCTATAAACAATCCCTTTAATAGAAGCTCTTTTATTAATTCCTTGAGTGTACCATCTGTTTCCTGCTGGGACCTTGACTAAGACTCTTGTTGAAAGGCCTGTCATGTTCCACAGACTGGTATGTTTTGGAGTTTGGAGGATACTACAGGCTTACGATAAAACCTTCCTGTTCTATGTAAGCTCTATGTCCAATGTGGGGTTCGAACTCATGACCCCAAGATCAAAAGTCACACGCTCTACCGACTGACTAAGCCAGGTGCCCCACAAAGCCTTCCTGTTCTTTGGAGCTGGGTTACAGCCTATTTGGCTTTGATGTGCCCCAGCAACGAATGTTGCAATTTATTAATGACAATGAGCATGAGGAGTCCCTACATGAGCTTGCAAAAGCACCACTTTATGATTCTGAAGTGCGGGTCCTTTGGCCACTGAATATTGCAGTTTAACTGTGAGCTGCACATGGAAAGTCATGGTTGCCTATTGAATTTCTCTATGATTTTGTTTTGAGACCAGATAGAGATTCTCTAGTAGAGTTTCATTTTCTTCATCTTAACTTCAGACTTTAATAATAATAGTTAATAATAATATAATGCTTTGTGTCAGGCATGATGTATGCACTGTTAATGGGCTCACTGCTGATGTGAGGAAACCTGAGTCCAGGGAGATGTGAAGCAACTTACTCAAGTTCACACACACAGTAAGCAGCCGAGCAGAGACTCACCCCAGGTCTACCTAACTCCAAATCCTGAGCCTTGAAAATAGTTGTTTCCTTCTACTTCTAAAATTCCTTATATCCACTCTTTTTTTTTCTCCTCTCCCAGAAGCAACTTGTAACATCAAATTTCCACATGAGTTAAAGTAGATTTCAGGAGATGTACTGGATTGCACTTTGAAATGTCTAATGATAGTACTTTAGTTTTCAGTGATACTTATTACTTACTGATCTACATAAATCCTAATATAGAAGAAAAATAGTGTGCTGAGTAGTCTCTGAACCTCCACGTCCAATTATCACTTTGTTCTCTAGTCCAGGAGACTAGAGAGTAAGAATCAGTTTTGAGTGATTTTTGAGTCAGAATCACTAGACTGTCTTGACCAGTAGGTCAGACGTGGGTTCTGTCTGACTTGAGCCAATATGAGGCATGACCAGAAGATCAGTCTTGAAAAAGAGTGAAATGCACGGTTCCATTGTCTTTAGCCCATCTGGACCTCAGGTTTGCAGCAAATGCGTTTCTCCCCTCGAAGCCACAGCCCTTATTGGATGACCTTCTTTAAAGGGAGTCTGCAGGTTCTGGTAACTGTTCCTTTCTCTTACTTGTTCATACTTGGTCATAACAGCTCCCCATCATCGTTATCCTTATCTCTGCTCACTACTCAGGAAATAGGCCCTCATGAACTGCCCTCTTCGCCCCAGAGGGCTGTGGCAAGAGGTTCTTGCCATGATCCCCAGGTAAGAAAATTTTATGATTTATCCAAAGATTTACCCTAACCCAGGAGTATGTCAAAGAATAAAATTTATTTTCAGTATTCATCTTGGGTCCTTGAAAGAAAATTGGAGGCATCTGGTTAACCATAAAGAAAGAATCCTGTTGGGAGAAATAAAGACAAAAATTCCACCTGAGGACCTACAGCCCTTCTGTGGGGCCCTCATCAACTTCTGAAGCATCTCCCATCCCATTCCTCTGCAAGTGCTCAGAGAAGCACCAATGTAAGCTGAGATGAGGATCTTGGAGCTCTTTTAGATAGTTGTCTGCGAGGTTAACACCAAATCTTAACTATAGGAAAAGAGAGTTTTAATAATATTTTGAAAAAAAATTAATTCCTTCTTTCCTCTTGTTCTCACCAAAACTCTCCAATGCCCTAACTATACTGTAGGTGAGAAAAAACAAAACAAAACAGAAAACAGAAAAAACAGAAAAAACAAAAACAAAATAAAACAAAAAACAAAACCCAAAAACAAAAACAAAAACTATCTATCTTTGACTTAACAAAATTACAGGCTTTCGTAATTCATAGCTACATAAATAATTTTTAACTACAAAAGCAATGGGACTTGGAATGAAAATTTTAGAGCACGGTTCAACAATGGCAAACCCCATTGTCTTAGGGCCACGCTCTAGGCCCCGGAACAAAGGTGAAAAATGAGGTAGAAAATGCCACTGTGGGTTCTATTGATGCTGTAGTTAAAGCTAATAAAGTGTCTTTTGAAAGATGTGAAGTAGAGAATAATGTTATAAAAATGATAGTTTGAGACAAGATACTCATGATGAGCTCTAGTTCTTCATCTTGTACATATTACAGAACTGACCTGGTGTATCTCCATGCTAAAGAGTAGCAAGTTCCAAGACGGGTCCCTCTGTAATCTTACTTCATCTGCTCAGATGAGCATGGATCATCTCAGCTAGTCACTTGCAGAAGTTTCTGGCAGGGGAGGGAGATACCTGTCTTTCTCACTTGAAAGTTTCCCATCCTCTCAGATGGGTTTGCTTGGAGCACCTTTCATGTGATTGGTGATGGCAGTGGGGACCACTACTCTCCCGCATAGGAAAAATGTACCACTTTCCAAGATGGATAACCTGAAATATCTCTCATACTTTGTCCACTTTGTCCTTTGTGGACCCCTGCTTTCTTTCTTCTTCTTCTTCTTCTCCTTCTCCCCCCCCTCCTCCTCCTCCTTCTTCTTCTTCTTCCCTTCCTTCCTTCCTTCCTTCCTTCCTTCCTTCCTTCCTTCCTTCCTTCCTTCCTTCCTTCTTTCCTTCCCTTCTTTCCTCTTCCTTTCTTTCTTTCTTTCTTTCTTTCTTTCTTTCTTTCTTTCTTTCTTTCTTTCTTTCTTTCTTTCTTTCTTTCTGTCTGTCTTCCTTCTCCTCCTCCTTCTTCTTCTTCTTCTTCTTCCTTCCTTCCTTCCTTCCTTCCTTCCTTCCTTCCTTCCTTCCTTCCTTTAAGGATTTTATTTATTTATTTGTGAGAGAGAGGAAGAGCAAAAGCAGGGGGAGTGGCAGGCAGAGGGAGAAGCAGACTCCCCACTGAGCAGGGAGCTGGACATGGAACTCGGATCATAACCTGAGCCAAAGGCAGACGCTTAACAGACTGAGCCATCCAGGCATCCCTAGACCTCTGCTTTCATAGGTTGGGGAGTAGGAAGGGGCAGCAAGAGCACGATTAGAGTGATAACTAATAGGACCTGAAAAGGATGGCTGCCTGCAGGTTTTGCGGCATTGGTTATAAGGTGGACTACTTGATGCTTCTTTGTTCTCAGCTTTCAGCCCTAGGTGCTAACTCCGGTGTAAAAGGAGCAATCACATTTGATACATTTTATTTTATTTTATTTTATTTTATTTATTTATTTTTTTTTAAAGATTTTTTTTTTTTTATTTATTTATGTGACAGAGAGACAGCCAGCGAGAGAGGGAACACAGCAGGGGAGTGGGAGAGGAAGAAGCAGGCTCCCAGCAGAGGAGCCCGATGTGGGACTCGATCCTGGAACGCCGGGATCACGCCCTGAGCCGAAGGCAGACGCTTAACGACTGCGCTACCCAGGCGCCCCACATTTGATACATTTTAAATAGCTTTTAATGTCATATAAAGCAATAAAACTAGCTTGGTGTCTGGTAGATCTCGTAGCCCATCTTTCTGCTTTAAAGAAGTACAATCTCTGAAACATCTCAAACAAATTAGAACCCCTGTAATCCTTTCAGAGAGCCAGAATTTGTGTCCTTTGGTAATTGAGGCTAGCATTTTATCACTGCTATCAGGAGTGTCTAACTCACTTATGACGTATCTCCTTTAGATTACAGCATAAGCCTCTCTCTCTGCCTTCCTCAGTGGAGGAGTAAAACCACCCATCTTCATATCCCAGTCCAACACTTCATAAATGTGTAGGTAGTTGCTCTTTAACTGAACCCAGGGACCCACCCTTCCCTCCTTCCTTCTTTCCTTCCTTTCTTCCCTTTCATCTGTTATTAGTCTTGAATTTTTGAGTAAATGCATTTTGTGGATGTATAGTCACCTCTGCTAACATGCTACATACTTTTAGGGTCTGGGTTATACTTGAGTCTTTTATTTTCACAAATGACTTCTGAGGATTGCCAAGGCAAATGCAAACATTTCCACCTTGCGGAAGAATCTCCTCAACACGGATACTTGCTTGAAAGATCTGATGTATTTTGTGAGTTTCTGGGAACTTGCAATATTTTGTTATATATTTGGGGACAAAATAAGATCTGGAAAGCATAAAGAGGGAGGTAGGGAGGGAAAATATGAATCCAAGTTCTTTCCAGGAAAGCTTAAGAATGGAAGAGAGGAGTAAAGTTTTATATTTCAGTGGGAAATTTAATGGCCGTGGTTGGATTCACTTGCACATTTAATATGTATAATATCCTGTATTGTGTGAGCCAGTTCCTGGGAGTAGTGGTGAAGAGGCTGATTTGGCATGAAATAAAGTGCTACGCAAGTTACCAGCATGGACCAAATAATGTTAAGGTCAAATTGCTCAAGTGAAGGTAAGTCACAGGAGAGAGAGGGGATGAAATCAGGGAAAGTTTCATGCATCTGTGGCATTTGACCTGAGTCTTTAAGTCAAGTTTGGTCAGGGAGAGATGGAAGTGGAGAGAGAGGAGGAAAGAAAAAGCTTCCATATAAATGGGAAAACATAAGCCAGGCACAAGTTGTAGATACTGGTTGTTTCCGGTTCGATGAAATTAACCTGGTGTGTGGCTTCTCTAACAGCATCATTTTCTGGAGGAAGTCAGAAGGAAATCATCCAGGAAATCTATGATGAGATCATTAAACATTTCACTGAAAGATACCCTTGCAATTAATTTCATTTGCAATATGCATGCTTATGAATCATTATATTTGTTGGGATGTTGTGAAAAGGTCAAAACTAATTATGTATTTGTTATGATGAGCTTAAAATTCTAGCTGTCATTTGTTATCTTGGGTCCCTTGAGACAATGCAGACTCAATTCCATCCCTATATTGGAGTTTTGAGTGTCATTTTTTAAGCTTTAATGAAAATGTTTCTTTCATCACTATAATTTGGTTTATTATGCTTAATGCCACCAAATTACTTCTAAATCTTGGCATGGCTTTATTAAAAATGGTCTCATTTTAATTTGCTGCTCTAGGTACAGAATTCATCATGAAGACAAGGAAAAGCAGCTTGCCTCTTCAGAGATATCCTGGAAGTAGCTTAATGACAAATCTACAAATACTGAAGACATTATCAACGCATTTAAAATTCTCTGTGATGTTGCTTACTTGAAAATCTTTATCTTGCATGTGTGGGTGTTTCCTGAAATTGTTATATTTCTTGGTCTCTTACTGAAGAATTTGCTAGCATATGTTCCTTGTGGGTAGATGGGAATGTGAATCCTAGAAAACTCAATGGCATTCATAGTTGCAGTCCCTAAAAATCAAGTGAGCCGACAAAATTTCACCTTTGAAATCTGACCTATTCAATTCTAATATCCTCAAAGGCAAGGACTACATATTTGAAATCTGACCTATTCATTTCTAATATCCTCAAAGGCAAGGACTATATCTTCTTTAAAATTTGTGGCAGGTGTCTATATGGCATATCCTCAAAAGGTTGTCATTTATTATTCAGCAAGTCTTTGTTTATTACCCACTATATATAAGAGGGTAAACAACTTCTATAGAGTGATTGATATTTAAAAGACATAGTTTGTTTCACCTTCTAGAAGTTTATAATCAACTGGGAGTTTATGATCTAATGATCTCCTATGAGCTTGCTGGAACATGAGGAGGCTTTAGATGTTTACAGGAACTAACATTATGCCATTCATACGTTTTAATTATGATTTGAATGACTTGCCTTAGGAACAAGAAACATTCAAAGAGTTATTTCAAATCAGTAATACAACTAGTCTGCACATTTGATGGAGAGTTAATTTTATTAACTATTAAGGGTTAGAAATGGCATTTTACTATTTAAGTACCTTTGTAAGGCATTGGTATCCTTAGAAATTGCTTCTTGGAAACATTAATAGCTATCTCTCTATTTATTCTATTAAATGATAATGGGAGATGACTAATTGCCCTATGATACTCCTTTAAAAGTTGAGTCAAGAATTTGTTTTAATGCAAAACAAATATTTGTTTTAATATAAATAAAATAAAAATATTGAATACATATGTAAGTCCATGTAGTGCTGTGATTAAGAGACTCTGGACTCTGATGGATTGAAATTAGAATCTTGGTTCTTCAACCAACAGGCAGTCTGATTTGGGGAGCTACTTACTCTTTTTTCTTGCAATTTCCTTTTCTGAAATAGAATAACTAATACAGAGTGCCAACTTCGTAACGCTGCTGAGGGGACACTGTAAGATCAGGTAGGTTTTGAGGGAAGCCTGAGTTTGGCCAATAGTACTCAGTGTTAGGAAGGAATGGAGTGTGGTTGTGATGATGTGTGTGGGGGGGTTATGTTGCATTTGTTTGCCACTTTATAGTTAAGTGACCTTGGGCAAGCTGTTTAAGCCCTCTGAACCTCGGTTTTTAACTGTAAAAAACACTGTTTACTTTAGGGTTGCTATCACTATTACATGAGCAAATGTTGTGAAGTACATATAATGCGACTAGATTCAGCACATCCTCATTAAATGATAGCTGCTATTACAATTGTTAGCATCTGGTAGCATGACCTTGATATATACCAGAAGCAGAGTCCAGATCAGACTAAGACAATGGGATCGATCTATCTATTTGTCTCTCTTTTATCTATATATACATCTATCTAAACCTATATATGTATAATCTTTCTCATAATGTCCAAATGAAATATCAAAGTCAATTGGACTCCTTCCAGATTATCCTGGATTACTTTGTTGGTGGGTAGGGGTCCCTTGCCTTCCATTTAGATGAGACTTCTCTTTTGCCATCAGTAGAAATTTCAACTTTGTTAGTAGAACTCTGTGGCTGCCAGGAAGATGAAGTCTGAGGACCAACGAGCAAAATAATCCTATGACTTACTGTCCACATTGGGGTGCTTTTGTGAGGTCAGGGGGGCATTTTAATCTATAAGACTTCACGATTTCAAGCTTCATGCAGAATTGTTCAGGGCAAACTAGGACATCTGGACATTCTATGAATGAAGAAAAGGGGATGGGAAATGATGGGGAAAAGGAAGGAAAAAGCGTACGAATTAAATAAGCAAAGCAGACAACACACGCCCACAAATCCTTTTTGGCGTCTCCTCTAGCCGACTAGGCTGTGTGAAAATGAAGTAACTGCTCTAATTAGTTATCTCGTGGGCAAAGCTTAAAGGCAACCTCTCTGGGGCACTTGGGACACACTATGAGGGCGCTCACCCGCCAAGCCAGCGCACGTGTTTCTGGATTTCTAAGTGTCAGCTTGTCAGTATGGTTTAACGTTGGTCATTTTCTTTCCCGAGGCTTATGGGACTTTGAGTTACTACTTGTAAATATAGCATGTGTGTCTCTACTCTGGTGGATTTACTGTTCCTATTTTGTCCTGCTTTTTTCCTCCCCACACAGCCATTTTTTAAGAAATGTAATTGGAAAAAATTTCCCTTCACATACAGGACTAGACATGAACAAAACTGAGAGCTGATTGTGCCTTTTAAGTCCCAGCCCCACTTTTTATGACCTCCTCCCCACCCCTACAGGCTTCTTCTCCAAGCACTCCTTTACTTCAGGTGGAATGGCTTGTTTGTCCTAGTCCTGTACACTCGTGTCACTCCTCTGGTCATCCTTGATCAGTGAATACCTGTTCCCTTCCCCTTGCTCCCAGCTGAAGGAGTCAACTAACAAATACCTTGAGCAAGTAGATCGTAACTTGAGCCTCTTTCAGACAATGCTTCACTTTGTTACCAAACACATCAGCCCCTCTGACGTTGGAGAGAATCTGGTGGACCATATCTTTTGGGACTGGTAGACCTTATGTTTCTTTAAAAAAAAAATCACACTGCATGGATAGCTCCTAGAAATACCTTTCCTAGAACAGTCACTCTTACATTATTCCTCCTTTGAAACGACAATCCCAGGAGCTTCTTGATTGAGAGAGGGAAGCAAACTCTAAGAGACCCTTAACAATAAGGAACAAACAGCGGGTTCATGGAGAAGAGGAGGGTGGGGGCCCGGCTAAATGGGGGATGGGTATTAAGGAAGGCACTTGTTGTGGTGAGCACTGGGTGTTATATGTAAGTGATGAATCACTAAATTCTTTTTTTTATTAAAAAAATTGTTTTAATAATAACATTTTTTATTATATTATGTTAGGCACCATACAGTACATCCCTAGTTTTTGATGTAAAGTTCCATGATGAATCACTAAGTTCTATACCTGAAACCAATTTCACTATATATGTCAACTAATTAGAATTAAAATAAAAACTTGACCAAAAAAAAAAAAAAGAACATGTTTAGTCTTTTGGGTCAGGCAAAGGGTTAAATTAAAGCAGGAACTGCTGAGACAGAGAACGAAAAATTTGATCTATTTGATCTTTGTCTAGTTTCTTTGACCCACTTCCTCCTCATTTCTCTCTCCAGCTTCTTCTAGGCTAAGAGTTGAAAACTCTGAGCTCCTAGGTGAGACAACAACCCCACGAGGTCAATGCAAGCAAGGAATCTTCTCTTCCCTTTTCTCTGTACTAAAGGCAAGAAGGGCCCAGATTGGAAACTTGAAAAGGAAAATAAATCTTAGCCATGAACATTGTCTTTCAGTCAACACTGACCTCCCTCTCTCTGGCTGAATATTTCACCTGTGCAATCTTTTTCTATGAGCATCAAGAAATTGCTGAAGGAGGAAATAGAAGATCCAGTTCTTAATTAACTTTGGCATTGATTTCCATATAACTGTGTATGAATCACTGTTCTTTGGTGAAAGAAATGAAAATCTCCAAGATTAATGGTTGTTCGCAGGAATTTTTCTGGACCAAGTCCCAATTACTCCACAATTTCTTCTTTTTCTCTCCTCTGAACTGTCTTACTCTGTTCTTTGCCCTAACAGATACAGACACACAGAAACACATGTACACGTTCATACCCAAAGTGCTTCCAGAATGAAATACTGGGGTGGGGACAGGAGGATAATCATGCACATTAAGTAGTTGCCATAAAAGTCCTATCCTGCAATTTTGCCTAGTTCAATATATTTTTAACCAATTTACTCATAACAAGTATTATATGCCTTGAAGGAAAATGCAGTTATGGCTAAGCGAGAAGAAAGTGGTTAGTGGACCTTAAAACACCTATAAACCAGACTGACACACAATATATTTTAGATATTAGAAGTTGAAATACTTCTTTTCCTACAAATTGCTGTAACAAACTGTGAAAGGATATAGTAATATTTTCTGAAATGAGAGGAAAGTATCATATTGTCACATTAGAAAATGGAGAACGGTATAATTTTTAGTGAACTGAATAAATGACATGTTTCCCTCTAATATATTACCCTCCTAGTCCACCCTCAGCTGTTGAATTCACTGTATTTCTGTTTGTTTTTCTATCTGTTTCTAGCTGTAAGCATATTGTTCTCAATGTAAGCATCTTCATGGTTTTTATGTAAGCATCTTAATGCATTTTTAATGAAATACATCGTCTTCTAATTCAGATTGATCCCAAATCTCAGCATTGCTCCTAATCACAGAAAAATATCTGTCCAATATCTGCTATTGCTATTTTAAAGGTGGCTTTTTCCTTTTTATGTCTGGAAACGTTTTGGTACTTAAACTCTACGGGGACTAGATTAAAAGATTCTTTTAGTTATAGAATCATCCTACAGAAACGAATGGGACTTAATCAGATGAAATATCGTTCCAGTGCCTTCTCCTTTCCCATTGGTTCCCAATATAATGAATGATATCTTGACTCTCCAGTGAAGCCTCCCTCTTCCCCTACCCTAATCCTGGACTTTTTCTCAATCCCGTTCTTCCCTCCCTCATGACCACCACCTGAATCTCTGGCCACATGAGTTGTGCCTCTAAGTTACCTCCATCATTCAGTGGTCTGTCTGCCGCCGCGCTGGCCTGGCTGCAACGTCCTTTCCTTGAGTTTCTGAAAGAGGCTTCAGGTGACCCTGTCTCTTCCTCCTCAGTCTCCTTGCCTTCAATCCTTTCTTCACTTTCAGCCAGAGTGATCGTCACCTGTCAGGCCCATTGCATCCCCTTTGCAGCTCTTTTCCCTCACCATTCTGGCCTTATTGGCTCTTCTCTCAGGGCCTTCAGATATGCTGCCTCCTCAGCCTGGAATGCTTGCTTCTCCATCTTCTGTCCCTCCCTTCACCTGATTAACTTGCCATCCTAGTAGAGCTATACCTTCCTTCAGGAAGACTTCCTTGGTTGAATCCTTCTCCTGCATGTTCCTTTAGCTTCTGGCTTCCACAGAGGAAGTGCTAATCCCACTTTTAGTAATAGAATGTTTTTCTTTTTTGTTTAACTGTAAACTGTGTGAGGGCAGGCACCATATCTGCCTTCCTCACCACAGTATCCCCAGAACCTAGAATGGTGTCCAGAATGTGGTAGACACTTATATTTTTTGAATGAATGTCCCCCTTTTTTTAAGAATCCTTTTATCTTATACTTACCAATGTTCCAAATGCCATTTTAAAGTATTTATGAAGTTAGATTTTAAAGCACAAAGATGAGTAGTTTAACTTTACTATAGTGGCTAGGTATTTGGTATGAACTAAAAGTATTTTTTTTAAAACTTAGCCAGAAATGATTCTGTCTGTCTGAACAGGTACGAAGAGTCATCAAAATAACAACCTGACAACAGATGACACTTGGCAACCAAACATTGTGAATGGGAGCAGAGTAAAGGGGAACAAACCAACACCAGAACTTGTTCTGGAAAAAAAAAAAAAACCCTGTTGTTTTATTATTATTTAGAAAGCACACACATCAATTTATTGTGAAGAGAGAAAAGGCAAAATAAGTGAGCATACAAATTCATTTCCAAAGAACCAGTGCCACTTTCCAAGTACGATCTGTCTATGTGAGCTTCTTAAAAGTTTGTATTTCTTATATCTACATACATAACTCTGGTTATGTATATAGGTACATGGAAACACGTCACACGCTTGTCAGGAATCCTTTCTCCCAACACCTGTAGTGAGCATCTTGTTTTCCTTTCTGAAAGCTGCCTGCAGACATTTTCTTGGATTATGCCACAGTTTCTTTCCTCTGAGTTCGTCTCTGATGACAAGTAAGGATACTTGTGAAGGGAGATTTACCCTTAGTTCTTGACTTTTTCTTTAGCTTTTTCTGATTTTTGAGTGAGATTCCCAGTTCTTCCATGATGGCATTGAAAGAGAGACACTAGAGAACATGAAATAATGGAACGTCAGTGTAACCAAACTGGCTCCCTCCTCCACCGGTCTGTTTCTCACCTCAGTTTTTATGAATACGAGAGAGTGGTCTAAGGCAACTCTGACACAGAGTGAAGTTCCCGGCCAGTTCCCACACCTCCTCCTCCACCCACTGGCCATCCGCTTTTTCTATTTGGGGAAACTGAGGCAGCAAGCTAGCTGGGCAAACTTCGGGGTTTCATTCACAGATGCAGTAGTATAAAACTACCCAGTTAGGCTCTCAAAATAGACAACTTACCTTTGCTGAGACACCAAAATAGAGTTAAGTTAAGTCATTTCCCCCATTGAGATGATCCAAACATTGATAGGTTTATCAAGGCATACGGACACTTCAGTAATGCTATAGAAAATGAACAAACCTTCTCTACACCAAGGCTTTGTTTTTTTCTCCCATGAAACCTTACTTTGTTCCTAAAATAAAATCTAATTCTTGATGACTTTCCTTTCTGATAAAAAAAAAGAAAAAAAAACAATTTTAAATTGTATATTTTCTCCAAAAAACAGAGATCTGGCAGCAGCAATGATGCAGCTGTGGTTGAAATGAAAATAATATGGTACCGAACCGCACAGCAAAGATGATGGCATAATACAAGGAGAAAATGGAGCAACGATTATGAAATATCACACATATGCAGATGGCACATATATGTACAGATCTATTACAATTACACTGTATGGATTCACAGGCACAGTATACAAATGCTATAATAAAACATAATTTGCTGTCATTTCTTCCAGCCAAGATAAGATCCTTGAGTGACAAATTCCTGCTTATAGAGATTTCTGGAAAGTAGTATTGTTTTTGATGAGATCACCCTTAAAACATCCTTCAAATCCCAAAGCCTTTGGTCAAGCGTGTGGGAGGGCAAGTGTGTGACTCCTTTGTGATTAACTCACAAAATGGATATGTTAAAGCTCAAATGACAACATACCACCAGATGATTTCTCCAGGTTGTGAGGGCCTGATAGGAAGAAATTGGTGTTTCATGTGTGCAAAGTACGAAATGTCTCCTGCGGTCCTTGTATTTAATGGGCAACATGTATTTTTGAAAATTTACGCTCCATTTTTGTTCCATAGAGGAGTTGATGTAGTTTAAATAAAGTATTTTTTAAAATATTTATTTATTTATTAGAGAAAGAGAGAGCACAGGAGGAAGAGCAGAGGGAGAAAGAGAGGGAGATAGTCTCCAGCAGACTCCAAGCTGAGGTCGGAGCGGGAGGCGGGGCTCCATCTCATGACCCGGGGATCATGACCTGAGCCGAAACCAAGAGTAGGATGCTTAACTGACTGAGCCACCCAGGGGCCCCTAAATAAGCAGCATTTAAAATTTTTCTACTCGATTTGAAAACTAGACAGATAAATTTAGATCCTAGATGTAAATTACTGGTCTATCAGACACACACCTCTAAAAAAAGTAGTAGTTTTCATTTGACTTTTTGTCTCTTTTACACATAAGCATTTATAGAATTTGAATTTCATTTCCATTTTCTTATAGTACTGAAAATTCATGTCGTGCATGTTAATTTTCTTTCAAATGTTATGTTGTGACTTCGGTGAATTGAGAGGGGGATCATGCCACTAAAAGAAAAACTTTAGGAATGTTTTCTATGAATTATACTTCCAAAAAATGTTACAGTAAGTATGTTACAAATGAAATTTAATGTTTTTTTTTGTAGCATTATGTGATGTGAAATTTATGTGTTGTTACTAAGATGAACTGAATATTTTACAGTGCCTTCGTGGTATATGGTGTTGCATTCGGGTTTTTGCAACTTCTGCTCAGATATTTATTTCAGTGGAAGGTAGGTTTTTTTTTGTTTTTTTGCACAGGACATTTCTAATTTCAGGAAGATCATTAAAATGGAAGAAGAGAGGGAGAGAAGGAAGAAGTGCCAAGGATTTTATAGCCCACACTATTACACACAAATCTCACAGCAATCCTATAAGGTAGGAATTACTATGCCCATTGTGTAGATGGGGAGATTTACTATTGGAGATATTAAGTAATTTGCCCAGGAAATGTGATTCGTAAGAGGAAAAGCTTGCATTTGAACTCAGTCCATCTGACTTCCCAGACTCAACTGCTTTCACTTAAAAATCTCCAACACCTTGATTAATTCCTTTTTCTTAAACTACTATAAAGAGCTTTTTGTAGATTCTTTTCCTATAAATATGTGTTAAGAAATTGCAATCTTTGTGTTTTATTTCAACTCTCAAACTTTTGATTTTAGACTTTTCTCTTTATTTTGCACTAAAACTACAAGGCAAGTCTCCAAGTGTGGCTCACATAGGAGACACAACCAGGAGGGGATTTGAAACCCTGTCCTCTCTTATTTTGGGTGGAGGGGCAGTCACAGATCTTATCTTGACAATATGTTTCAATTATGCTTCTCTTTAAAAAACACAATCTTCCTTCAAATTTTGTATTGCCTTAAAATACAACAAATGTCTATTCTTTTGATGAACCCCAAGTATTTATTTCTTGCAGCCAGCATGAAAGTGAATATAAATATAGTTTTATGAGCGGTCTGGCTACTCTGTCTTTGGTCACAATGATTTCTTTTTGATTCTCACTTTGTCTCCAACTGTCAAAAAGAAAATGGCAAGATATTGGGGCTGACCTTTCTGCTTCCACGTTTTTGCTGTAGTCATGAGGCAAGACGACCTTTAAGGTCCTTACCAGCCATGAGCTCAAGAAAACCACACACTCTTGTATCCACAGGAAATGAAACTGTGAAGGTCAGCTCAGAATGGCATGGGAGGGTCTCCTATTCATTCATCGATTTGCCTTTTATGATCTCAGAATTAAAGATATTGTGCGCGTGTGTGTGTATATATATATAAAATAAATTTTGAGCTTCTGAATTAGGATAAAAATTTAAGTAGCTTTTCCAAAGCTTCTATTTCTGGACATGCTTTTCATGAACTCCCTTGTGTTCACAGGGCCATAGAAAAATTAGGTTTAGTATGGAAATTTAAATTTCTAAACTAATTTCATTAGAAAGTAACAGACATGTGGATGACCACCTCGCTGATGTGTTCAGGAGGCAGGGAAATGAGGGGTAGGGTGGATACCCCAGCATTATCCTCTAGTGCTTTGCAGACTAGAAATTCCCCTGTAGCATGCATCCTAGGTTGTCCGATTTTTCTCTGGTGGTT
The DNA here is from genome assembly GCF_024610735.1 of Ursus americanus. Classification (NCBI taxonomy): domain Eukaryota; kingdom Metazoa; phylum Chordata; class Mammalia; order Carnivora; family Ursidae; genus Ursus; species Ursus americanus. The sequence goes on from NC_142130.1 coordinate 84,810,512, forward strand.
GGAGTTCACATTTTCAATGGATCTACATATATGACCATGAATTTTAGTTGTGAGTTGGCCCAGTATCAGAATGTTGGAGTTTAAGTTTTAGTTACAGTGCCCAGTAGCTGGGTTACACTGGGCAAGATGTTTAGTTTCTCTTTGACTGAGTTTCCTTATCTATAAAATGCAAACCGTAGCAGAAGTAGAAGGCTTTTCATAGAGTTGTTTTGTGAATGGTTGGGCAGGTACCTGTAAAACACTTAGCACAATGCCTGGCACATAGGGAGTACTCCGTTTCTTTAAAATAACATTGTGTATATCACTGAAAATATTTTAAGTCTATGGAACTTGCTGATATGTATTTTGGGTTCTGTTTTGTTTTGTTTTTTTGGATGAAAGGGAGGAACAGTGAAAGGTTGATGCTTCTTTAATTTCAGCCATCGCATGCCTTTCTATGCACGAATTCTTTGTTTATACCAGTGTTTTAAGGCAGGTCCTATAGATGTTTAACACATCGAATTTGCAATGCTTATTTTACTTGTTTTACCCAGCTCATAACATGTTTTAGTGTTATGTGGTAATAGGCTTTATGACAGCTTGTGTCTTGCCTGTGAAGGATAGGTGCTCAAGCATAAAGAGGAAATGAAAATTAACTGCAGTCCCTTGCCATTTAAAAAAAATTCTCTCTGCTTCTGAACCCATTGACAATGAATCCCTATGATGACAAATCTGATAGGAAAATTCACTTATAAATAAATGGGTTTATAGTAATAAACTATGTTAGTGCCATTTATGCTGTTCCGGACATTGTCCAAAAAGTGACGTGTGTACGTGTGTGTGCAAGAGTGAGTGTGTGCGCGCGCATGCGTACATGTGTGCGTGCGCCTATGTGCGCCTGTACTTCTCTTGTAGAGGGAAGGAAACTGAGATACAAGTGGTCTACCAGAAACCACAAGTGAAGCTTCAGCCAGCCCTGTAACTCTTCTGGTTTTGCAAGGGAAAGGATTTGCTTGTTTATTTTGCAGAAAGCCATTCCTCTTCTTCACTTCTTTTGTGCCTGTGCTGTGTTCCGAGTGACCTCCCCAGCCCCCCATCCTTCTCTTCTCCTGCCTTCTTTTACCTTCCTCTTTGGCTTGAGTTTTAAAAATAATTGCTGACAGCATGGCATTCCTTTGGATTAATCCCCAATATTTGATATCTTGGTATTGGTGTGAACCCCAGTATACATTCTTCTTCTTTCCTGACACCTTTATCCTTATATTACAAATATTCCCCTGGAAGGGGTGAGAGGAGCTAATCGAGGTCTTGTTTTGTACCTAAAATAAACTGCCTCAAAAAAAAAAGTAGTCTGGGGTGGAGAGTGATTTCTTTTAAGTTATAGAAAAAGTTGTGTGCTAAAATTTGAGTAGTTTACGATATTGAAATGACCAAGGCTAGGCTGATTGAGAATGGTTTTCTGACTAGGTGCAAACTTGGCATCAGATTACGAATAAAATATCAGATTGATCTGTCATTGTATATTTAACATTTATGCACTTGGTGTTTTTATTCATTGGTACATCTAGAAGAACTGCTTGGAATGCATACCTTTACACCTTACATTTTGTATAGGTTTCTCTTGTTACTTTATTAGGCTTCTTATTTAAAGACACTTGAAATGGTCTGTGACATTGTCTAATAAATTTTCACATTACGCGTTGAACAAAGATATAGATAATATTTGTGTCATCTTACTAAAAATCTTTCATTTTATATAGATCTGCTTGAAAGCAAGCTCTAATCTGGAGCCTTTTTGTAAAGACCATTTTAGTAAAATAGACCAAATTTTAGTGAAATATAGATATCAAGGAACAGTTTACTGAGAAATAATGAGATTATTATTGCTGTTATTTTCTTGGTTTGGTCAAATTACTATCATTCTGTGGAAGCAGTGTCTCAATGATTTTTTTTCTTTTTAACAAGAAGGTCTAAGCATTCACATCCTTAGCATTTTTAAACTCTGAGATTCAATGTGGGAACAGACCTAGAACGTTCAAAATGTCAGGAAACTTTTAAAGGAATAAGGATGGAAGAATTCTATTCATACATTTGCTACCTTAAGACTCTGGAAAGTCTGGTCACCTGTCTGCGTATATGTTTTATGTCTTCACAGGATAATTGATGATCTCAGAGCAGACATCAGACTCCAGTGATCCCCCACTAATTGTGTTAAGGAAGGGGAAGGGGAATTGTTGGAGTAGCACACGTACGCAACCTTTGTGTGAAGTTCTTGTGTCCCAGAACTCAGGATTTGGCTACCATTTGCTCTTGTTTTATCAGTTTTCTGTGTTCATTCAGAATCCCTGGGCCATTTCTTATGCAACCATTCTTGGACTTAAAAACAATGATTTTGAGAGGTTGGGAGCTGGCCATCATATCAGTTTCCAGAATAGTGGTTATGATTAATTATGCCTGCAAGCTAATGAGGGAGCTGAGTCTCATTACCTAAGTCTGTGCTCAAAATTTGGGGGTAGAGGAAATCTAGACACTGAACTAGAACTCCAGAGTGTGGTCCCCTCAACCCCACCTGTGACCCAGAAGCCACTCCTCACCCAGCCTCTCACTGCACCTTCAGTGTTTAAACTGGCTCTCCACTCCCCTCAGCCCTGTCTTCCCTTAGGCTACAGTTCGTCAATCCCACTAACTCATTTCCTAGCTCCTTTTAATTTTATGTTTTCACCATCTCTATGTCCTTTCCCTCTCAACTCCTCTACCTTATCCTTTTTTGCCCCCACACTTGAGGCTGGATGCCAACATCTTTGCTCTCTCAGATCCTAGGTATAAGCTAATTCTTTGCATAAATGCATACCCCAGAATTCCCTGTTTTCCAATCTGAGCTCCTTTGAACCATGAACATACACACCTGTGGGGGACACCACAGGCCAGTGACACCAGATACGTGAAGATCATCTTTCTTGGGTTCATCTTTATTAAATATTGTATTTATAAAACTTTTCTTTCATTAAAATAAATGTAAGTATGTAGTGGAATGGATATATATATGTGTGTGTGTGTGTATATATATATATATATATTTATTTATTTATTTTTTAGAATTCTTTTATTTTAATGTTTTTTTATTATATTATGTTAGTCACCATACAGTACATCCCTGCTTTCTGATGTAAAGTTCGATGATTCATTAGTTGCGTATAACACCCAGTGCACCATAGAGAAATTTCTCACTTAGGGTGGCTGCTCAGAGCTCTACATCCAAACTCTTATGGTATCAGTTCATTCTCTTCTAACATTAGGTATAATTTCATGGAAAACTTTGAAAAGTGAGGTTAACACTGGAGCAGTGTTCCATTTTGATATTAATCCATGTGCTTTTTCCAAATCTTCTGAATCTGAACCCTTTTTCCACTTTTAAAGTTATAGCAAGAGCTTTTATATGCATTGCCCTCAGGGTAGGGATGACATAGAAAGAAAAAAAAAGTAAAATTTGCAGCTTTTAGTTCTCAAATAGATTTTTGTGGATCTATAGAAGCCACTGCAGTCTTTGAAGCTATTAATTACAACAGCCAGGTGTTTGAAAGAAGGAAAAAGAAGGCACTTTGGATTGTAAAAGTTTGCCTTAGAGCCTTCGGGGCCCAGCCGGTGGGACTGGGGATGGGGTATGAAGCTAGGACTGTTCTGTGTCTGTTTTCAAGGAGAATTGTCCAGCTAGGGGCTGGGAGAGCCTAGATGCTGAGGAATACCAGAGAAGGGGCCCCTCACTTGTCACTTTTGGGGTTAAACTCCCATGGGGTGAGATAAGGCAAATAGATGTGAGACCGCTTAATAGATGGGGGAGTCTGAAAACACAGGGAAATCATGCCCAATCTCTGTCTCAAACTCAGAGAAAGCAGTCACTAGAAAGCAGAAATGGCATCAAAGCTGATCATCAGGCCCGTTGGAGGCTCTCCTCTGTCTCCTATGGCCTCTGAAGGGTGCTCAGGAGCAGCTGAAACTTTCCACTGCCCTAGAGTGGGCAAGAAAGTGGCTGAGAGGTATGGAGAGGTGGTTGCAAAGTGGCCCACTCAAGTGTTATGACTGGAGAGCAGAAAGTGTTTCTGCTATGAGGATAAGCCTCAGGTGGACTGGACATACACAGAGGCAAGCAGCTCTCTTTGCTTAAAAATGGCAGAAATGTGGGTTTGCATGCCAATCCAAGGTACTCACAGTGCCTTTCTCCTGTCCGGAGTCACCATCAGAGGCCAATGTGACCGTCTTCTTTGGCCTTCTGGCTTCCTTCCGGCTTCCCTGTATCTCCTGAGCCCGCCTCAGCCCCTCTTGCAAGCTCGGAGACTACACATTTCCTCTGAATATAGGTCTCCTATGTACCCGACGAGGCCTCCATGTTGAAGGTCTGAGATGATCCTATGAGGACTGACTTTCCATTACCATGTGGACAAGAGGGCCTGGTCCTTTCAGCAACTCAGAGGCTGAGTAAGGGGCACAAAAATCAGCTTTTAAGAAATTTTTTGCATGCCCTTCTCATACAGAGCATGGCCTTGGCCTTGAGGTAAATCGAGCCTGTTGGAGGGTTTTAGTTGTCCATAGTGCATGTGTGAGCTACAACGGAGTCCTTGCAGTACCAGCTTATGCCCACATGTAGTGGACATACATTTTTCTCAAGCTATAAATTTAGGTGTGCAAGAAAACTATGTGATGTCATAAAAAAATAGTAGCAGATCCCACCTTAGCTTAGAGGTCCCAATCTGCTAGTGGGTATTGTCAACTCAAGGTAACTCACTCTTGGCTTAAAACTAAGTTTCTTTTGGTCAGTGTCTCAGTTAAAATGAGCCTCTCCCCACCTCCCTTCTCATCTTCTTTCCAAGGTGCATCTGGGTGTAGTAGAGTTGAATAGAAGGCCTGGGCATTGGTGATGGTGGGAGCAGCTACTCTGTGGACACCTTCTGTCCTTTGGCTTCCACTGGGGTGTGGCATCCTAGGAGGTCACAGACGCTGCACTCTCTCTCTCTGCTGTGTTCTCTGAGATGCCTGCGGCCCCACTATGGTCTCCATGTCAGGTCCACACATTGAGTCTTTTCTACTCCCACCTCAACTCTCAGTCCACTGGTTCTCTCAGCTCTTCCACAAGGCTCTTCATTGGGAAGCAGCATGGAGTTTTGGCTGCTTTCCCTGAGATGCTATGGGACTGAGCAGGACTATGAGGCTCTTCAAGGTTCATGGCCCAGATGCTGTTATTCCACCATTCTGGAGACAGTTGAATGTAGAATTTCTCTCAAGTTTTGTCACCTCCTGGGCTATACCCTCTGAACCCCAAAATAGAATTTTCTGTTTAGGATCCCCCTTGAACTTTTCTGAGGTTTCTATTTTCCCGTCCTCAAGTTGGGACTAGGCTCAGGGGTGATCATGGGGCCTTCTCTCAGGGCTTCTAGTACCATGAAGCTTTAATGACTTCCCTCCCATTCTTCCCTCCTTTCCTAGGGGTCAAAAGCTGGTCAAGGACTGGAACATGAGGGAGGAAAACATCATTTTGTGCATTTCCCCAACCTTGGGTCTCTGGGTTTTGGCTCCTGCTAATTAGAGATAAACTATTTGAATTATAACAACTAACTTACTCAGTGAAACACCTGGTTCTTGAGCCTGAAAGCCACAGTTTTCCAGATTTTTGTCTATGCTACAAATCTGTAAAGTCTACTTAAAACTCAAAAGCTAAGAATTTGATTCGTGTCTTGCTTGGAAGCAATACATATAAAAACCTTGGTGCTTAGGGGTGGAGGAGGGTAGGGGTAAAGGCAATAGACAATATGAGCACATCAACCTTTTTCTTTGTTTTCCTTTGTCTTTAGCAGAATTTAAGTTCCACTTACAGAATAGTTTTCCCCAGGCACTCCAGTCCCATTGATACCCTCTTTCTTGAATGTGATTGAGAATGTAATCAGTTCCATAGCTTCAGATAACTTCTAGCTACATGTCTTCGTTTGGCTTGTTTGTTTTATTTTGTTTTTGTTTTTGCCTACTCTGTAGGCTCATCAAAATCAAGAATGATTCTACCTTTGTAGCCTTCCCTGTGTTTGTAATGCTTTGCTTATGAGTGAGTGAGAACTGTTTCACTCTTTGATGCCATGATGGCTGATTTTCTCTATATTCAGAGTGGACCACTCCATCCTGCATCATGGGCAGGAATAGGTAATTCTGCTTATGGCAATAAGAATTTAATATGTTCAAAGTAACTGCACAATCTTATTTATATTTGTATTTGGCTAAGCTTTTTTTTTTTGTCCTGCTCCTATATTTTTATTTCTTTCCCACTTTTTATCAAACTTAAAAAATACTGTGGCTGGAAGAGAACTTTAAATGTCATCCCCTAATTCCACCGATGGGGAGACCAAGAATGAGGGAAGAACAATGAGGAAAAACAATGACTTGCTCTAAGTCACAGACCCATTCAGTAGCAGCACAGCCACCTGCATTCTTGGCTTGTGATTGCCAGGTCATGTTTCCATTGAGCCGTTTATACATTTTAGAGTTTGTTTGGTTTAGAAGACACTGCCATTGTACACTGGAAAAATTATTTCTAAACGGATATTAATTGCTTCCTGGCCTCTCTGTGAATTGATGAATGTTTGGGTTTCCAGGCAAAGGAAAGCCTCTTTGCACAATTACAGAAACAACCTATTGAGACTTCTCCAATAAATAAAGTGATCAGACTATGGAAGAAAAGAAGCTGACAGCACTTGGAGGCATCTGATAATGTGCCAAGTGACACTTAGGACTTAAGATAAATTTGACGTTAGGGTGGGTTATCTGTGGACAGTAGTTTCTTAGTTCTTATGGTTGGTAAAGACTAAGTGATCAGGGTACCATCCTTTTTCTTGAGTTGAAAAATCCGAATATTTCAAGTCTAAACACTTCAGTTAAAAATTGGGCAGAAAGAAAATTCTGGCCCTACTAACTTAAACTTAGTGGATAAATGAAACAACAGTAACGTCTTTACATCATTCAGCTCTTACTCATTATTTTTGTGTGTATCTGGTTGTATACGTTATAACATGGAGACATGGCGGTATGGTGCAATTTGGCCGCTTCTCCCTATTTGGGTAGCATGTGAAACCACACAGAACATTTGGTTTTCTATCACAAAATATTCTTATTTGTGCAGATAGAATTTCTTTGAAAATTTAAAGGAGAATCCCATTTTCCATGATATCATCTCTATGAAGAGGGTTTTGAAAGCAAAAATGATTTTAATATGCTTGTGCATCTGTGCATATAAAATTCCATAACTGTGGGAAGCATAATGAGATGGTTCCTAAAGGCAAGTTAAAACTGCAGCAGCAAGCAGAAATTTTTCATTATCCATATGAGTTAATTAATAATGCCATTTGGCACAGTCAGATGTGCAGAAAATAGTGCAAGAAGTAAGAATGCTTTGCTTTTCTTTTGCTTTTCAAGGCCAGGCTACTCTTAAATTGCTTACTGGGAAATAGTGTAAAGGGTCATGGGCTTGGAAACTAATTGGGATTCATTGTTTTCCTGCTTTGCCATCGATGGCTTATATAGAACATAATATAATGCTAGTCAAATGCAGTAAAGTATTTGGAAATAATTTTGGGGGGAAGGTTTAACTATATGACCAGCTGATTTTCCTAAGGGCATTATCTCCACCCACCATGTGTTCCTTAGGTAGTTCCAATTTTGCTGAAAAAACTGTAAAATAATTCAGCTTATCATTTTAGTCTAAGACAAAATAAGCCTTTTTTTTTTTTTTTCCTTATTGCATTGGCTTATAAACAGGCTTGTCAGGAACCAGTTTAGACACCAAATTGTGCTCCACAGTTCTTCGTGTACTTGTTTAATCTTTTCATACCTCTCTGCTCCCTTGCTACCTTGAAATAGTCTTCCTCAAGGTATAATCCACAGATAAACTGCCAGTGTTAATAAAATCTCACTCTCACCACTTAATTTGAAGTCAAATTGCTGTATTCCATCTAGCTTTAAAGAAAACTCATGCTTACCGACAGTTTTAAACAGCTGTTTTAAGGGAAAAAACTCATGTTAGAAAAGCTATTTTAAAAACCTCTTGTACTAAAGATAGTTTTAATAAAAACTCATGTACATGACCTAATTTTGGAGAACACTGCTATTTTTAAGCTAATTTTTATGAAAACTAATGTGCACAAGTAGTTTTAATCATTCACTTTCAGACTTTGTTAAAAATGCCAGTTCCTGGATTATACTCACTGAGAAGGAGTCTATGGAGATAAAACCTATAATCTGCATTTTAAGTAATTTCCCTGAGTGATTCTGAGGTACGCCATAGTCTGAGAATTAATGATGTAAAAAGAGAGTTTGGAAAATTTTTTTTTCATGTTCAAGCCCCCCCTTTTTTTTTTCTAAATTTCATTAAAATGCAAGTGGGGTCGAAGTGGTCTCAGCAGTTATTTACTTGACGCCAAGAGCTGGTTGTCTGGGGCGTGTATAAAACAAGAAAAAGGTGAGTGTAAGGAACCTACATTTCTGAAATGTATGGACGTCCTTCAAGGGAAAAAATTAAACTTCTGATTTGATCATTTTGAGTAGGCCTAGCTCCTATAACTAAATATGAAGTCTGTCGATTGAATATCACGACATTTTTATCTCAAAGATGTTCAGTTTCTTTTTGAATTCTCTCCAGAGAAGGTGTATTGAGCATTGAATGCCAAATCTGTGCTATATCTTGCTTAGAATTAGTGGTCATGCCTCTAGAATCAATCAATAAACATTAGTGACTTATTGAATGCCAATTATATGCATAAGATTATGCTTTAGATCACTACTACATGATAGAATCACCTGATTATCTCAAAAAAAAAAAAGCTATTGTCCTACCCCCATTTCAGACTAATCTAATTAGAATTTCTAGAGATGAGGTTCAAAACTTCTGCTAGATCCTCACGTATTGCTGAATTGGGTCCTTCTGTTGGGTACAATGAAATTGCCCTTGATTATTAATGCTTGTATGAGGAAATGTGGTTTTAGATTACAGTTTGAATCTCTAAATTGGAAAACCTCTTTTCCAAACTGTATTAAGATGCATGATAAATTGTACTTGGTGTCCACCTGACCAGAGACCAATACTTAATTTCTCCATAAGGAACTAACATCTGTTAGCCAATATCTTTAAACAGGATTCTTATAAATGATTTCATTTTCTATGCCATTATATTATTTCATTTAATGCTCATAGCAAATATAGGTCAACAGATCTTCATTTTACAATTGAGGAAATTGAAGCTCAGAGAAATTAAAAATTGCACCCAATAAACAAAACTATTGTTATTAAATGGCAGCTATGTGCCAGGCATGGCTAATGTGTTTTGTACATTATCACTGGATGAAATACACATCATCATTACAGTGTTCCCTGGAGTATGATGTGTAGAACAATGGTCTGTCAAGATGCTTGGGAAAAATAGATTCTGTTATCTAATAAGTTTGGGAAATACTGACTAATTTCCAATTTTGTTGAAAATTCCCAGTGCATCATAGCATATTAAACACAATGAGATACCATGCAGTTAAGGAATGTTTAGAGTAGTGCTCCCTGGGTCCCTTGACCAGGAAAATCTTATTTGAGTAACACTTGCCAGTGGGACCCATTGTGAAAGATACTCCTTCAGTACAATCTTGTGACCTAGAAATTATGTCCTGGTATGACATATTAAGAAACCAAGGCTTTGAGAAATTCAGTCGCTTGTCTATAGTCATTCAGCACGTGGCTGTACTAGAAACTGCACCTAAGTTTGGTTGATTTTGAAAATTCTCTTATGATTCTAGAATCTAGGACTCTAGGCTGCTGACTAATATCTATTTCTCTGTTAGTAAAGCTGAAATAAAATTGTTGAAAGGATTAAATGTAATGCTGTATCATTTCAAACATTTTGAAAATATTCAAAATATTTTGAAAATTGTTAAATAACATGTAAATATCGGAAGTAGCTAGTATATGCTTACAGTGGCACACAGATATTAATTTTATCCAAACCTCTGAGTTACACTTTTAAAAGATAGTCTCTGTAGAAAAGTGAATTTTGTTATTGTTAACCTTGATCATCTAAACTTCATCAATAACCCTTATACTTTTTTTTTGTAGCACCTTTGATTTATTGAGTAGCCCTTGGGAATATAAACTTATGTAACTTGTGATTTCAATATACAGAATCAATGAAATATGAATAATAAAATATTTTTCCCAACATTTGACTCTATTGATTATGAAGATGTAACCTGTGACCTAGGACAAAGTATGTTGCTTTCACTTCAGTAATAGTAAATAAATGTTGGTGTAATTTATAGATATTTTCTTAAAAGTACATTTATTTAAAGAAGAAAGCAAGACTGAGAAACAATCAGGGCAAGAACCAACTTTCCTAAACATGCTTTACTGGAGAAATATAATGTTGATTGGAGAGACCTCTGGTTCGAAATTTGGAACCCATTTAAAGGCAAGCAAAGAGAAGGCAAAATATTACATGATTGCACAGATGGCTTATCTTTACTTCTGAGAAATATGTTTTGGGGGCTAACTTCATATGTCAAAGGTAATCCCATTAAGGAGAACAAAGACCAACTGATCCCATATTGAGGGAAGATGAAAGGCATCTTCAATCCCCCTACTCACTGTGAAGAGGAAAGAAGCCCAGAGGGACAGCAGACATCCTTCATAACAACAAATTAAGTATGCAGTTGGTTTTCTGTGTCACCAAGCTGAGTTATAGTGGGAATTATTTACAACATTTTGAATGCAGGTGGAAAATAAATCTACAGAGATCTGTAACTAATGTGTATGGAAATTCTTTCCTCTATTTATTTTCTCCTCCTTGCCCTTCTCCCCAATATACTTGAAATGAATTGATAACGACGAAGGGTCCAGAGAAATGAGTATGAAAGTGGCAATGCTCAGAAAAGATTGCTATGAGAACAACCACTCTATTCTGGGTAAGTAGGAAGGGAATAAAATAACGTCTCGTGAAAAGATGTTCGTCAGTGCAGAGTGAGAGTAAGTGGAAAATAGAAGATGTTATGCATTAGTTCCTAGTTGAGGACCTTGTTTGGAGCTTGCAAGAAATAATCTGTAGCATGAAAAAAAAAAATCACAGTTCCTTAGAGACTCTGAGCATGCTATGATCTAAACCTACGAGGATTGTCAAGTAAGTGTTACGTGAGAGCTTGGTGATAATGAATTTCTACCCAGGGATCATTCTTGACTGTGTCGTGCCTTCCTGAGTGATGTTCAATTTAGCTAATGCTCTTCTGTGACGCCAGAGGTTTCAAGTTTAGCTATCATTTTCTGGATCACATTTTTCAATTTTTAAAATCCAAGACATCTTTGAGTCTTTGTGTAAATAATTCATTTTAAATAGTGAAATCAACATTGTTATGGAGTTACTACAAAAAGATAGGGCTTTGGGTAGTTTGACCATGCAGATCTACAGAACGTGAGGGATGGGGAGAAGGAAAGAGGAGAAAAAAAAGGTCCACAAAGATGAAAACAATTCCACAATATTAGCATTTTGTTTTTATGCTTTGCACTGATGAAAGTCTCGATCTACTTTTTCATAAGGAAAGACCTGCTTATTTTTAATGCATGAATATAGAACTAAGATAACCATTGTCTTGATGGTATAGTGGATTCTGGAAAATACACATATCTTGGAGTTTATATACCCCTAATACACCTCGGTTTCAACACTGAATGCACATCTGTTCTCAGTGCATTGAATTCAATGTCTAGAGTCCATGAGTTTTGCCATCTTAAAGGGATAGGGAATTATGACTATATATGCTCAGTCGATACAGATATCATCAACAACACCAATTAGCAGGAACGATTTCTACTGGGCACACTGTTTTTTTCTTTAACTGATTACACAGTATGAACTGAGGACTGTGTCCGAATCCCTCTCTCCTCTCGAATTAATTTGCCACATTCTAAATCCGTAGATAAAGTGGTTCCAGAAGTGGAGTTGGTTGGATGGGTTTGCTTACACTGCAGTCCATAAAAGAAACAAAAAGCCTTGCATGCAAAAGAAATGAGAAAAATATAGAAAAAAATGAATAAATCAGAAGCAAAAATGAATGTTTAAATGAAAATTTAAATAAAATGAAGCTGACAATTATGAGAAGCACATTAAAGCATAACATATACAAGCTTTTATTTTTCAAATTAGTTGCATAAAAACAAGACACCTCAAGAGCAAATTGAAAGTTAAAACAAAGCTGAACAGTCCATTTCCCTTTTAAGTAAAGATAGTTTTCTCTATCAAACTCTAAGAAAGGGGTGCTTAATGTTCTCACAATTGCCTTGTATTGTGGGAAAATTTTCATGATAAAACCAGGTTTAATCAATCACCCCCAGCTTTGGGAGTGTAAGGAAAGTGTCCACTTAAAGGAGGTGGGACTGGTGTGAGATTATTAATCAGAACTGGCTACATAATTCGTGGGGCCCAGTGCAAAGTGAAAATGTGGAATCCCTTGATTAAAAATTATTAATCAATAGGACACTGACAGCTGAGCATTAAACTAGCCCTGTTATTAATTGTTTATAACCTCAAAATTCTAACAATAACTTTAAATTGAATGGGTGGTCTAATGCACCACAATGGGCATGAGCTTTGTACTTATTGTTTATTCTAGTATGCTTATGAAGGAATTCTCTTTAACACAGTCATCTTATTCAGAATGGTGTTAAGTTCCTGGTGTGAATTCTATCAAAGATAAAAGTGACAGGCAATAATGGTTGACTGCTAAAATCAACTATAATCCTAAATACAATTTGGAAAAGTAAAGTCTCTAATATATTTCATTGTCATTCTGTATAATTCATCATATTCCTGGTCCCCCCAAATTGGTGAATTATCCATTTACAAATCATATTTTGAGAGAGGTAAGTGCTCAGTTTCAAAATACTACATTTATATCTTTATGTAAATTGCTTTGCATTAGTGCCCATGCTCTGCATCTAGACTTAAAGAAAAGATGGTAACATTTCTCTCAAAGATCTTTTTATATCTTTTCCAATTTTGGATTTATTTCTTGCTTGCTTTATCTAGGGTTTCTATCTTAAGAGCAAATAACTGTTCAAGAAATTAACTGAGTTTGGAATTTCTGCACTGCCATTCCAAATAGTGCTAATTGGATTTAGTATATAAGGTGCTTCCTTCTTCTCATTAATAAATGATGGGGCTACAGTGCCAACAGCACCTGGCAGGGATTCAATAGCTCTTTGCTCTAACTCAGAAATGGCTCTTCTGGGCTTCTAAGTCAATAGACTGTTACAAAAAAGGGCAGGCGTCTTTAAACCCCCCAAACTGAAGACAGATAACGCAAACTAAAAACTACCTAGTCCTAGAAAGAGATGACTCACCTGTTCAATATCATTGTTCTTCCGTGATTTGTATATAAATTCTCCGATGGCTACAAATACAGACAGGACCAGTCCAGCAGCCAGAACAATGAAGATGCCCCCAATATTTTCTACTCCCAGAGCACTGGCCTCTTTGCTGTCTTCCTCGGGGCAGCCATTCCCCCGCCACCACTTCTCTTTCATCATATGCAGCTTGCCTTCTTCTTGTAACTGAAGAATAGCAATTGTGATTTTATCCCGGTAAGGCGAGCCTGGAAGTAAGGTCATTGGGATGTTGGTCACCAAAGGGTTGAAGATGTCAAGAGGGATTATTGTCTTAAAGGTAACGACTTTATGGCTGTTGGGAAACCCCAATCCACAAATTGACTGGCAAAGGGCACGGAGGTTGAATTCTATATTTTGAAGGCTCCAAATAATTGGAAAGTGGATAGCTGACATGCTGAGATTACCTCTTGCCCAGACTGTCTGTTTCTTTTAAATAAGGAAAAGCTGAGCTGGGAATTCTGTGACATACCTCTGCTTCTGGTGAGCTTTTTATAAATCTTTTCCCATGTTGGGGGATTTTGTTGTTTAGATTCTATTTTTTCTCGGTTGTCTAACATCGTGACAGCCTGGCTAGATGATCACCAGTGCCATCTCGTTTTCTTTCTAGGGCAGCAGCTAGACATTTCCCAGTCTGCCTTACAATTAATTCAGTGTGGCGAAGTGACCAGTTTCTAGCATTCAGGGCTAAAGCGACGTATGACTATTTCCAGTCCTATCTCACATTCTCCCAACATGATCCTCTACTTTTTCCATTTCACCAAATATGCGGCAGGAAGAAAAAGACTTCAAGTCACTAGGGATAGTGGAACCACCAATTGGAAGGAGTTCAGGTCCCAGGATGACTGCATGAAACAGTCTCTCTTTCAATGCACACTGGACCACAGCAAGGTCAAGAAACACACATTTATGGTGTAAGCCACTTGAATATAGCAGATGTTAGTTATAGTAATTAGTCCATACTGTCTAATACACTTAGTAACATACCATTAAGATTAGGTTTTGAATACTTCAAAGGTTCTAAAAATTCCTCTAGGTTTGGAAAATTTACAAGGTCTTCACTGATATCTTTTATACCCAGTCTTCTAGTAATGTCGTTGAACTTTTAATTATGTTAGGGTTAGACAGTACTGACACCTGTTGGTGGCCATAGCTTGCCCAGTACTGGCTTCCTATACCAATTAATACAAAGGGAGAGATTAAAAGATGGTAAGATGCATTTACTCAATTTCTCATTGGATGCTAAGAATTTTTGTTGGTATTTCTTCTACTTAGTAAGAAGGTAGTACGCCTTCGCTCTTTCTGTTGCAAACTTTAAAGTTCTTCTTGGCAGAAATAAAAAGATGCAAAAAATCAAATAGCAAATAGAAAAATGGGTCATCTTAGAACCAGAAAAGATCTTAGAAATCATATAAACCAGTCCATGTATTTTAGCCTTGAAGAAATTTAGGATGTGAAAGTATGAATAAAAGTACTAGTTACTGGCAGAGGCAAGGACTTAACTCATTTCCTCTTACTTCTCACCTCGTGTTATTTCCCTGAAAGCTGCTTCCTCTACCCCGCAGCCTGCCCCTCTTCCTGCCGTCAGCCTCCACATACACAAACCTTATGTTCTGTGACATGTTTTATGTTGGAAAAACAGAAGGTTAACATTGTGGCATTTGTCATTTTTCTTTCTTTCCTCCCAAAACTTCCTTGTCAGGACTCAAAATCAAGTTTAAAAGAAGAGTAAAATGTTTTGGAGTTAGATTGTAGCTTGTCAATTAGAAGAATGGATTTTTGGTGAGAAAATGGCTCTTGTAAGCCAAATTAAAAGATACTGGCTGCTTGCTTAAACACCCCCAGAATAACGGTTAGTGTCAAAATTAGCACCATTCACATACCCATAGCATGTGAGCAATTAAGTGAACCAGGAGAGCTTCGCTTTAATGTACAAGAAAATGTTTTGAAGAGTGTAAGAATCATTCTTACGGGAGCGTTTGCTGCTGTAATCGTAGCAGTATACACAGTGGGCACTCAATAAATGTTGACTGACGCTCTCCTCCTGCCTTCAGGCTGCATGGTACCTAGAACATTTCAGACAGAGGAGGATCGGATCTCCATTTAAAGTTGTTCTCTAAGGAAGGTAATTTCCAGCCTCCTGGTAACCTGTTTAAGCTGTAACTGCTTTCATTCTCTCGAAGTTTTATTTTAAATCCCTCAGGAAGCATATTTCCAGAGCCTCTGTCCTGAGAGTCTCAAAGAAGCAAAGTCTTCAATTTTGTGTTGTGACTGACCTGACGTTGACAATCTTCGACCATGGGAGAGTTTAGAGCCTTCCGGGGGTCAGTGAGGGCAAAAACAGAAATGTATTTTAGCTTCAGTCTTGTTGTTGTTGTTTAAGTGGACTGAGTGACATCAGAAGTGATTTATTACAAGTCACTTGAAAAAATATATATGTATACACACAGACCTTCCTGAATAGCCACTGAGCTTTTGTAAAGAGTCAATTCATCATAGAAGAAACATCTCACAAATTTATCCAACAGCTGTATTCCCAATGGATGTATTCTCTCTGAGGTCTGCCATCTGTTCCAATTATTCCTTCGTTGTTTTTGGTTTAAAAGCCTGACAGGTTTATAACCAGTATGAAAAATTCCTGGAGTATATTTCTTTTTATCTAGGGAGGGGAAAGAGCTCTTCGACTTTGGAACTTGTGTGTCAGAGTATGGATGAAGCTGGAAAAAGTAGACTGCATTTGAACACTCAAGTCTCTGCATCATTTAATAGACAATGCAGTGATACTCATTGAGCCCCAAGCACATGCGAGCAAAGTCATTTTCAAATTGCTGCATTCATTCAGGAGTGTTGCAAAAACCTTGCTTCCTTTCCATTCTCCCTACTCCCAAACTTTAACTTTAGCGTTACATTCACTCATTAGAAGAAACGTCCATTGAAAGTCTCATAGTAAAGTACAGATATTCTCAGAAGGAATGATACACAGTTATTTTCTGTCAGTATTAAAGATAGGAAATTTGGTGAGCAAAGAGGAGTGTTGAAGGTGGTCAAAGTGGGCTTATGGGGTGAAAGATAAAATGAGGAAAGTGCCATTTTCAACTCTGTAATTTAATCTAAACATAGTTCTATTCAGAAACCACAGTTGCTCCTCTGAGAAGGTGCAGAATATAACAGAATCAATCTTAAGGTCTTGATTTTGAAAAGATTCAGGTAAAGGCAGCCACTCCCGGTATTTTTGTTTGACTTATGGCCCATTTAATTAAAATCAGCAGTTGTGGGATATAAAAAAAATAGCATCTGTCTAACTCTCCCCATCCCTATTATGGAAAATGAGGTGACAAAGCTTGGTTAGGGTGATAGTAGATTGTTTTACAAAAGGAGTCATAGCATTCTTTTAATTAGTGTCTAACAATCCCACTGAGCCTCCGGCAGAACATGTTCACTTAATCATAGGAAAGTCTACCACTTGGGAAAAAATATATACACTTTATTAGCATTATTGGTATTTTCATCAGGGAAAGTTATTGAAAATAAAGGGACAATAAAGTAGTTATAATTTCCCTAGATCGATCATTCTTCAGATTTATTTAGAATACATTCTTGATGATAATGATAATATTAATAATAATAATAAGTTAATTTCTCCATACCATATATTTCTAACACCAGCTAGACAGCAGGGAGTCAAATTGGTTGCGTATTCACAGCGAAAGGTAAAGAAAGTTGATCTTTATCTGGTTAATTAAATTAATATTGATCAAAAATTGAATATGGGATACATAGTCTTTTTTTTTTAAAATGAATTTGTGGTTAAATGTCCTAACATTTAGGATAGTCTACGTAAAATCTGATATTTTTAAATTAAAAATGGAACATCTAACAAACTTGTGTTCAAATTCCCACGTATGCAATTGACTAGCCTGAAAGACAGCTGCTGCTTCGGATGACCCTGTGGTCTCTAAGTTTCCATAGTTGCTACCATTCCTTATTGCTTCCTCAAGCAAACAAATTTATTCAATTATGATCTCTGCTTAACCTCTATAAGCATTTGAGTTTGTGATCTTTGTGTAATGTTGAGGGTTGGACTGGGCAATTCCTTTCAAACAACAAAAATAATAATGTAAATGAGCAAAACTAATCTACCTTGGATCCTTAATAATATGACTTGACCGTAACCGAGATTTCTGCTTACTAGACTACACTGCTCTATGGTGGCCCCTGATTCCTCTCCTTTGGAACGCTCATCACAAAATTGCCAATGATTCACTTGAAAAAAGCAAATTACCACCGGTGACTCTACTCACCCAAACCTTATATGGTACAGTTTTCTATAGAGAGAGAATCCATAATTGTCTCTTAAATATACGATATAGTTCTATATGTTAGACATGCAAGAAAACCTTGCTATATGGGTCTGTATGCCTACAAGGCAGTAATATCACTAGGGAAAAGAGTAGCACAAAATACAGAAATAGGAATATTTGGAGGTTTTAGATAGTTATCCTTGATTGTATCTAGCATATTGCCAAATAATTATAATTTAATCTTTATCTTTCTTTTTTTATGGATATAGCTTTGGTTTTACCTCTTTTGACATAGAATTTTAAGCTTTTCAGTTTTAGCATCTATATGCTTAATTAGTTTTGTTATATTCCACTATAATTTAAGATAGCAAAACTAGATAGGCATGTATAGGTCTTGAAGACAATAATGTCAAGAGGATTAATCAGGAAGATATCCTTTAAAGATATTTTTTGAGAGTAAAATAATAAGATAGATAGACTCAACCAGATATCTAATGGTAGAGCTTGAAAGAAAGAGCGACTTGAAAGTTCACTAAGTTAAATATCTGGGAATTGTCAATTCAAAACATGTCTCTGACCTACATGGGCATTTCCCTATTGATTAGTCCACTAAAGGTATTGCAAAACTTCTCAGAGTGTGGAGTAGATATCTCTGAGTTCACTCCCTTCTATTATTCAGAATTGACATTGCCCATCTCAGTCTTGGCTCATGCCTTGCCTCGCTTACCGATAGGTGTTCCCACTCCATAACCTTTGGAGTCAATGAGGCCCCCAATCTGAGTGAGGTTGCAGTTTCTCTGCGTCACATACTCAATGCTGGTGGACTCCATCAGCAGGGCGTAGTCGGTGGTGAGTACTCGTTGGATCCCTTCATCACTGTTCTTAACCAGGGCAGTCTGCTGCCTGCTGCTCATAAAAGCCCACATCTTCTCATAGGTGGATATCTTTGATTTCTGCAGGGAAAGAAAGAACACCCGCCAGCAGAAGAGTGCTGAGAAAATGCGCCCTAAAGCTATTCAAAATCCCAGTGGTCCAAATAGTATAGAGGTTCTTTTGAGGGAGGAAACCAGTATGGTTGATTCTTGACTTCAGTTTGGTAGTTGAGAAGAGCCCCATTTACTACAGGAAAACACTGGAAGCCCTGAGGCAGCTATGGAGGAAAAGGAGGAGATCTTGCCCATTAATAATGTAAGGCATTGGCTCAAAGTCCTTTTGTTGCTTTCAGTTAGGGAAGAAAGAACACTGATATCAATGGCAGCATTTGCCTAATGAACTGTGGCCATCAAGAACAAGTCCTCAAGGCATACTGGGCCAAGGAGTGGCTAGCTTACTCCAGGACTCTACTCACTAACTCCATTCCTCTTCAGTCCCTTAACTTCAGCAAGCATTGTTTTACTATTTTCTGGTACGTACGTCTCTATACCCGATACAGCATGCCTTTGCTGGGGACAGCCCTGAGATAAATCACGTGCTATTGCTGCTTTGTTTATGAAAGAACTGCAATTCACTCTTATCTTTTCTGGAAAACTTAGAATATAAAAGTTCTTGTCAAGTTAAAATTCAGATCAGAAAATTCTTTGTACTGTATTTATATTTTTTTATGTACATATTCCATTTTAATTTCAACTATATTTTAGAAAATGAGGACGGAATATTTCATTACAAAGTGTTCTATGATGTTGTCTTTCCCCTTATTCTTCAGCTTTTTGATAGAATCAATAATAAACCATAAATATGATGCATATGATAGATGCATCTATACATTTCATTATCTCATTATCTTACTTTCTTTGTTAAAATATACTGCCTTAGTTTTCATATTGCTTGGATATGGATTTTCTATTCTTTTGAATAATGATCTATGATTAGACATTTTACATTTTACTCTGTAATTTCCATATTTTTCCAATTTTTTTCTGAATTTGTCTTCCTTTGCATCAACACTCCCCTCCATTTATTTTGAAAATGAAAGACATTATGGGAATTACTGATAATTCTGAGCTAATTCCAGCCCCCACACATGAGACCGCTTCTTTGGCAGGCATAGGGTATATCATCTTAGGAGTGCAGAGAAGCTTAAAACATGATTTGGGGCCATAAGCAATAAATGGAATACCTGTGGCATCAACTCCAGCGTGGTTATTCATGCTCAAGTGTTCCTGGGGGCTCAGTTAATTCCTAACTCTATTTAGGACCTGGGTTAATTAATGCCATGGGCTTTATGAGTTAAGGGAGGACAGATGGCTTTATTTTGGATTGTTAGGCATTTGAAGATCCCCCTGAGAAAGGTCTTGTGAGACAAACAACAATTCAATAAACAGTACCTTGTAGATACTGGTATTTTGTGGAAGCCATTCTATCATGATTAGGCCCCTGTGAATTACTCCTCAACCCCAGAGATATCTGCAAATTGGAGCTCATGTCTCCATGACAAAGGCATGTTTTTTGGGATCAAGGTCAATACTTCATTTGTTGTGTGATTTCAACCTCTAAGTGATGGATAATACTAAATTTGTAATAAAGAGCTACTCTAAGGAGGACAGGGAGGTCAGTCTGTCTTTTGGTAGTAAATACACAGCTAAGAAAATTTTTCCTCTTTCAGGAAACTACACTAAGGGAAAATAATTTTCTTAGAAGTATGAAATTTTAAAGTTGTCAGAGACTTTAGAAACTGACTCATTCAAACTGCCATTTTCACAGAGGAGGAAACTTTGGTATAGAAGCTTTGGAGACTTCATGAAAGTCACAGAACTAGTCAGTATCAGAGCTAATACTGGACGCCAGGACTCCCAACATCTAACTCAATGCTCTTTCCACTGGACCATGATGGTCTTGGGGAAGCGGATGTCCTTATTGCCAAATTTCCTCTGAGAATGATTTTAATCGTATTTGCTCTACCTACGACAATATAGCTTAAGTTCATGGACTCAGATTATTCCCTGACGCAGTTTGCTATTTTATATCGTGTTAACACAAACTTAGAGTCAGCCTCCACATTAAAAAAAAAATCCCATGAAACATCCATTTTTTAATCATATTTAACTTTTATTAAAAATGAATGTTGTAAATAGTTAGAAAACTAGATTTTTAGTTTAGGGAAGTTGAGGACAAAACAAAGTAAATGATGAGTTCATTCATGGTAAATAGACAAGTGTGGGAAGTCCAGGACTTCAAGGACATGGAGGGAGATGAAAAGATTCAACTCAAAACCTACAAGCCTGTCATGGAGCCCCATCAGGTATGTTCTCAAATCATCTGCTGTGGGGGGTTGTCTAATTTCTCAATACATGGCAGACCTATCTGTGGTCTTACTACATGCAACTAACATACAGCTTGTATAGCGTGTGGCTCACCAAGAGCACTCGACAGCCCTCAAAGTCATCTATATTCAAGGAGAAGTATCCACTGATCATGTACTTGATGCTACCACAACATCCATGAACTACAAAAATTCTCAACTCCTACTCTCAATTTCTTTTCTTGTCTCCTCACCGCTTGGTGACACAATGTTCCCTGAGTTAGCATGTTCTTCACACCGCAATCTGAGTAGGGCTGCTCTGTGGAGCTGGAGGTCATGGATTTAATTTAACCATATCTACTTCTTTCTTCTCAGAGTAGAAGATTATTCTTGACCCGAACTCCCTGTGGTGTGGGAGGGGAAGTCTAGCTGGCATGGACTCCTTTGAAGCATTGAGGGCAGAACTGTTTCCCAGTAAGAAAACTACCACTTGGTAGAGGACTTGTTCAAGTTGAAGGTACAGGAAACGTTCTAAATTCCTTTGACCCCTCCTGCTATTCTTGATGGGGCTTAATGATGGTAAACAAAATAGCACCCTTTTGCTTCCAGTTAAAGTTCTTTTTCATCATTTAGAAGTTTTGCTCTTGTGGGGCTCCACTGTATTCCACATTTGGAATTATGGACTATTTGAGAAGCTGGGGAGCATAGAGAAACAGAAAGACTCCTAAAATATGGCTACAGAATAACATTTTTAACTGTTAGAAATACCTGTATGTGGCTCTAGTAGCTTAAGACACAGTTTTCCACCTTTGAAACCTACAGGAAGAACTTCATGGTTGGAAGAGTTTCCCTTAAGGATTCTTCAACCCCTACGTTCTACTCTCTGGACCAACTCCTTCATATTACTTATGCAGGGCCTGACTTTGGAGACCCACAGAAGGTCACCTTTAGTTAGTGAAAGAGCACAGAATTAGGGTCTCTTTCCTCTTCACTTCTGAGTTCTGTCCATTGTCATGCCCTCTTCTGTAATGTTTATTTTTTGTTAGGTCAAAAAGTACTATTTTGGTAGTACTTAGATTTATTTCTTTTTAACAGATTTTCCATTTTTAAGACACAAATCTTAATAATTCTTAAATGGAACTGTTTGAATGACAGTCAGATATTTTTATGCTTCTAAATCTTCTGTAGTCTCAGCCTGTTAAATCGTTTTAAATAATATATATTTAAAAAATAGAAACAGTGAATACCTCTTATTTCAATGAATATGTTAAAGGTTAATTAGAATATTTGTAAAGTACTCTGAGCTTCTTAGCAAAAGTCACCAAACTGAAAAGCCTTCATTTATTAAATCTGAAATCATCTGTCTTTTTTTTCCCCCCAAATACTGCAGGAGCATCAGATTTAGATAATTTCATTTTGCCTGGTTAAACCTGATTATGTGGCTATTCTGTTGCTGATGAAACGTTGTTGGCAAAGATTAAGCATATTTTCATCTAAAATCTGTTATAAGGGAACATTACTGGATCTCCATTTGATGACCGTCATTTAGATCTCTTTTTCCCCCTATAGTGCATGCAAGTTAAATACTCACTGGGAAATGATTTACAATGTGTCTGTGTTCAGTTAAAAAGTACTTATTGAAAATAGTAATAATCACCAGAACATGCAGTGTTTACTGTTTGCCAAGCACTGTTTAAGCGCTTTGTGTATATTAATTCATTTAATCTTCACAGTGATCATATGAGAAAGATGCTATTATTATGCCTCTTTTATATGTGAGGAATCAGAACGCCACCTGAGGAACTGATGAAACTATGATTTGATTCCAGCAATCTGGCTCCAGGTTCTGTGTTCCTAACCAGCGGGGAATCGGCTATTTGTTTTCATATACCGAACAACAAACTCACGGTTTGGCTAATGTTTTAACAGCTAAATTTTCTAAAGAAACAATTGTAGTGAGTAGTGGTGCTATTTTCCTATGATAATCAAACTGTTGCACCTCTCGTAGTTGGTGTCTGATGTATGGAACTATATACATAAAGTCAGGCAGCTTACATTTGTATAGACAAAAAATTAGATACGATTATTTATATATATATCCATAACTCCCCATGCATACATACACACTGGGGATAAATTATTCATATTTGATCTTTGTTAGCTTATCAAAAATGCTATTATAAACATGGTGAATATGTGCATATTGAGCAAATAAAATGCCAAAAACAGTTACATTTTAAAATCTTCAACTTATTTTTTCTTTAGATAAACCCTGATTTAAGATAAATCTTGAAACTCAGTCAAAGACCTGGAAATCAACTATGTAGAAATCCAAGCTTTTGAAGCAGAGGCATCAGAATAAATAGTTTGTCTTTAAAATAACCATTTTCTTTAACTGACAATTAAATATATTATTTCATTAAATAATCTATTCTCATGGAATTTTAAAAATATGATTTAATTTACAAAAATCCCTTTGAAAGAAGATCTCAAAAGAAAGCATCTCTACTTATAGTGAGGGCCTCTGTCTTTCAAATGTATGTAGTATGATTATTACGGTTGATCACGCTCCTATCTTGAATTGATAGAAAGTTATGACATTTGCAGACTCTCCAAGGTTTTAAAAATTCATGTGCTCCCTTTAAAAAATTCCCTCAGTGGGATTTAAACACCTGTCTAGAGTTAAAACTCCTGTCTAGAGTTAAAGATTGGTCCATTACAGGCAATATACCAGGATTTGAAAAAGGTTAACTTTAATTGACCTCATGGATTTCTTCCCAAATACATTTTTAATGTACGGGGACTCAATATTTTGGGTACTGATGGTAAAATTAGCTGAATCTTTCCAACACAAGCTAATATCTTCTTATGCGGAGAAGTTTGAGAAATGTCTTTCATTTATGCTTCTTTATATGACTATTTCTGTCTGCAACTTGTCTCCCCATAATGGCTCATTGCTTCACTTCCACTGGTGTGGTGCTCAGTAACTTCCTTGAAATGTCTTTGGGGTTGATGACAGCTCCTAACCATTCCCTGGAAGGAGATTATGAACGTTAGAGAGTCCCGTATTCCCATAGCCAGTCCAAAGTCCCTAGACCATGAAAGCCAGAAATGACAAGTCTGTTATGATTTTTTTTAAACCTATTTTATCCAAGTCATTTGAGACTGAATCATGATCTAATCTGTGTAATCCTCTGGCTTGGGTCTGAGAGGATAGTGACTTATTACAAGGCAAGCTTGTACTGAGAAACATTTCTTACATGAGTATTTTCTACCCCTCTGGCTCACGAGGACTTCTGGTGTTCACACTACTTCCTGTCTGCACAAGACATGCTCTTGAATCACACGTTGCGTGTGTTTAACAGGTCTGTGTGCGTCTCGTCTCTTTATTGCTCTTCGGGTCTTCAAGCTTTGCATACAATCTTATACCTTCCCCCCTCCAATGTCTTACAGTGTCACCCTCAAGTGCTATGACAAGAGCTATGACTGGAGATCCTGGAAAACATGTAAGCTGGAATGAATCCTTCTGAACTACCTTGCTCTGCTTCTCAGCTGAATTCTAAGGACAGCCTTACCATCTGTTGGCTATCTCCCATCTGGAAATGGTTCCTCCACAAACACCATGTATGTACCTAGAAAAGCTTCCAAAAACTAAGGTTTTTGTCTGGCCTAGCCTCTGAAGGTCTTTGAGATCTTGGGCACTGGCACTCCCTCTAGACTTCTCTGTCCATTAGCAGAAGGCACACCTTCCAGAGATCACTGACAGTAAGAAAGTGGAGCAAAGACCAACATAGAGTTTTTGTTTTTGTTTTTTTTAAATTCACAGAGACTGAAAAAGTAGGACTGATAGCTAGGGGTAAGTGTTGGATGCTAATGGTGATGACATTGGTGGTGAAAATTATAATAATATCTAACTTCCTGATTGTTCACAATTTGCCGAGTAGTACTGTAAACACATGACCTGTTTAGTCCTTTATTCTTTAAAATAATCTTATGAGCTAGCTATTATCCTCAATAAACAGAAAAGGAAATCAAGGTGTGGAGCTTAAAGAACTTGCCAAGGTCTAGGTAGCTAAAAAGCAGCAAAGTCCGAATTTGAAGCTATGCTGTCGGGCTCCAGAGCGTGTAATCTGAAACACTTCACCATAAGTTTTAAATTGTATCCCAGCAATTGGTGTTAGGTATATCTCCTGAGAAGACTGGCTGGTATCCTCAATCTCTGAACAATGGACTAGCACCATTATCCCATTTGGATGTTGGTTTGCAAGGGCCACTGGGAAATCCTCCTTTTCAGGGCTCAAAATGTTCTTAGACTTTTTATGACAATGTTTTCTTCAATTGGAAAAAAAATTGTGACTTGCTGAATTGTCATCATGAGACCAGAGTTTAGACTATTCTGTTTATTCTGAAAGGTAATTAATAGAATTACATCAAGGAGAAAAAAAGAGAATTTTCACACTTTCCTTACGTTCTATGAGAGATGGAGAAAACTAGTGTCTTAGTGCTCCATTATGAAAGGGGAAGCTGTAGCTGGATGCCCTTGCTGTCAAATTACTTGAGTATAAAAGAGGAAATGGGTCATGTCGACCTTGGGGAAGCTACACCCAAGTTGTGTCCACAGCTTGGCCGTGAGCTGACTGATCTTTGTACTTCCTAAGATGCTGGTGGTGGTCTCAGGGGTTTGGAAGGGCAGGGAAAACCTTTATACCATTCAGGCTTTTGAAACAGTAGAAAGAACCAAGCAATTCTGCAGCAGAGAGCTGAGAAACCAATATAGTTAATATCATATTATTAACTAGTATTATCCCTAGTGGAAAATAAAAGGGAGTTTTTTGAAAAATTCTCTTAAGTGAAGTCTCTTGAAATTCTGAAATATTAAAACACTGACTTATAAAAAAAAAGTCCATTTATTAATTGACAGCCTGACAAGGAGAAATAAAAGATCCCCTAACATTTGGAGAATTTCCTCAAACATCTTCAACAGTCCCTGGATGGTTGATAAAATACTCTGCCTCTCCTTAACCTTGTCTTGGCAATTGGCCTAGTGGTAACTGACACCCTTTGACCAAATGGGTATATATCATCCACAGTGCTTAAGACTTTAAGACTCAAAGTGCTGATGACCTTGAGAAAATTGGATGTTTAAAAAGCATCATTAACTGAGTGACCTTGGCCACAAAACTTAGAGTTGTTCCTTTCTTTATGGACAATATCAAATTCTAGCTGTCCATCTAAAGCCTCGTGAATGCACGTGGAATTGAATTTATGACTTAATCCTCGTTCTTTTGTGTAAATACAGCCCCTGATGACCAAGGTAGCTGTTCTATGTACAAATGACTCAGTGAAGGAAAACTGCTTCAGCCTCTCCTGTCTCAGAACAGAGTACCTAGAACAGCACTTGCTGAATACATGTCAGTTTATTCCCTCAACCTTACCTGAATTCACATGGTAGATAGTGCAATTTCACCTGAGCTACTTTAAACAATTAAATTTTGTTGTTGTTTTTTTTATGTTGAAAATAAAATAAACCAAATCTGATATCTGAAGTTGTGCTGTCTGCAAAGATAGAAAAATCTAAGGAAAAAAGCCAATGGATTGTGATTAAAATTTTAGTGAGCAACTTCTGGCCACACTTTTCAAGGAGAAACTTCTCTAAATTCTGTGGCACAGAGACCACATATGAGGCATTAGTGTATTTTGTGTCTTCACAGATTTTGGTAATTTCTATAGTTCTTTCCTTCTTGCTACTTCCTATTCCATAGCTTTAAAAACAATTTAGGATCAACTTGAAAGCAAAGAGACAGATTTCTTCCATTTGGATGCTGCCAAAGGGATATATATATATATATATACACACACATACACACACATATGCATATACATATATATATGTATATATATATATATTTTTTTCCTCCCCCCTGGGAACAAAAGCACTTTAAGTTACACTGTGTGTGATAAGGAGATGCTTCTTATTAGAAGTTTCCTTGTGATTGAGTGGAGATGAGACCCATCTGAGCAAATGGCTGATGATCCAACAATGGATCAGAACGTGCTAGGTTAGACTGGGCAAAGGTGGTTTTCCTTATTCATTCAATAGCCCAAGAGAGGATATTGTCTTTAATTAAGAGAGAAAGGGAGGGAGGTCTGATGGCGCAGAAGAGGTGATATGTTAATGAAGACCTGGCTCAGTACTGAGTTGTTTTTTTTTTTTTTAAGATTTTATTTATTTATTTGATAGAGATGGAGACAGCCAGCGAGAGAGGGAACACAAGCAGGGGGAGTGGGAGAGGAAGAAGCAAGCTCACAGCGGAGGAGCCTGATGTGGGGCTCGATCCCATAACGCCGGGATCACGCCCTGAGCCGAAGGCAGACGCTTAACCGCTGTGCCACCCAGGCGCCCCCCCAGTACTGAGTTTTTTGACCATTAATGACAGTCGCTCAGTGACTCAAGGTGGAACTACTCTGAGAGTTGAAAGCCTGGAATGTTTCTTTCCCTTGTGGAATAATCCAGCTTAAAAACCCTGAGTGTGTATTCCTCTGAAGATTTCTGACAGCCTGCCTCCCTCAAGGGGACAACTAAATCAGATTTAGTCCTTGTTCTCTTTCTGCAAATAAATTCCCTTGTGATAAATAGGGTTGCCCGGCTGCAAGCTAACTTGTAAATTGGGGAACATGACCACAGTGTCTCTTCCTGTGTGCGTCTCTATTATTCCTCCTGCTCTGGTCTGAATGTGTCCCCCTCACATTCAGATGATAATCTTTAACCCCCAAAGATGCTGATATTAGGAAGTGAGGCCTTTGGGAGGTGTTTACGTGATAAGGATGGAGCCATTACGAAAGGGATTAGTGCCTTATAAAAAAGGCTCCAGAGAGATCCCTTGCCCCCCTTCCGCCATGTGTGGATATAACGAAAAGTCTGTGACCTGAAATAGGGCCCTCACTCGACCATGCTGACACTCTGATCGCAGGCTTCCAGCCCCATGAAGTGTGAGAAACACATTTCTGTTTTTTATAAGGTACCGGGTCTGTGCTATTTCATGGTCGTGGCATTTGTTCATCTTTTGAAAACATGTTTTCTGAGTGCTTACTATGTGCCAGGAATTGTTTTAGGTTCTGGGGATTGAATGGCAAACAGAACAGAGCAGTTCTTTACCCTCAAGGAGCTAACTTTGTAGCCCGCTCTGAAGTTTGGCTGAACCCTGGCTCTTCTATTGACAGCTTTGTACATTTGAGGCAAGTTACTTAACTGAGCTGTGCCTCGTTTTCTCCATATAAGGGGGTAATATTAGTACTTGCCTTAACTGGTCTTTATAAGGATCCAATGAAATAATACATGTAAAGCATTTACAAACAGAGCGTGTGGTACGAGCTAGTGTCCTGCACACGCTGCTATGCTCCTTGCTGTTGTTGCTACTATCATCACGTTCTTTCTCCCTGAGATGCTTATTGACTCATCATTTGCCTGGCGACCTGAGAGACCACTTTAATTCATGCCGCATTTTCAGGGCTGAGGAGCAAGCAGGAGCCCTCTCTGAAAAGCCCCAGCGAGCAGAATTTGTGAGACTAGCACACGACTGTTGTAGAAAAATGAATTATCCAACATACTGCAATGGATCCTGCTGGAAACATGGGGACCGGTACCCTTGATACACAAGAGGCATGTGAGCAGAAACAGCTCAAGCTGAGGCTAAGGGGTGCTTTGAGAATACACAGACTGTCTGTCCAGTAGAGAAGTCAGATCCGGTGCTTTTGCAAAGGGCAGTCTGTCCCTCTTCTGTATTTGTAGTATGCATTCAGAAGGTAGCAGATTCTTCTCTGCCTCTATTTACCTATTTCCTGATACTTTAAAACTTTTTGATACTGGTAAAAGAGGGAAATCATTTCAGATATTTTTTCAGACATACCCAATTCTACTTTGGCAGTGTCCCTTGGCCCTCTATGCCTTGCAGGTAACCGTTCTGGATTCTGACAAGTATCATGATGAATCACTAGCTTGAGGTAACTTCTGTCTCTTCACACTATTGATTTTACGAAAATCCAGGCTTTCATAAACTTGGATAGCCATATATTTAATGTCATTTGTCCTTAAAACAACACTTGTCTAGGGAACAATCGCCACACTTTATACCTTCACTAAATCAATGATGTATTTCTTAAAATGAAAAGAATGTTTAAAAATCATTTTTTTCTAACATAGGGGAAAAGCAAATCCCAACTTTTCATGTGACTCTGTTTTCGATAACCCTTTGGCTTTTAAAACAGAGTAAATTTAAACAAAGTACTTAAAACAGAGTAATTTGTATTTATTAATCATTATTGTTAATTGATAAAATTTACTGCAGTAAGTAGTACCTATTTTGGTGAACTTATACTGGTATACAAAGAAGTGTTCCCTTTTTTTCCCACCCTTAGTTTTTTTGGTTCTAAATTAATATTCTTCACCAGTTTTTGTCTACTCAATCTTGGGGGGACAACTGCATCTTTCGTAAGCGAGGTATGCAACCTTGATACAGTGCTTTTTCTAGAGTTTATTTTGGTTGCACAACTGTTTTTTTTTTCTTCACATGAACAGTTAAAAGAAGGTTCTAACCCATCCCTGTCTAGCACCAAGTTTGCGCCTTTGAAAGATAATTTAGTTTCTGAAGGTTTTGTTTTCTTCATTAGTAAAGTGAAGGGCTGACCTTCATAATCTCTGCAGTGTTTTTGCTGTCTCTACAACTCCCTGGATCTATTGAAATCCATTCCCACCCCCCCCCCCCAGCGGAACTATTGTATCTGGGATTTTATAATAAAAGTACTAAGGCTTATTCCATAAGCAAGGCAGAAATCAGTTGCACTACTCTAAGTAAGTAATTAAAAAGGCCTGAACAAAGAAATGCACTTGACAATAAAACTATATTGACTTTAACTTAATTTTCCTTTCTATTCTCCTCCAATAGTCCTGGCTATTGGAAAGCTTCAGGCCACCCTGGGGGCACTGTTCTTATTGGTGCACATACAATATTTGACTGGCATCCCCCAGGGAATTTTTTTGGTTCCAAATCTCCAAATAAATTCCAGTATCGACACATTTATTTGTTATCTGCTTCTATCTCATTAAATACAGAACACAAAGAACAAAACAATGATGAAATATTCTGTATTCTGATTATCAGAATTTCAGATTAAGGAATCTTCATTTTGTGGGTTCCATGAATGAGTTATTCGTTAATGGGTGGTTGGGCTACGTTCAGAAAACAGCATTTTCTTTTTTTCCCTAGTATAAAGGAAGAAGATACTGATCTGTAGATCTGAGTGTACTAAATTGGGGATAAAGAAAGCAGAGAAATTGCTTTATGCTGACTGTTGAGGGCGCATAGATTCCTTGTAATGGGAGTGTGTCATTATAAGTTTTATTAAAAAAAAAAAAAAACAACAGAAAACAACTGCCCACATCTTTTTTTCCTTTTGAGAAAATTTTTAAACTTTTTTATTCTTTTTTTATTCCACATCCCCCTCCCCTCAATATGAGATAACCTTTGAGAATACGTTGTCAGTTTCTTACCTTGAAGAAGGTCATTGTTGATCCATCTCTGACCGCCCCATATTCTATCTTGGTTTGCTTTGCCAGATCATCTGCTGAATCTATGGGGGATTCCATTCTCTCTACTGTCAGGAAGGCGGCCAGATTGGCAGTGTAGGATGAAATGATGATTAAGGTGAAAAACCACCATATCCCTCCAACTATTCTGGTCGATAGAGCTTTGGGCATCAGCTCAGATCCTATGATGGTATCACCAGAGTAAGAGTGTTAAACAGAGTTAAGAGAAGAGGGAAGACTCATGATTTGACACTAGTCTAGGGAGATAATGCATTTTTATGACATAAAAATTATAAAGTCATTAAGGACTTACTCTCTTGTGTGTAGGTGAGATAGAAGTGTTTTTGAGAAAATAGAGCAAAATCTAAATGATCTTTGATCACTAATTGCAACTATTGCTTAAAATGTAGTTTATCAACATTTGATGGTATTAAATGTTTTTAGCCCTGAGCTATTACATGTCTACAATTTATAGAGTTAGTTTAATTGCTTAGATTTGGTTTGTTTGCTTGTTTTTCTTAAAAAGTCAATCCTAAGACTTAGGGGGCTTCTATTAAACTGTCTGATACACATCTTATTGTGTGAAATAAAATGTTATTAGTCTTTGTACAACTATGAAAGCTTGGAAACACTAACTTATTTTTGTTTAAGATTAAAGAGTGTGAGAAACTTATAAAAGATTAACATATTATGCCATTTGTCACACGTACTTTAATAAAACTTTAGAATTTTACAATCAAGTGAAATAGCATAAAGCTACACTTAACAGTAGATGAATCAATTTCCATTGTTTTATGTTACTTTTAAAGTCAAAATTATTTTTTTCTAAGGTATATTCTTGTGTGACTGAGAAGAATAGATTCACTGAAAAGCATACTTTTGTCCTTTAAAGTGCTCATTTTTATTTTTTATTAAAAAATTTTTTTTTTAGATTTCACTTATTTATTTGAGAGAGAGAAAGAGAGTGAGAGCAGGAGAGCAGGGTGAGGTCCAGAGGGAGAAGCAGACTCCCGCTGAGCAGGGAGCCCAATGTGGGGATTGATTCTGGGACTCTGGGACATGACCTGAGCTGAAGGCAGATGCTTAACCAACTGAGCGAACCCAGGCGCCCCAAAGTACTTGCTTTTAATTATACTTCAAAGACTGGTCATTTCTCAGGTGGAAAGGGGCTCTTCCGGGTAAACATACATTTT